>NC_092866.1:8274364-8410869 GCF_032062135.1 Pyxicephalus adspersus | reverse complement strand
TGAGGTCTAGGTGTGCAGCATACACATGTGTAGTATTTGGTACCTTGAGGTCTAGGTGTGCAGCATACACATGTGTAGTATTTGGTACCTTGAGGACTAGGTGTGCAGTGTACACATGTGTAGTATTTGGTGCAGTGTACACATGTGTAGTATTTGGTGCAGTGTACACATGTGTAGTATGTGGTACATTGCGGTCTACGTGTGCAGTGTCATCCTGGTTGATGTGAACTATAACTGAATGACATTTGTGTTCTCAGGTTTTATTTCCTTTTCCTGCACCCATTGTTGTGTCTCAATATTGCTGCATCTCTTGCAGCTACTTTACAACCACTTCCAGTTTACAAGCACCTAAACAAAGACCTCCATGGCAGGATCTCCAGATGTTTATGAAAGTTGTAGATTTAGAAATAACAGGCCGCACTCTGTGTGGTGCATTGAGCCAGCGACTGTCGGCTTTCCATTCTGTGTACAGACCCCCCCATCGGCTCCATGAAGTGTTTGCTTCTCTCTCCATGTGAGCCCATTAGCTTTGTGTATCTTTGTGCAGCTCTCTGCTGTGTATAGCGCGGCTGGTGTCTTATTACCCGCAACCAGCAACGTCACTGTCTGCGGTTCTCCATATAGGAAAAAGAGAGCGGATTCCCCATATAGGAAAAAGAGAACCTATTACATTCCAACTGGTGAATGGGCAATTCATTATCAAGAACTCCACCTACCTTGGAATCACTTGCAAAAAATGCATCACTGTTTTATTTATTTTCAGGGGAGGGGGGATACATCCTGGGATTTGTAGTCCCTCCATGCAGTCCGGCCCCCTCCTCCGATCCTCCATCGTCAGATCTGCTTGCTGTGTTTATACCCTGACCTCCATGTTTGTCTTCTCCTCCTGTACAATTCTCTCTGTTTAAAAGATAGTTAACCACCATTGACGCCCTGGCATTGCGCAGTACCTGACGCTCCTGCAGTCCGTAGAACATCTGATACTCCCTGCGTATTTGTGGCAAGGTTTAAGCCGAGCTGTAGGCGAGCGGTTCCATTGATGTTTAAAATCCACATCTGTGAACTACAGTATCCACCAGGGGATTTGTAGTTCTGTCTGGCCACTGTTGTGATTTTTATTGCCACTTGGATGGGGTGTCAGCCGGATTGTAATTCTGTCCGGCCACGTTTGTGATTCATAGACCACAGCCAGAAGGGTGACATTTTCTCTGTTAAAGTTAGGAAATGCATTGGTGTCACTTGTTGCCAGGAGCAGCAACATGCTAATAACATGTATTCCAAGTTGGGCGCAGGAAGCTGGCTGCAGGTACTTATGCTAGCTCTGTGCCAATCTCCCTTTCATTATTTTATTGATGATCTTGGGTTTTTTTTATATTATGATCAGTGTAGCAGTAGGTGCAGTTTGTGTTCTGTTTTACCATTGTCTACAGCAGTGCACCAGTCTCTGACTGCAGTTAACAATGCAAACTGCAGACAGTCTGCCAGCAAAAGTTCACTCTGGCTGGGGCATTGCAATGACTAAAGTGGGCAATCCTGCTCCGCCATTCACCTGAAAAGGTATTAGCGCTGCTTATAATAATAATAGGTGAATGTATATACACACAGAGTGAATGTGTATTTTGTACACAGGGGTACACTTGGTGGTCTGGGGTCCCCCACAACGCTGTGCATTTTCAGACATGGATTCAGAGATTGATCATGTTCCTATGGTTTGCCCTGGCCAAGCTGTAAGAGGAAAACGAGTAGTTTGTTTTGGGCGAGCGCCAACCAGGAATAAGCTGAGCAACCTGTAATGTATGCGGATCCTCCGCCTGGAATCTGCAGGTTTGTGTGTGTGTGTGGCTCCCAGACCCTTCATAGAAAATGAAGTGCAGGTTATCAGTTCTCCTCACTTCTCTGGTATTAATTACTTTGTATGAAACTATTTCAAACCAAAGCTTGGCAGGCAGGAATGGAGAATGTGATTGTCACAGGAAATCTAAAAATGTTAAAATGCAACTAAAGTTCCACTTTGAAGTTTGCATGATCAGGCCGGTGATCATTGCAGAATAATGCAGGCAATATACGTTCTGCAATAATCTGCCTGACTGCTCAGGGCTTCTAGCAAAAAAAATGAACTGCGCATGCGCAATGCCAACATTGGTTTCTAAGATACCTGGCAATCCCGGCTTCTTCTGTGCATGCTGAGAATGATCTTAATCCCGTCCCGCCTAATCAATTTCAAGAAAATAGCAAGCAGGAAGTGAAGATAGCTGCGCCTTGCGAAGGAACGGGGACAGGTGAGTATTTCTGGGTTTAGTTCTGCTTTAATCACTCATGGTCTCCGCAAAAAAGTTTTTATGTCCCAACATTTTCTTGTGATATACTAATGTTCCGACCTCACTTCTGCGCATGCATCCTATAATACCCAGTCATCCAACAACTGTACATGTTCTAGAGATCAACAGATCATTGGACAAACAAATGCACCAAGACAGTCTTTTCTCTGAGAATCCTCGTTTGGTCTTAATTTTTCGTCCAGTTTCAAGAACAAGTATAGAACGACGAGTTGCGCATTGTTCATTTTGAAGTATCAAGCATGTGTACAAAGCTTAAAGGAGGGATTTCCCCTCACTTCCTGAAAATAAGAAAAATCTGCACAGACAACAAAATTTATTTTTACCGGCACTGCTATAGCAAAGCTGAGGACGAGGATGAAAGTAAAGCAGCAGGCAAAGAATAAAGAAGTCACTTTTTTTTTTTTTTTTATATGAATTTCAAGTAAACTCGTTACAGATTTGATGAAGCCAAGTGCAGCGGCACAGATTATAAACAAGGTTTAGTGACATATAAATCTGACGAGGTATTTATATCCGGGTGTCACATCGACGTCTATGTATTTATATCTTCGGCTAAATATATGCACGGCTATTCCGCAAGCTTCTGAGAAAAGAGGGAAGTGGTGCTGCCGGATCTGTCAGGACTTGCCGTGCCGGACGGTCAGAGGCCGATATTTCCCGCAACGTTAAAGAATTTTGTGTTAGAGTTAAAGTGAATCACAATGGCCTTCAGGTGAACAGTGCACGTTGCAATAGTTGATTGCAGATTCTTACATGCTTCTGTGCTGGGAATATTAAATGTGTGGTTCAGGCCAAGGCCTGAGGCATTTTGCTGTTTTCCTTTCTTCCCGGTTTGTAACAGGTGCTCTTGAATCAGAGTTGAGACTCTGGGCCTCCTCTGCACATTTGATGGGATTTGCATCCTAGCCTTTGTGTTTGCATAGGAGATCGCATTGCCTGTGATTGACCCTTTCACTGGCAGACAAGTCAACATTTAACCCTCAGAGCAAATATTTTGTCTGGCCCCAGGCTGGGCCCAGGCGAGGGAGAGTTTCCCAGCCCCTGGATTTGTACCGCACCCGAGCGATTGCATTTCTACAGGATCACGCCAGAATGGGAGGGTCACTAGTGCATGAACAATATCACAACCTGCTCTGTTCTGTGTTTGTGACAACAGCCCGGGCATATTGCAAGCAGCTTAATGCCAGCAACGCTACGTAAAATTTAAAAGTATTCATATAACTTTGAACACTTTTTTTTTTTTTTTATTATTTCTAATGCACCTCATTCAATAAAATGACAAAGGTGATCCTGCCATGAAGCTCCATGATTAGACACATCCTGGTATAGGCTGACAATGCTTTGTCTTTGTGCTTTTGGGTTGTCATCCTCACTTCTGCCACACGGGGTGAAGACTACAAGTGACCCCTTTCAGCACACATTATTTGGACGTGGTCACCCTCATGTAACCCAAGGGCATCCAAGGGTGGTCACTGTCGGGGTGGGGGGTGGGGGGGGGGNAAAGGTCAGGGGCAACAAGAGGAAGAACACAATGGTGATTGACATTGGATCTGTAGCCATAGGTCATGGCGGACATTCACATGAGGTCCTCCTATGTTTGATTTGCATGTTCGGGCATTTTTGTCAGTAGGCCAGGGTGAGGGGTTTAGCCCCAGGGCTTTGCAATTTTAAAGGAGCTCTGTGCTAAGACTAACAATTGGATGCTTTGATTGCTGGCCACCACCTAAAAATGGGGAACTGCTTTTCTGCCCTCGGCTCCAAGGCTTACAGATCTGACACCAGTTCGCATGTCAGTGAAGTCAGATGCATTATTCTTCAGGGTCGTCTTTGCCTTTGCAAACAAAGTGTGTTGTCAGCTTCAACGTCCTGCCACAAAGATGGGTCTCACTTCTGCCGCTGGATTGCTTATTTGCTTATCATCACATAGAATGAAGTAGGAAATGCTTATCGTAGCTCTATTTTGAAGTCTCAGTCAGACAAAGGGAGCTTCTAAGCAGGCAGTAGGGCGGAGCTTATCAAATTACGACCCAATTAGAGACAAGTAGTTTTTTGGGCCAGCACTGCATACCTAATATCTGTTTTTGGAGGAACACGCCTTTTATTACACCATTCCAGCTTTGTATGCTAATGCAATTTGTCTGACTGCTTGGGGAGATTTTTCTTCACTTCCTGTCACTGGAAAAAAACATTGGAAACTCTGTTGTCACTGGACCAGAAGTCTCAAATAGCATTGCATGTTGACACCCTTTTCCCTTTGTGCTTTTGTTTCTTTGTCTCTGCTGAAAAGATTTTGGATCGCTTCCTGTCCCGATGGAGTGGTCCACAACCAGCCAGTGACCGGCCATCATCATTTTACATAAATATGGCGGCTCAGCAGGGGCTGCCAGTCACTCCAGACCAGCTGCAAGACCCTGAATGTGAACTAATCAATAATCAATAACCTGTTTGGTTTGGGGTTTATGTTATTTGAGAAAAAAAAATCTTCATGGTGCAGCAGAAAGGGACAAATTTGCATAAATCCAGGACCAGCCGGCAGGTGATGAGACTTAGGTCGCCTGCAGTATGGTGTCACCCGCATATTACTGCTGTCACATGACCGGTAACTGATGTTTGGTTTGCAGACACATTATTATTACTAAATATAAACAGGATTTATTTAGCGCCAACATATTACGCAGCGCTGTACAGTAAATAGGGGTTGCAAATGACAGACAGATACAGACAGACAGTGATACAGGAGGAGAGGACCCTGCCCCGAAGAGCTTACAATCTAGGAGGTGGGGGAAGCAGTACACAATAGGAGGGGAGGTATGGAATGGTGGGTTTGGAATGGAAGTAGTGGGGGTTTAGGAGACAGAAGGGTAAGTGAGGTTGAAGCGTTGGGTTTTGAGAGCTCTTTTAAATGAGCGGAAAATAGGAGCAAGCTGAATAGGACGAGGAGACCATTCCAGAGAGTGGGGAAAGCTCTAGAAATATCTTGGAGCCGTGCGTTTGATGAGGTTATGATTAAGGAAGTCAGTAGTAGGGCATTGGGGCAGTGGAAAGAGCGGCTAGGGGGGGATTTTTTTTTTTTTTTTATCTGGAGAGAAAGTGGGACAAGAACTGTGTAGGGATTTGAAGGCAAAGCACAGGAGATGAATTTGATTCTCAGATGAAATGGAAGCCAATGAAGAGATCTGCAAAGGGATGCAGCGGGAGAGGAGCGGTGGGAAGGATGGATGAGTCTGGCTGCAGCATTCATAATAGATCGGAGAGGAGAGACAGGCTGAGCTGAGTTATTGTTATATCCGCTAAAATAAAAGCGGAAAACCTCTTGTACATTGGGAAGATTCTAGCAGCTGCAACCTTTAATTACAAAAATATTGGTGATCCTGTTTGCTTCCAGTTATAAGGTGACAACACTTGCCACTTGTGCTTCTGCGTTGTCACTCGGGTTTCTGATACAAGTACCCGTCCGGTATCTGAATACAGACTTTGGTTGTCACTGTGAGGACACTCGCCCTGGAAATGCCAATTCTGATTGATCTGCTGCAAAATCCTCAGTGCTTAAAAAAGTGAAAAACTTTAGACATGAAGGTTATGGTCCCCCTAAAAGTCACTTAGATCACATGACCTGCGGCTACCGGAAGCCTTATGGACTTTCACATCCATCGGAGACCGCGGAGGGTTAATGTTTAATTCGTCAGACAGAGCCGGTCTTGCAGACTTGCAGGCCCACTTTAATACTTTCTGATTCACTGACCTGGAAAAAGCACGCAGATCAGGACTTTTCACTTCACTAGGCGCGTACTTATTCCATGGGCCGTGTTTAATAGGACGCCAAAGCCAGAGAATCGAGCGGGGAAACTAGGGGTAATGGAGAGCTGCAGTCCCATCCTGAGGAGGCCACGCTGCTTTATTGATTCAGCACAGAAAGAGTTGTCACCTTAACACAGGAAGTGTGTTGCTGGCAGGATCACCAGGTAGAATAAGAAACAAATGCAACCACCACACATATCCTTGGGGTCTTATCAGGGTCATAAGCACCTTCAAGCCCAGTAAATTGGTCCGTATACTTATTTCCATTCTGGACTTTCCGGGAATGCGTCCAGCGCCGTCCAATGAAAATTAGGCGCAGCCTGCGTGGGCGAAAACGGCTGACTTTGGGTTTTCTGTCTTTCCGCGTTTACCTCCCCGCACGATTTATCCCACCCTTCCAAATTTTTGTAATAGAGAAGAGGAAAACACATCCTATTGTCCGCATTCTGCTAGAATTGATGGCGCTGCAATTCTTTCCTTGCCTGGTTAACTGTTTTATACCCGACTATGGCAAGAGAGATGGCGCCGGGCGGAGGGAGAAGAGGCATCGTCCGAAGCTTGCAAAATAAATTTTAAAAGAAATTCAAATGTGATTTTATGAGCAGGAGGAATGGTTGGTGCAGTGACAAGGGTTTTACTGCTGCCTGTTCAGTGACCACCACTCCCTCGTTTCCTGTACAGGTGTCACTGAGACAGGAAGTGAAGGAGAATTTCACTACAGGGGGTCATGGATAGAAGAAAAAAATTATTTTACCATACGCAGTGTAAAACAAACGCATGACTGCACACAGAAATTCTTATAAGTTAAATAAAAAAGCAAGTGCTGCAAATAAATTTCAGACCAAACTACAGCACCTGGGCCCCCCAAAACAAGGGCCCTCTAATTTTTTTTACTAACTTATTTGAAGGGATACAGGAATACCATCTCCTTGCATGCAAGCTGCTGATTGGACATTGAAAGAGCAGCAATGCATTGATAATTTCCTGCTCCTTCAGCATGTTCTCTGACTGCACATGTGCCTGCAGCAGAGCCTGATTGGCTCCTGATATAGCCCCTCCTTCTCTGTGCAGGGGATGAGAGGAGGTTGATATCGGAAGTTCAGGTTTTTCTGCTACCTGGATGTAAATACATTTAGGGGTTTATTTATAAAGCGGTAAATCTGACATTCACAGAACATGGTGAAGAATCAATGATTGCCATTGATGCACCTGGAAGATTCCCCACCATGGTGAATGTTACATTCATTGCTTTACATGGATCCCTTTAAGTATACAGCCCAAACTTTTTTTTTTCTTCTTTGAATAGTTTCGGGTAGAAGAAGGAGAAATAAGAGGGAGGAATTCTTTTAACTTCCTGTCTTGGGGATAAAACAGGAAATGTGCCTGGTGTCCCCATTTTGAATGATTTTTTTATTTTCCCGTAGTTCTGCTTTAAGCGATGCCCGATGGTGTGCTCTCATGTCCTGTGATTAGCATTTCATGTATTTGGGGCATGGCTGCCGCTGGCTCGCTGAAGAATTTTGCAGGGGGGAGTGGCACAGATGGGAATATTTTTGCTCTGACCCACAATCTATGCGTTGTGTACTCCCGGGACCCGAGCCAATGTGTGGGTGCCGCTGACGAGGGACTTATCCTGGGAAAGAGGTGCACCCTGGGATGGGCAGAGAACGCTGCGGCCATTGATCAGGGATTACTGCAGGACACATAGGACGGTGACCTCCCAGCTAATAAAATGTAACTCTGCCTTTACAGGATTACTTTACTCATTTGGAAAAATCCTAGTATGAATATAAATGGTCAGCTGAGGTGCAATCCTGCAGATTTTCATTTGAGTGCTTTGTATGTAATATAACATTACATTAATTGATCTCCCATACCATACCCATATCTGCTTTCAGTCCAAAACAGCGACACACAAGGTGCTGGATTCATGTATGGCATTAATTCAGCATTCAAATCCTCGTGCAGGAGTTTCCTGTAATAAAGACCGGACAATGCTGCGCTCTCTCCTAGTGCAGAGAGTATGGTCTTGTATCCGCCCTCTCCTCTAGTGCAGGCTGCCCTTATTGGCTGGGACTGCTTGGCCCCTCCCACAGCTCTGCTCTCTGCACAGGCTATGTACAGCACATTGATGATGTCACTACTACCTATATAGTAATATTTGGGTTTACAGAGGCGTTTCCATCCTTTGTGGCTGTTGAGGAATACACTCAAAATTTTGTGCTCCCAGTTTAGCTTTAAACAAAAAAGAAAAAACGGACAACCAAGCATTTTTGTTATTCCAGAAGGGACAGGCAATGTGTTTTCTGCAGTAAAATAACCTTACCTGCCTTGTTGCAACTTTTTTAAATACACTCACTCGTCCCCAGTGTGTCGCATGTGCCACCTTCTACTTTCTCCTTGTTGAACCCAGAAATGTTTTTTTAAGCTGGGTGGGAAAAAATTGTAGGCGGGTGGCAGCCCCCGTATTGTGACCCAACATTTCAGCCGGGTGGTTACTGAAAAGTGCCGGGTGGTGCGCCCAACTAAAAGGGGCCGGTGAGAACACTCTTCTTCCTTTTTCTTCTTCCTTTGTCGCATTCTGCCTGATTGCAATTTTTATTAGTAAAGCTTTAATTCCGCTTTACAGGTCATTTCTGATACACATTTGAGTCTTGGCTGTGTTGGCAAATGTCTAACATAGATCAGCCTCTTCTGCAACTTTTTTTGACTTGATTCAGGGTTACAATGTTGCAGTCTGATTGTGGAGGGGGATACTGAAAAAAACCCTCTTTTTTTTTTTTTTTTTTCCCTGGGCTTTACCCTCATAGTTTTCACGTATAGACAAAAAGCATATCCAGATAAACCATGAAAGTGATTATTTCATTCACAGACCAAGTCCTCCAAGGTCAGATAAGGGGAGATTCTTGCCGTGTCTAATTTGGGCTACTGACAGAGAAAACATTCCGGGCTGTGATAACAGAATATTATGTAGCAGGAGGACAATAAACACGGAGAGGGGAAGCCATAAAGATAGTAAATGCTTGGGCTTAAAGAGGGCTGCAGACTTTTTGAAACCCAATTCTGCCTCCAAAAGGACAGCAAGCATATCCAGATCCCTTCACCATAATGTGTTTAGTGCTAGCTGTGACCCTGTTGGGGGAGATTTTGTCTCGCTTCCTGTTATATTGCATAGATAGAAAATAGGAAGGTGATCACATAAACAGGGCTTTGCATTGATAAAAAAAATTGACTCTTCCACATGTTTTATTTTATGTTTTTATTAAAAGTAAATGTTGCAGCTTCAAGGGCTGCCAAAAAAATTGTCCATCCAGTTGTAATAATTACATGGCAGTGCCATACAGCACAGTTCATATGCACAGACCTACTTATCAGGTGCAATAAAATAACATTCCCAGGTCTCATCCTTCTCCCAGCGTGTGATTGGACAGTGAAAGGAGAAGGAGCATACTAAACTGCTCATCTGTCACTCTTTTCTCTCTTACTAATAGCAGGGCAGCATTGCAACCCAAGTGATGGACTCCTTGTGCTGCTTCTCCTTTCTCCCAACCAGAGCTCCACAATGACTGACGAGGTGTAGAATGTCCTGTGTGTAATGTAAAAGGAATTATTGAGGGTTTTTCAGGTTGTTACGTTGTATCTGTGGTATTGATACCCCAGTATTAGCCTGGCTGTAGCTTTGTTATGTCCCGGTTATAGGAATAGAACATCTATGACAAAATCTGCACCCCGGCTATTGTATAATGTTGCCCCTACCCCTCCATGGCTCCAGCACCGGGCATTCTCCAGGTCTGGGGTTGGTTATTTCCTGACTGTACAATATCCGTTTTCATATAAATGCCTTAGTTTAACCCAAACCATTCACCAAGCAATACCAGATTCAAGGCTTAGAACTTCTATCAACTTTTCATTGATGCCCATGTTCCCTTGGGGAGATTTCCCCTTCATTTCCTGGCCATTTGTCAAAGAGAAGATGAGGGACAATCTCATAAACTGGATGCAATGGATGTACTTCAGCACAGTGTTGCAGGAGTGGTTCTGTAGTTTAGCAAAAGTTAATAACATTAGTTTAGATATCTGTTTGTTGCACTGAAATCCTAGCAAGTTCTGCACCTATTATTTTTAGTGAAGATAACGGGGTTCCTTAGTGGTTTCTGTGTGGCTCTTCCTGCAAATATTCTTTCTTCTCCCTCTCTCTGATTTTCTGTTTATTGATGTCACATGTTGATTTTGTAAGCTCTTTTTTTTCCTTCACCTTCGACTTTTCATGAATCATATTACTGTACTCTGTGGGTTTACCTCCACTGGCATTGCCACGGGATGAATAATTAATATTTATTTGAAATAAATGAGAGCCATACCAGCAACAATCCCTGCAATGAACAATGCTAAATCACATGAGAAATAAAAGCTATACCTTTTGAGCAATACCCGATTCTTAAAGTGACCCTGTTATAGATTGGAGCAACTGAGGCTGAAAAGGCATGAAAAACGTCATCTGTAAATGAGAGCCGCTGCTCTCCTATTGGAAGTGGCTGAATGTAGGCAGGAGATTTCCTATCAAGCAGATCTAAATCTGATTCTTAAGCTGCGTACACACGTGCAATAATTGTCTCTGGAAACTAATGACTAACTTCCGTTCGTCTGACAACCGTTAATAAAAAAGGTGCACAGCCACGCCGATGAACGAGGATTGTCGCTGGAAACAACCGTCCCGGTGATCAGATTGGGCGACCACCGGGTGTACGGTCGTTCAGTGAGCGTGAACTCACTGTTCTGCAGTACACTTTCTTCCTTTACATGTCACTCCCTGCATTGTTCAAACGATCGTATCTATCCTATGTACATTATTGGTAGATTATATTTGAACAATCGTATCGTTAAAGCATGTACAGAATTGTGCACAATACGAATGTTCAAATATAATCGTTAGTCGTTCGTTTAGTAATGACAATTATTGCACGTGTGTACCTAGACACAGGTGGAGAAAACTTTTGTTTACAAGTTTGATTCATTTATAAAAAAAACAAAAAAAAAAAACTAAACCTGGCCCTTTGAAGCCTTTGAAGCTCACCTTGCCTATGCCCTTTTCCTTTGCATTTTTTATTCACTTCCAATATGCCTTTCAACCTGGTAGCCCTTCAGGAAGTGTAAGGTTGCACCTGTAGCTAAATTGCGTGGTTTTCCGAGCAGTTGGCAAGGACTCTCATGGCAGAACAGGTTCAAAAAGGGCCAGAGTCTTCACATGCACTGCAGCCCTTATTCATTCGCTATGGGGCCGCCTTGGGGATGTGCTACTTGTAGTGTTTCTTAACGCAAGGAAGCGATAAACACTCGGCAACCTCACTGCCAGTGTGAATAAACCCAAAGGATCAGTTCCCTAGTACAGCTCTCCCTCCTTGCAGGCTGTAGCGTTTTCCTCTTCTGGGATTGTCTGTAATGACCCAGCTCCGTCGCATCTCTTTACACTTTTATATAGCTGC
Organism: Pyxicephalus adspersus; assembly: GCF_032062135.1. Lineage (NCBI taxonomy): Eukaryota > Metazoa > Chordata > Amphibia > Anura > Pyxicephalidae > Pyxicephalus > Pyxicephalus adspersus. The sequence continues at coordinate 8,399,249 of NC_092866.1, read as the reverse complement.
ACAGAGGACTACTGTAGTTGAATGACAGCTCAGAGTCTGCTGGGGTTGCTGATAATTGCATCCAACATGGTGTCACCCAGCAGCAACCTCAGGGCTTTAGATGGGAAGATTGTTGATAGGAAGGGCCTGGTGACAAGATCTCTTTAGCCTTTGGCTGTATTGAATAACCTCTATCCCATTACTGATTTATTCCTGTTTTCTAAGATACATCTACCTTTAAAAAAGGCAAAGCTTTATAAACCGGGAAATAGAAAACATTTTATATTTTTCCTGCAGCTGATAACACTTTAGGAAGTGAACCCGATAATGATTTGGCTTTCTTTTTGAGAATTATTCCACTAGAGACCGGGTAAGCCTACAGGAAACTTTTTTTTTTAATTTAATAAAATGATTTCATAGTTCTCGGGTGCCCATGGGAAAGAGGGTTTCCGACGCATTTTATCCATCCAGAGAAGAAAACAAAATGTCAGTCTGGGCACCGGACAATGGAACGTTTCACGAGAAATCTGCATAGTGGGCACGGAGTGCAAAATGAACTGAAAATCTCTTTGCCTAGTTCACACGTTCCTGGAATTGCTTCCCTGGAGAAAATATAAATTTTATAAGCATTCGCACTCCTTTATTTGTAATAATTAAATGGTAAGCCCTTCAGGAGAGAACGTTTAATTACCGCTAATTAATTGAATTCTTGTTTAGGCTTGTTGTGGAATTCAGTCACAAAAGCTGCAGATTCTTCATTTATGACCGTTTTTTTAGCACCTGGAGCTACGTCTGATGTCGTGACTTTGACTGATGCTTTAACCGCTGACAGATTTGCATTTTAAAGTGCTACACTTATAATGTAAGCTGAGTCGCATGGATATAACCGTACCATACTAGAAGACTGAGATATTAAGGTGGAGTTAAACTGTTGGATAGTCATCATAGGGTTAATTTGTCTCCGCGCATCTTAGATCTAATAGGTGGGCATGAAGATTTTTTACAGAACGTATTTAGTCACTTAAAGTGGAACTAAACTTGTGATACTCACTTGTCTCTGTTCCAGGGCGCCACTATCTCCTTCCTCCTTCCTGTCTTGAATAATAATATTTTTATTATTACACAGTATGTACATAGCACCAACATATTATGCATCGTTGTATAAAGTCCATAGTCATGTCACTAACTGTCCCTCAAAGGAGCTCACAATCTAATGTCCCTACTATAGTCATATGTCTTTAATACAGTCTAAGGTCAGTTTTAGGGAGAAGCCAATTGACCTAACTGCATGTTTTTGGAATGAGAGGAAACTGGAGTACCCAGAGGTAACCTATGCAAACACGGAGAGAACCTGCAAACTCCATGCGGATAGTGTCCTGGCTGAGATTCAAACTTGTGACCCAGCGCTGCATAGGCCAGAGTGCTAACCACTGAGCCACTGTGCTGCCCAATATATTATTGAGTGCGTTTCTCCTTTTGCATCTCCCTCTGCATGATTGCCTGGGATGATGTTCATTCATCCTTGGCACTTGCAAGGAAAGCTGGGATTGCCAGGTAGCAACAAATGCTGAGCCGTGTATGCAGCTCAGCTAAATTTATCAGCTGGGTAATGATCAGGCAGGTAGGAACAATTATCGCAGAAGAGACATCAACCGTCCCTTTGTGCATTAAACACTTGCCAGATCACCAATTGTTAAAGTGGAACTTTAGGTATTACAATAACATCTGGTCATTTTCAACCTGAAAGTCCTTTTAAGGCACATTCTGTCTGAAGGGGACAAGATTCTGTCCCTGTCTTCCAATTGCTCTCCTGCATTGTACTTTCATTAGAGATCCTAAGTGACTTGTCACCAGCAGGAAGCCGGTCCATATCAATGAGTTGCAGTCTCTGGTGGACCACATGGATGTGGATCGATAGGCAAGAGGTGGCTGCAAAGCTGCTGATCAGTAGCATTGAGATGCAACAAAGGATGGAAACAAAAGCAAATAGTTTTATACACCCTGCCTTGATAAAGTAAATGCCACACATTTGCTACTTCAAATAATGTTTGTCCATTTTCTGCTTCTAGACAAAGGAAAGGCAGACTTGCAATCTCTTTTAAGTGGTAAAGGTGGTATAAAGAGGTTTAGACATTTTTTTTCTTTTAGTCAGCTAAATATCAAAATATTGCATAAGCATTTTTTTAAACTTTTATAATTGAACAGGTGGTGTTTTTAGAAACTTTGCACATTAATTTTTTTTCTGACCCCCACTTCTATGTTCAGACCTCAGTAGCTCAAGCCTAATTTAACAGAATGGATGGGTCAGTGAAGTGATTTCCCAAAAACTTGCAAAGTCCTGTTTAGTAAAAGGCTTACAAAATGATGATCCTTGCTTGTTCGCCAGATTCCTTGCTTGATGGGCCTGTCACTAACTGAGACAACTGAACTATGCAGCTTTCAGTAATTACTGGTCATATTGTCACAGGCTGACTCATAAGTTTCTTTTAATTTCAATTATTGCTGACTGAGAAGCCACGAAACAGCTGTAGATGACATAGTGAATCCTTGGCGTCTGTCGCTTTCACGCTTCTGTGTGTCGGGAAAGCAGGAGCTTTGCAGACATGGCACAAAGTGACTGATATGCTGCGGGTGCCGAGCAAGATGATGACTGGCAAGCAGGGAAAATATGAAATGTGGGAAATCATTTGAAATGCTTTTGTTTTTTTTACAATGTTTCATTTCACGCTTGTCCGGGTGAGGAGAATCCGTCTGTGTGGCTAGGGCTAACAGATGGCAAAGCAACACCTCCTGGTTTAAGCGTGTAAGGGGTATTTGTATGCCAGGGATCTAATGTGACAGCTAGGTGTGTCCTCCGGACTGCCTAATAAAGTGACCCTGTGGTTTGGGACCTCACTGGTGCTTGGTGACTGGTCAGTTAGGCACTCAGCACCCAGCATCTCATGGGGTTTGGAAAGGGTCCCCAGCCCTGATGATCTGGGTAAATGGCTCCTGGTATGGGTGGGATATTTTGGACAACATGCAAACACTCCATTCTTGAAGTTAATGTGTTAGAAACAAGAAAAAATAGACAAGTGTAAGGATCTGAGAGAATTTAGCAAAGACCAGGTTATAATGGCTCGGCAGACCATTTTGGGTAGATACAAGGACACGGGGTGTCCCATTGACAGGGACATTGGAACCCAATGATCAGTGGTGCACAGGATGAGCCTACGCCATCTGCTCCGATTCCACAAAAACTATTATAGGACAAATTGCTAAAAAATCTTAATGCTGGACATGAGAAGAGATTTGTCAGAACACGCAGTACCTTTTCTAATCCCTGTCCACCTCCAAAATTACCTGCAATGGGCACGTAAGCATCAGAACTGGAACATGGAGCAATGGAATGTGTATGAAATTAGGGATCTGCTGCTAAATCCTTGATGCCAGATAACACAGGACGCCTTTAGAGGACTTATTGTGATGATGCTTTGACAGGTCAGACAAGGAGGACCTACACCATGTTAAGGAGGTGGTTTTATTGCTTTGTCTGATCTCGGTGCATGTTGCTCTCCATTAAATACAGAATAATTTATTAAACTAACAGGTGCATCAATGTGTCAAACCTTACTGCAGAATCTTGATAATTCTCTATTGCCCTCTGAAGAATAGTAACTTCTGGAGGAAAATTCATGCCCCCTACAAGACGGCACCTGAGTAACTATTTGCAGTGTCATTTGCTAAGGGCTTTTCTAAGGTTACGCAAATACAGACTTTCAGAATATCTGTATTTGCATAGTTTCCTCCAAAGACTTAGCAATGTCCAGGGATTCGTATATTCCAAATAATTCTGTCATTGCAGTCTTCCTTTAAAAAAAAAAATCCTTTAAAGAAGTTTTACCTGATTTTGTAGTGTGATTCATGTGAAGAAATTAAAATGACAGCATAATCTATCTGTGACCAATCCAATGTAATATTCTCAGCCATTTTTCAGGACATATAAAGTTTGTTGTTGTGCTGAATGAATAGACAATTTTACACAACACTCTTGTGTTTTTTGCAGGTATTTTTTTTTTTCAAACTCTTTAGTGTTTTATGGTTAACCATAAGAAACTTGTGAATTTCAAGTGTCACAAGTTTACCGAGCCCCATCCTGTCACCTTGGGGCAAAGTAAATCCCCCCTGCTATGTTTGTAAAACAAGATCTAATCTGACCTCTTCTGGCATATTGCACCTGGAGGGCTCATTAACGTCTATCCATTTTCCTGCAATAAACATGTGTACCTTTTACGGCATTTCAAGTATAAATCCTATGCATTCCTTTGTCACTAGACTAAAAATTGGGGAAAAATGCAAGGAACGAAAAAATATCTGACCACCAACTGTGTCACTGATCTGCACTCTCTTAATGAGCTATGGGGGCGAAACAATCCTTCAACAAACATCCAGGTGTGTTGGATGCTTGAACGCCCTACTGTAGTTTCATCCACCTCTTTGTCAAACGTGTCCAGTAGTGACTAAAGGGTGGCTATACCCCAGCTGATGTTTTCAATAGAATTCATTGAAAAACTTTGGCATTCATTCTCCATTGATGTTTCATTGATAATAATTGTTTCACGTTGTACCCTCTCCCAATATTTACTATAACAACCATCAAAACCAAGTTAGGAGAGGGGAGCGTTGTTTGGCTGCTGCGTGTTATAAATAGCATTCCTTGCTGATTAACCTTAACCTGTTGGAGTGGGCCAGGGAAGCAGATAGCATTGCATGGTAATGGATTCATGATGGTTTTTCCAAGTAATAGATCCATATCAGGAAGATGATTTTTCACCTGGTAGTGCACCGTTCATCCAATGTATGGCCACCTTAGGGGAACTACAGAACTCCGCAGGGAATGTGGCATCCAACACTCCCAGAATGTTTCATGCTTAGCTGGGTGGGAAAGGTAAGTATCATATCAACTTTCTTAACAAAATGTGAGAAATGCCTGTTATTACCGCTTGCTTTCTTGCTATATAGGCAGTCCTGTAGCTCCCTGAATCGACATTGCCGTCTCCTGACACGACGCACATTAAATCATTGCATTTACAGCCCAGATAAAGTCCGTTTCCATTCAAAAGAGGAAGTGTACCAGCATAGTATTGAACAAAGAGCATTTTAATTGTTGCTCTGTTTAACAGTGAAAGTGGAGATAGACTAACTTTTTTTTTTTTTTTTAAAGGAAGTTCCTTTGTGTCACATTGGCCTTATTGTGGCAGTTAAATGGGGTCTTTTGTTACCAGTGACGCAGGACGTTTGGGCTGTTTGTCAATTCTGTCTGCTTGATTCAGTGCTGTCCGGTCCCAGAATACCCCAGGGGTTGAGCTGCCCCTGACGCACACCCGTTCTCATGCGAAAACCGACTGAGAAACATCCGTGTTCCGTTCAGAAACGTATAATGTTAAATATATAAATCATAAATAAATAAATTTCCTTCACTACCCATCTGCGACCCATAATTATTTTCCACCAAATCATTGTGGTTTCTAAATGACAGTAATTAAAATGGATTTAGTCCTACAAAACGGTCTCCTCTCCCTCATTCCACCCCTTTTAATTGTCTAAGTAAACGGGAGGAACCGTAACAAGATTACATTATTTGTTTTCGCCTTGTGTGCAGCTAGAGCAGCTGTGCCGACTGACAACGTGCGATCTGCTATTTAACTCCTGGCTGCAATGTTCATACAAAACGGCTTTCAAAGCTTTGCTGACAATTGGATTTCATAATTGTCCTTAATTGCCGGCTTTCAAAGGCCATTTTATTAATAAGCCATGTGGTCCTAGTATTGTAAAGAATCTTATTGCAAATGCTTTTAAAGATAACCCAAAATTCTGAAAATATCTGCATCCCTGTGAAAGGATACCTGATGGGGAGCTTTGCAGAGCTGACGTCAAATTTCACCCAATTAGCTCCTTAGCAGTGCCATTCTGTCATTGTTTTATAGTAGTTACGGGTCTGTGAGTTGCCAGAGGCCAGATTTTGGTCATTAGGAGCTACTTTTATATTTCATACTTTACTCATACTGCTGGTTCAGGGGTGGCTTAGATAGCAGTTGTCGTGTTTGTAATACAGGTTGACAATCGAAAATCCGGATCCTTCAGTTTCCCGTCATGAATAGCGCTTACATTCTCACGGAGGAAGAAGCTGATTCTATTCGGGTGTAGTTCTGATACATTATAATTACAGGTAATTAAAAAATCTGGAAATTTGGCACTCCTCAGGTCCGGAGGTTGCCGGATCTTTGAATGTCGGCCTGTAAATTAAAATCTTAGGCTAGGTTCACACTGGCAGTCCAATTGCTGCGCGTTTTACCACTTCCACTTGCCAGCAACCGCTGCTTCACAGGAGACCCTACTAAGCCACGTCTCTTTGGTAGCTCCATCGGCATTTATTGGGGGAGCAATGAATGTTACTCGTGCCTCCAGCTATCAAATATGCAGACGCTGGTTCCTTATAAACCAGCACTGAGTGCTTCCATTCAGATATCCGGTTCAGAAGCTTCCGTTTAAATATCCGGTGATCCTGTTATGAAGCTTCTTTTGTAGGGTGACCATATTGTGTCACTTTTTTCCAGTTGTTCTTTTGCATTATCTCGACACATACTCCCAAGAGGGTGTGCAGAATGAGCATGTTGCAGAGGCATGTTGCACTGTTGCCACCATTAGAAAACCCACCCTGAGAAATGCCATGAGCCATTGCTATGGAATGCTTGTAGATACCAAGTGGCTGGAAAGAGTCCTGCAACACTGAGATGCAAGGAAGGATTAAATTAAGTAAAATACACAGAGAATTACATTTTTGTTTGGTTATGGCTTCCATATACTATAAAGATATATATATATATATATATATATATATATATATATATATATATATAACGTGGTAGTTTTGTTGTGTTTTGGTTCTGGGACTGCTTTTTTGATTGACTGTAAAATGATTTAACCTGGAGCCCCTCTGTATGACTGTAGAGGAACAGATGCTTTCGAGAGCAGCAGTGTTCTCCCTTTAGAAATACGATGCACACTTCAGGGCGGAATGTGTAGACAGGGAAAGGTCAAGGCTATTTCTTGAAGAGAGGCACAACAGAGAGTTTTCAGGCAGGGTAGCTGTCGAGGTGAAGACTGGCTTTTAAAATGGAAAAGTTTTTCTAAACAGCTGTCCAATCCTTGTCTCTCCCACAACAGGATTCCCAGTCTTTAGACAGCTGCATTCAGAAGACACTATCCTCCCTCTACCATCCTTTTGAGTTTACTGCTGCCACCGTGTTGTGCCAGGTCCTGGATGTGGTGGAGAAGACCTACCGTGGAGACGGGCTCAGTTACCTCATTGATTTCCTGATCCCTGCCAAAAGGGTCCTGCAGGGACTACAGCAGGAGGCCTGTGTAAGTAGATTGCAGAATCGTCTTAAATACTGTTGCAGCTTGTACCCATTTTACTTGGATGCTGTGCTAAAAATGCTACCTGCCTGGCTGTTTTATGACAATAACACTGGCATCAATATGTTTAGAGATGCCTATGCAGTACATGTATGCGTAGAAGGATTTGAGTTCACTTGCATGCTTGTTTTGAAACTAGATGAGTAATGTGACAGAAATGAATTATGGCAGTGTGTGTCACGTGTCCAAACTTAAGACTTAGGGGAAAAAAGGTGAGAATATTTTAAATAAATATAAAACAAATGTTGCTTGATGCTGAACCCTGATTTGGGCTTTAAAGCTGAACTTTGTGCACACAACCTTTATTTAGATATTTTGATCAATAGTTAGACATTTTTTAAGGTGTATTGTTACCCAACTCATCAGTAACCACCCAAAAACTGGTTTCTGAAAATTGTCGGGTGGTGTGCCCATGTAAAAAGGTCTGGGGAGAACACTGAGCTATAAGAAATATAAATCTTTTTTTGTGTACCAAATAACCTACTAATCCAGTAAACTTAGCAGTGACCTCCTCAGTGGGGTGCACATGGTTTGAACAGAGGGGAGGGACACAGAAAATTTAAGTTTAGCCTTAGCTGATGAATCCATTTCTTTTTTTCTTCCCCGACAGCTGCAGTACTGCGGGTTGCTCTTCCGACATGCTGGTTGGCCGCTGTGCATCCATGACAAGGTCGTCCTGCAGCTGGCTTCCATTGACTGGAGACTCCTACGACCTGGAGACTTCTACTTTCAAGTTGTGCCTTATCTGAGAAAGACTCCAAGGATTGTGCTCAAATGCCTGGCACAAGACCAACATAACATCGAGGAGGTAGTGCTCCCAGAAGTGTCCTACACCTCCATTTTTACTGTGGAATGGTTGGAGTTTATCAACTCCGAGAGGATCGGGGCATTGCTAGAAAACTGTCTCCTGACATCTGATGACCAGCTTTTTAGGGTGCCCTGGGATATGGTCGTTCATCCAGAGTTTGTAGAGAAAATCGAGCCAGCAGAGAAGACGATAGAAACTCATGAGGACTTGGACTTACCATCTGAACCAGTTGATAGGAGGTCATCTGACCCCCTTATGGGAGATTTGATGGTTATAGATAATGCATCCCTTCTCGAGGAGCCAAGCACCAGTTATGATGAGGAGACAGTGGGTAAAGCTTTGGACCCCAAAACTGATAATCCTAGTGATCTTGAAGGGGAGTATGTGGAACTGTGTGATATCAAAGTTCCCCGGTTTGGGCCTCAGAAAGGGTCTTTAACTCAGTCAGTAGCCTTAAACTACAAAAGCCAGCACATATATACCCAAAGAACACAAAATAGCCAAACTATATGTAATCTGGGCAGCAGTAAATGCACAGAGGATCTCATTTGCTGCCCTGTAGAGCCTTTTGAAAACACTATAATGGGAGCAAGCGTAACGCACTACAATGCTGATAATGCACAAAAGCCAGAATCTTTTGGACTGGTGGACATAGAGTTTGGAGATAGAGAGTCCCCATTGCCTGACCATACTGCTTTGATTATTGACAGTGGCAGTAAGCCTTTTTACCAAGACTTTAATGTAGAAAACGAGGCCTTCTGTAAGATTTTGCAGAATGAAGAAGACTCTAATACAAACGTCGCTGATAACGTCCTGCAGTGCAGCGAGCAGTCAAGTTCAGAGTCAGTAATTTATGGAGATTCATCCTTCCAGCAGGGAACCCAAAACCACTTTAATGAAAGCATCAAGGACAGTGAACTCACAGATGCTTATCAAGAACCTGTTACTGAGCATTCCAGGACATTGGAGTGTCCAAACACTGAGACCTTGGAATGTTCTAGCCAAGGGATTTCTAAAACTTGTGCACACCAAACAGAAACTGGGGAGAGAGACCAAACCGTGCCTCCGTTAGTGGCTGAGACCTGTCAGGCCGAACACATCGAAGAGGTCAACGCAGACCTAATCAGTTGGGATGTAGATGATGTCGACAAGTGTCATTGGCCTGTCGCTGAAGAACAGCCTTTAGAGAATAGTGACCAAATTGTGCAAACAGAGGTAGACCCACAATATGATCTCGCCAGTGATATTTGTGGGGAGCAGCTCGAAGGAGCGAACAATTTAAAGATTAATGGTGCCACAACTGATGCAGCTGCAGAGAATGAGGGTAGGACTGAACAGGAATTGCAACAGTATATTGAGAGAGATGATGGCTTGTCCAGTTGTCCACCAAACACCAGCTGCCTGTTATCTCCATCATCACAGTTACCTCTAGAAACCCTTCACGAGGACACAGAGGAAGAACTGGGTGAAGACAATGGACCCTGTGCTGAGACCACAGAACCCGCTGTTAAAGAGGTGGTTACATCTCAGATTGCAGTGGTGACAGGTAAATAAGACATGTTGGTCTTCCATTATAACGTTGAATATTAGATGTAGGAGATGATTCTTACTTTTTGCACAATTTTTTTTATTTAAGTCAGATAAAACTGAAATGATAGTAAACAAAGTCCCTTGCAATCAGAAGGAAAACATTGAAGTTGTCATTGCCAACTTGTTTTAAGGGGCTTACACAGTAGTTGGTGGGATGCTGAGCTACAACCAGCATATTCACATTGGGTGTTCTGGCAATTTGCAGTCTGTTAGTAAGGGTGGGGTACACACGTGCAATATTTTGTCGTTGGAAAGGATCATTTGCATGATGCATGAACAAGCAATATATATACAGGGCCGTTCTGCTCTATGGAGAGGGTGGGGATGATGGAGCAGAACCCTGCTGCACTCTCTCCTATTCACTTTAATTACAATCATTCGTCATCCATGGATCCACCAGGATGGTTGTCGGAACGATGGACGACGAGCGCTGTATACACGCCAGATTCTCCTCCAATATCAGCCCTGAGGTAATTATCGAACGGTAATCATTTGACGTGTGTACGTAGCCTAAGTTATGGGTCGGTAGTAAAGCAAAGATGACGGTTACATTGACAATAACCACTTCCACCTTTCTGTCCTGGCAGCTGCCATTTAGGATCCTGTTTCTCATTGCTTGGAGGACTGCAAGTGTCGGCAGGATTTGCAGCCTTTGCACTTGCTTGTGTACAATCACCTCCTCTTAAAGTGTATGTCCTGCCAAAACTTGCTATTTAGTGCAAAGTACACAGATATTGCTCTGTTTGTCTTACTTATTTCCATTTCGGTGTGTCCTTATATCCATTGCAGTGTTCTTTTTAATTTAACATTATTAAAACTTACCATATAATAGAGTCTTTTAAGAGAGCAGAGCTGAAACTTTTATCTCAAAGGCCAAAAGATGTTCTCTCTAAATTATTTGTTTTTAAACATAGAGTGGAATGTGCTGCAAACCAAATTCCATTCTCTTTGTACTAGGTATGGGAGCACATATGAAAGTAAAGACATTAGGATATTAGAAGAGATCCCCTTTGACATTTTTAAATACATGTCTATCACTTGAAGTAGTCAGCACGTTAAATACAGGTGTACAGTAACACAAAGGCACCGCAACTTACACAGAGCAGTCTGCAAAATATTTAGTTATGTTTGAACACCAGCAATTAAGTGTGAGGGAGTAGTGTTGTCACGCCCTTTACAAATTATATTAGGATTGTCAAGGTACAAGCAAGCCAAACATTAAAAGAAAAAGGCAGCCTTTAACTTCAGGAGGATCTGACTGCAGAGCGTGGCTCTTGTTTGAGTCAGTCCACCTAAAATAGGATATTTTTTTTTTTTGGCTAAATCATAAGTCTCCCAAATGTTATTAAGATATTAGTAGTAATCTCGAATTTGTAATTGCAAACATTGCATGTATATGGATAGCACATCACACGAATAGCCAAGGGTGTTATATACCCTAAATTTTGTCTTTGGGTGTTTACAGTACGGGGTGCTGTTAAGGCTACAGCATACAAAGACTTCTCTAGAACTGCCCCAACTCTCTGGAATGGTCTTCCTCGTCCTATTCCGCTTGATCCTACTTTCTGCTCATTTAAAAGAGCCCTCAAAACCCATCTTTTCAATCTCACCTACCCGTCTTCCTCTGTCTCCTAAACCCTCACTATTTCCAACTATTCCATATCCTCCTCCTATTGTGTGATACCTCTCCCACCTCTTAGTGTAAGCTCTTGTAGGCTGGATCCTCTCCTCCTCCTGTGTCACGGTCTGTCTGTCATTTGCAAGCCCTCTTAAATGTACAGCGCTGTGTAAAATGTTGGCGCTATATAAATCCTGTTTAATAAAATTAATAGCTTGCTTCCAACCTTCTGGGAACAACTTTCTTGGAACAGTTTTCTGTTCCGGCACAACTGCCCTCTGCTCAGCTCCAATAAGATATGGTTGGTTGAGTTTGGAGTGAAGGAACTCAAGTGGCCAGACAAGGAGCCCTAACCTCAACCTACTGAACACCTTTGGGATGAATTGGAATACAGATTGTGAGTCAGGTCTTCTCATCACAAATGCTCTTGAGGCTGAATGGACACAAATTCCCACAGACACACTGCAAATCTTGTGATAATCCTTCTCAAAAAATCACAGGCTGCTATAGGCATAACGAATAGCCCAAATACATTATGGTTTTAGAATGGGTTGTTTAGCATATTCAATTATTGATGATTTAAGCTACGTACACATATTGCATATGCAATAATTGTCGTTAGAAACAAACCATTAACGACCAGACATTTGACAATCATTAACAAAAAAAAAAATGCATTAGGACGATGAACAAAGAATGTCACTGGAAACAAACGACAGCCCTGGCGGATTTGTTGGGCAACAATTGTTCGCTATCTATTTTGTGTACGGTCGTTCAGTGATTGTGGATGGTCCTACAGTACACTTTCTCCAGTACACATCACTTCCTGCATCGTTCAAACAATTGCATCTAGTGTGTGTACATTATTGGTGGATTATATTTGAACATATTTGAAAAATAATCGTGAATAATCATTGATCTGTCCTTAGTTGCTCGTTTTCTAACGACAATTATTGCACGTGTGTACCTAGCCTCAGGCCAGTCAGGCCTCCACAAACTTAACCATAATGTTTAGGTGTTTTGCTTTGTGGTTTTAAATAACCATCACTGTCTAGAGTCATCTCTTATATCCTTCTGTGTTACAGAAAGCACAATATTATTGTTATTAGGCATTGTAATTGTAAAAATACACTTTTATTTTGGGATGGGCTTTTAAACGACGGCATGTTTACGTACAGGAATAGAGCGTCTTATCAGCGGAGATATATTTGTCTTTGGAGAAGCGTCCTCAATATTTCCTGACGGCTCCTATACATGTGGTCACTTCCTGTTCATTGTCTGTTTAGTAGGAGAGGTCAGTGCATTGTGTTCATGTAGGAAGGACAGAGCTGGCATTCACAAAGAGTTCACTGACAGCTGCTTCTATGTCACACTCCAATGACCTCTCCTGTCATCTGATAGCGGGCGACTCTTAAAGGAAAAGTAAACTTTGCTAATTCTAGTAAATGGCAAGGATTGCAGGAAAGGAGTTGATGGGCAAAGCTGTGGTGGTCATCAACCTTTATAGCTCAGTGAGAATCTGTTGCAAGATAAAAATAATAAAATTTACCTCTAATGAAATGGGTAATTGAACCCATCACACCGCCTATGCCATTGACTTTTATTCCCTTGAAAGCAACCTTGTTAGAAAAAGTTTTGGCCAGATTGGCAAATGTAATGTATCCTTTTTTTTTGTAGTAAAATTATTATTATTATTACACAATATTTATATAGCGCCGACATTATACACAGCCCTGTACAATGTCAATAGGCATGTCACTAACTGTCTCTCAAAGGAGCTCACAATCATATGTCCCTACCATAGTCATATGTCTTTAATACAGTCAGGTCAATTTTGAGGGGAAGCCAATTAACCTAACTGCATGTTTTTGGAATGTGGGAGGAAACCGGAGTACCGAAAGAAAACCCATACAAGCACAGGGAGAACCTGCAAACTCCATGCAGATAGTGTCCTGGCCAGGATTCGAGCCTGGGACCTAGCGCTGCAAAGGCCAGAGGGCTAACCACTGAGCCATCTTGCTGCCAAGGTGAAATTAGGGTTAGGTCCTTTGCAAAGTTTTTGCAATTAAAAACACCTGGTAGTAATATTTAGTCTTGCCATGTTTGTCCAAAAATGTTGGGTTTTCCAGAAATATATATTTTATCTGCATCTCCAATCCCCAGCTTACTAATTTATGGGACCATAACCTGGAACAAGAACACCGTCAGTAAAGGCTTAAACTATATTTTTGTTCCAGATCGGTGAGTCAGTAAGTAGTATTGCTGATCGGAGAATGATGGCTGCAGAGCCCACACCTTCATAATGACGTTTGCAGTGGCATCTTTCATGTTTTTCCTGGCATGTTGTTCCATGGGTCCTTGGCTTTGACAGTTCTAAAGATGATCAAAATGCTTAAGCAACAGTTAAAGTAATTTTTTTAAGGGCCCGCTACTACCCGATATATGTTCTGACATGCGTTGTGAAATTTGAGATTCATCTATGAACAATGAGAGAAGTTTGATGAAATTTTCCACCTGGCAGAGTGAAGCATATACATGTCTGGCTTTAAGCATACTGTGCGGGAGACAGGATGGAAAACTCATTGAGATGGTTTCAAAAGCCAGGGAAGGATATTGACCGTGGGGGTCTTCGTTTTATTGCTAAGCTAGCGGAGATTCCAGCTGTGGGTGATCCTGTCTGGCCTTCCATCCGTTGTGGAGGAATCATTTGGTTATCAAATCCATGACCAATATCATCCCTCCCTATAAAGTAATGCAATCAAATCATGTTTCAGGCCAACCAGTTCAGAACTGGGCTGCAGAATATTTGTGCACACTTTTCAGTTGTATTATGCTTTGGTGTCCTCTTTTGTGTGCTGATGATGTCCAGAAATCATTACAATTGTGCTGATAGGGCACCTGATATAAAGGGGATCAAACATGCCATTGCTGACCTTTCTTACTTATCATACCACTTGCCTGGTTTTGCATAATTTGTTACACATAGCAATTGTTCAATTTCCAGAACTCCTATTCATTGTGAATGAAAAAGAATCCTTAATGGCTGTTCTCGAGATTAAATTTTAACTTTTTTTTAAATATGGCCTCCGAGGGCAGATTAATCACCTCTAGCAGAGTGGAGGGATTCATTAGCAATACATCAATAAGAAGGGTGATATTATGGAAGAAAGGTGAAACCAGGCACATTGGTGGAGGAGAGGGAACACCAGGAGCGATGTAGCAGGGGCTCATTGGAGACTTCCAGGAGGAGTGCTGTTCAGTTGAGTTTGGGAAGCAGTGCCATGGCAAGATAGGGGACATCTGGGAGCAATGCTGTAGGCAGAAGGGGTTGCACGGTAGGGAGCTGTGTTGGTGGGCCAAGAGGTTGGCCAGAGGGGGTCTCTGGGAACAGTTTTAATGCTGAAAAGGATTGCAAGGTGGGTAACCCTTGGGTGCAGTTCTGCTGGGGGTTAGAAGGTCCACAGGGAAGTGGACCTCTGGGATCAGTGGTGTTGGGGGAATCTATGAGAGCTGTGCTGGTGTGAGGTTGGCTGAAGGTGGCCTCTGTGAGCAATGAGATTATGGAACAGGGTAGCAGTCAAGGAGATTCCTGGGAAAGGGGTTGCAAGAAGGAGGAATTCTGGGATCAGTGCTGTGCTAATGGAGGTCGGCAAGAGGTGACATCCGAGAACAAAGCCATTTCAGGGAGGGGTAGATAGGTGGGGATCTTGGTAGCTGTGTACTGTGGAAGGAAGTGGTTTTTGATGGCAGTGCCAACAGTAATAGAAAAGGATTTAAAAGCAGTTTGCTGGGTGAGCATGGGCAGGAAACTCAATGGGCAATGCCATGTAATGACATGCCCTTCAGTGGCACACACAAGAGGCAAAGCGGGATCAATTCACTCATTTATTCTTTCACCTTGAAGTCTCTTTAACTAAACACACATCTATGCACAAGTAAAATCAATACAAAATAAACAGGACCTCTGTTTCTTATCAGCTAAACCCTTTCATAATTCTTCTAAGTGAGATTTCCTGTATGTTATACAATCAGGATACTTAATGTGTCGGGGAGATTTTATTTAGAAAGGAAGAATTCCATTTAGAAAGGAAGAATTCCATATACATTAGGTGTAAGGGGAATTTGTGAATACATTGGGAATTAGTCATTACCTGAATGGTCTTTGTCACATTTTGTATTACAATGCTGTGGGTGTAACGAGTCACCTAAAGAGTTTGTTCCAGAAACTGCAATCCCACAATTACAGTAAGTCTCTAAAGGCCAGTCATTGGCATCTACGGCCACCCCACCCCTTCCCCGGTGTGGGGAAACGAAAAAGTGTTTGTAGACCAGATTCATGGCAGCTGGAGATCCATTAATATCCTGAATATGGCAGATCATTGACATTGTTCCAGTTCCTGTGTAACCGACATTCTTACTTAACAGGTTCATTAGGCGGAATTATGTGGTCATTTCTGATAATACTTTGGATGTTCAATTCAAAAACATAAATATTATATTATTCTTCCATGTGAAAATGTTATATAACCAGTAAGAGTCTATATTTTTCATATGTCATTGTTCTATTTCATGATGTGAATGTACACTATAATTCATTAAGGGGGTAAGCCAATGCTACTAAGGTTAGCTAGAGTAAAGGCAGGTAGCCATTCTCTCTGTAGTGACCATTGCTGCTATTGGTCTAAATCAGGTCCTAATGTTTATAAACCAGGTTCAGTGGGGTCATAGTGTTCCTCCTGAGGTTGCTAGGGTTGCACTGATACCAATGATCCATTTGGGTGTCTATAAGGTTGACCAACAAAGGTTCCTATTGACCAACCGATGTAAAAGGCCTCCATCCCATTGACTACCAAGCTAAATGTATCATGAACTGGGCATATCATACATTTTGGCAGGGGTTCCCTGTGGCAAGAAGTGGCTCAATGTTTAGCACTCTGGCCTTTGCACCGCTGGGTCCCAGGTTCAAATCTCGGCCAGGACACTATCTTCATGGAGTTTGCATGTTCTCCCTGTGTTTGTGTGGGTTTTCTCCCACATTCCAAAAACATGCAGTTAGGTTAACTGGCTTCAGTCAAAATTGACCTTAGACTGTACTAATGACATTGGCTATGGTAGAGCAATAGATTGTTAGCCCCTTTGAGGGACAGCTAGTGACAAGACTGTGGACTTTGTCGGTGCTATAGAAGTACTATGTAATACCAATAATATTAATTTGGAAGGTCCCCCAAGTTGAGAAAAGTTGACCTTAGATTATGTTTAGACGAGCAGTTGAAATTGAGTTCCTGGCAGTAATGAGGAGATGCGTTGACATTTCTTCATATGATTCGTATGTTCCCACAATCATGCTTGACCACACGGCTCAGCCCATATAGACCTGAGAATGCTCTCCTTGCTTTATGGGAGCTTAGACTTTTTTTAGGAGGAGTGCCAAGATGGGAACAAAAGCTCAAATTTCTTTACAAGTAACCGTCAACCATAGTGAGAAAGGGAACAGGCTTCCTAAACTAATAAAATGGACTTGTGTTATTGATATAAGTAGTACTTAGTCGCGCTGTTAAGAAAACATATCATTTAGAATGTATTACTCAGACTGAATAAACATTATGTGTGCTTCAATGGGTGATGTAACCTCTTACTGGCATCGCTTATGAGATTTAATATTCCTTTGGCTGGATAAGCAATGAGGTCCCTTTTATGATAGGAAATGTAAACAAACTAATATCTAGGTGTGATGAATAAGCTTTTGTTTAAGTTTCGGACTAACTTTTATAGATGTGTAAAAGGACTAGAGACCTTTTAGAGATGTGTCATCTTGTGACTCCTTTTTTATAGAGCAACCTAAAGAAGAGGAGAAGAACACGCCAGAAAACGCATGTGAAAAAGATCAGTCGCCATCATGGCAGCACGGACTGAGTTCCCCATCAATCCCCCGAAAGACAGAAGGCCAAGGCCTACCCACAAGGGTCACACATGTCAACCGAGAGGTTCTGATGAGTGGGGTGGTATATTTACCAGGTGAGTTTTTAAATATTTAATATTAATATACAGTATTAGCGCCAAAATTTTACGCAGTGCTGTACATAAATAGGGGTTGCAAATGACAGACAGGTACAGACAGTGACACAGGAGAAGGAGAGGACCCTGCCCCGAAGAGCTTACAATCTAAATACATAAATAAATGCAACTTTGTGTTCATGGATACATCATTAAACTTTGTGATTTTAAAAATAAATATTGAGGGTTGGGGTGGCTTAATGGCTAGCACTCTGGCCTTCCCAGGACTAGGGTCCCTGGTCCCAATCTTGGCCAAGACACTATCTGCAGGGAGTCTTTAAGTTCTTCCTGTGTTTTGTGTTGGTTTCCACCGCGCACTCCGGTATCCTCCCACATACAGTTAGGGTAAATGTCTTCCGCCAAAAAAATGGTTGTAGACCATGCACATGACATATGGCTATAATAGGGACATTAGAATGTGAATTTGCTTTCCTTTTGCTTTGTTTAACACTGAAACTGGCTTACCTTCTTCTCTCAGGGACACGAGATAGAAGTGGACGCGCTTTGGTGATCATTAACACCCGGAACACTGCATGGTTAAACCCGCACTGCAATGCTGCAGAACTGGGCCGCCTCCTCCTTTACTTTTACACCACGGTTCGGTAAGTGGAAGCCTAATTCTTCTGTTTGCCCTTTGGCAATATTTAAATGTTTTACTCTTGGAATTTCAAAAGAGTTATAAAAATATATACTAACAATTTTTCTAAATTTCAAGGGGAAAATGGTTTTCTCAGTAAATGTCCTCACTGCAAATGATTACCAATAGCTTAACTCCAGCCAAACTTTTTTGTAAGTTTTGTATGGAGGAGAAATGTTAAGTCCTCTTTCATGTCTTTGTTGCTTTCTGTGTCCCTATCGGGGAGATTTGCCCTCACTTCCTGCCCCAACTTGTCACATGGATGTTACATCTCTTTGATGGGGTCAAGGGCAAACTTAGTAAGAATACAAACAGTTTAGAAAATGTGTCTGGAAAGAATGTGAGGGGTGTAATTTGGGCACAAAGGACAGATGTTTTGACTCTTACCAATCATTTGGCTGGGATTGGAATACATTGGTATAACTTTGGGATAAGAGGCTCCCGCTGAACAGATTCATAAAGTTGTAACATGCTGAGCTATAAAGCCTATAGACAGATTTTTACATCTGATATGATCTGAATTTCCTTGAAGCTCATCAAATTGGAAACCCTTTAATCTCAGAAAATTCAGCAGTGGACCAGTTTTTTGTTTTTTTCTTTGAGTTCCAATGGGTTGTCAATAGATTGGACATTGGTAATTATAGATCGATGGTACACTAATTGTATCGCGTCTACAAATTATCAGATGCATCTTATCAGAATTCTGCATTCTATCTGAGAAAAATGATCAAAGGGAAGATTATTGTCTGCTTGTGTCATTGATTGATGGGAATATAGATCAGATCACAACAATTTGCATCAGATCTGCTCATGTTGCTGTATTATGAATAACCTCTGTGAATACTGTGGTTGTTGGTCAGAGTCCAGTCCATCATATGAGATCTTTTGTTGTCTTCTGTTCCAGGCCAGAGTGTAGGCGGCTTGGCCTGACGCTTCTGGTGGACGCCCGGAGATGTTCTCCAGTACCGGCGCTGTTTAAAGCTCTTTACATTGTACAAGTGAGTACATACTCTGCAAGAACCTTTTCTCCACCTCTGTTTCCAACATGTACGTGTATGCAATTCTCATACACTGCACCATATTGCAATGTGTTAAAGTGCTACAGAATGTGCTGTTCTAAAATGCAACATGTCCTACTTTTTCCATCAAATTGGTATGGACAAAGCCAAAGAAATATAAGGCAAATTGCCTTGTTTTTGTGTTGGGACTGCACTGTCCTACACTGACTTGAATGAGCCATTAAATATTATGATAAGGGTAACAGGTACACTTGAAAGGGTGTTGTGTGTATATTTAGATTTGTACATTGATTCTGAAGCTCGATAACCGAGACTTTGTCCAGCATAAGTTAGACAAATGGTTGGCTGCTCTATGTCACGCAGCACCCTGCCTGTTCCATCTGTTGTCACTACACTTCCCAGATACAAGAGCGGAGCTGTCACAGCACAGACAACAGGAAAACCCAATGATAACAGACAGTTCTATATCTGGAATTGTTTGCGATAAGCTTAGCATTTTATAATTGTTTGGCTTGCTTTGTGTCGCATTGCTTTAGGATGTAAAGATAAAAAATACTGCTGGTCTTTTTAAAGTAAAGGAAAAAAGGAAACTTGGCATCTAGTCAGATGCCATGCCATTTTTTATTCACCTCCAGGTGGGAAAAGCGATGGAAGTAATTTGTCCAGTGAAAATCTAAATTCCTTGTACTGGAGAAGGAGTTTGTTTAATCAAGGTTAAGGGATTAGCCTTTCTGTATTGGGCTCCTGGGTTCAGTTCTCACTCAATATGCTCCCTTATGCCTAGTTTTCCTCTTTCTCTGGCATTAAAATGTCACATTTAATTGCCCATTGTTAAAATTCCAGTGCCAGTACACGCTAGAGGTGTTTTAGGACTGCAAAGTAAACTCACCAGACGTGTGTTTTGTTTAAAATGCTCAGACACTTTTAAAGTTATAATAAGTGTAATGTTTACGATGGTTATTATTATGTGAGTATATATAGCACCATATACCAATGATACTGTATTTATATAGCGTTAACATAATATGCAAATCTGTACAAAGTCCATAGTCATGCCACTAACTGAAGGGGCTCACAATCTAATGTCCCTACCATTGTCTTATGCCTTTATTATAGTCTAAGATGGGGGGAAGCCAATTACCCTAACTGCATGTTTTTGGGATGTGGGAAGAAACCAGAGTACCCGGAGAAAACCCACCCAATTACAGGGAGAACCTGCAAACTTCATGCAGATAGCGTCCTGGCTGAGATTTGAACCTGGTACCCAGCGCTGCAAAGGCCAGACTGCTATTCACTGAGCCACTATGCTGCCCAATATATTATTTGAGTGCCTATAAAGTCAATTTTGCCAATTAATCTACCAGCATGATTTTGAGATGTGGGAGGAAACCGGTGTACCTACAGGAAATCCATACAAATTTTAGGAGAACATACATACACTTTTTAAAATGCCCATAAATACCTTCATTGGAAATCTTGAAAGATTCAATAAACAAATAATTATATAGGAAATATTGGAACCATTTATGAGCATTGGGTGCATTTTTCCCCTCTTCTTCTATCTTTCCCCTCTCCTCTGCCAGGCAAATATTTTGCTTTATTAATGCTTAAAATCACCTGGATAAACACATACAAGCACTGTATTCAATTTTCCAGGCATTTAAAAAAAATAAGTCAGCGTAGCCCTGGACTTAACTAGGTCAGTATGCTGTGTTTGAGTTTCCTCTTCTTACAAAAATGCATGCCTAGTATAAACTGCATCTAAAGCCCAAAACACAAATGTAATCTATTACAGATAGAGAGATCTATTGCAACCGGGAAGAAAGTTTAGAGAAATAGATTGTCAGGGTTTTTACAGACTTTAATTTAATCTTGTGGACCCAAAACGTGCTGTAAAATTTAATGCATGTTGAAGAGCAGGCAAAGTATAAGAAAATATGATTTCAGTAGTTAAAATCAAGATGATGTGTTGGGATTGGCTGGGATAAAAAGACCTAGAGGCTTATTTTTTTTTTTCCTTTGTCATCTAAATGGTTTAAAGTACTTTTGTAGAGCTGTGAAACATGTTAGTGTTGGATTAATAAGTGACTCAAATGTTTCACTTTTGCAGACCACAGTGCCTTGTTGTATCCATGGCGTGTTATTCCTCATTGAGAAGGATCTCAGTGTATCACTGGAGAGACTGCATGGGGTCCAGGTAAGGAAGATCCATGTCACATTGTGGTCTTTGTAACATTACAATATTTTGGGTTTAATATACTGAGGGGGGTTAAACATAGTCACTGTCTAATGAATATTGTTTCCTCAAAAAGGACAAAGCATAGCCCTCAATTTCCTTTGCATGGTCTTAATTCGCGTATTCAAACTGCATAGGTATAATACACATTGGTACTGTGGAGGTTATGGGGTAAAACATGAGATAAATAGAAAGTGGAATAAATTATGCTGGTTATGATACTGAAGGTATCTTGCAGCAGTGAAAAAAAGAAGTTAAATTTTTGGATTAAAGGTGCATTTTGCAGCTGGAGTTCTGCCTAAAGCCTTATTGTAGCCCAGTTAAAATTTCAGGTTTTTATCTCTACCTGTGATCCCATTGGAAGTTTTACCCTCACTTCCTGTTCCTGTGATGTCTGTATACAAAAAAGGATTGCAATTGTCAACAGGACAGGAAGGCCTAAACAGCAATTAGAACAGAAATGTTGACTATTCCCAAATATGTCCACCACGAGAAAGGAGAAGCAGCAGATTTATGAGCTCATCCCTCCATCACCCTGCCCTCTCTATCAGCAAGGTCTGTGCTAGCACATTAGCAATGCAACACAACTGATAGGCTCCTTGTGCTGCCTTTATTTATTCCAAGTTCTGCTGTACAGAGATTTCTGGAGGCTGGTTGTACCAAATGGAAATCTTTCTTTAAACACAGAGCCTCAACAATTTGTGATCTTTATACCTGTCTAGAACATGGTGTTGTGGAGGACTAGTGTTTATGATGCCCAGTGCATGCCTTTAGGGGAACTACTGCATAAGTTGTTGGGTTGGATTAGGGTACTGATACCCCAGTCATGGCTTGGTTGTAGCGGAGTTTATTACTTGGGTATAATGATGGCCTATCTATAAGGTACTGTCATGCCTCTTTCTTAGCTGTTGTATTGAGGTAATCTCTTGATTTCTTGTCCTTGTAGAAAATGATGGAATATCTCCCTGATAGCGTCACAGATGGCAATACAACAGATTCTAACTCTTTCCTGCACTATCCAAATTTATATAGAAGTTTTGCCTGGATTTGGGACTTAAAGAGGCCCTGACACTAACAAGTTAACATGAGCAGGCAGCCTGTGTAAGGAACACATATAAAAGCCTCTTCTTTCTGCAGCAATGTGACATTCCTAACCAAGGATATCCATGCCATTCTTTTACAAAATACCTGGCGTTGTGGATCAAGAAACTCTCTCACTTGATCAGTATGTCTTTATTCAAACTCAGATGATGTGGGTGGACCTGCAGGTCTCTCAGTATGACATTTCTGGAAGACTTGATTTCGTATAGGAATTTTGGTCCTGATATGTTTGGCTAGGCATTTAAAGCCAGGTACAGGCATCAGACAAACGTTGTCACGAATTAATGTTTCCTGGGCATTTTTGCTAAACGAGATCCCAGTCTACTATTCCATACATATGACCATGATGCGTTTATTTGCAAAGCTTGGCAGATCGCTACATTTGCAGTAGTAAAGAGCTTATGCCCACTGTCTGCTTGGCTGCACATGCGTGTTTCCTTGCATGATCACTGTCTAGCAACAACTGTACACACATTGGTAATCACCCTAACCAATCCGCTAAACTGGATCAATCATGGAACACCATGGATTGTCATATTTTTAGGTTATTGCCCAGATTTTGAATGATGCAATATCTAGCAAGGTTCCAACATTTAACTAGCATCCTTACGGGCCTTCAGATTGCTGCAGTAGGTAAGGATTCTGCAAGTACTCCCATTACAGATTGCAAACCTGTGTTTACTTGTCAGTGCCGTTGGTAATGACAGGGACTCTTTAAGCATGCAGTCTGTTGTCTGGAATCATTTAAAAGTGTAAAGACTGATGCAAAACAAACTCACATTTTTGCTGTGAAAACACTGCACTCTGCATAGGTGAACAGGACCATCCAGCAGTAATCTGTTAATCCTTGTATTGTGTGTGTATATAGTTGCTGAATCCCTCATAAATACACACGAGCAGAACATTTTCACAGCATACTTAATTCATAAGCATAATAAGCTGTGACTCTTCAGACAGAATTGTTTGTTTTAAAGCTTTTCTAGATTGTTCTGAAATTCAATCTCTCTTAATACATAATGTCTGACTTAATTATGACAAAGCATATGGAGGGAGAAGTGTGCCTGTGTATGCAGCCTGTGTCCCTGGTGGCTGGACAGAGGTCAGAATTACCATAGCTTTGAAGCTGACCCTTTCTTTTCCTTGGCGTCCACTCGCCACAAAAGAATAGTGACAAACTTTGACAGACCGCTGAATACACCAGCTAATTTGTAGACTTTGAAAAACAGATCCTACCCCTGACTCATTAGGACAGAATAACAAGGAACAATGTCGGACCATGACCTGTGACCCCTGAAAAGTTAAGCCTTGTAGCTGGTGATTAATCAACACAGTTATTTCCTGCCCAAATCTCAAGTCCTCTTATTTAAAACTGAACTCATGGCGAATGACTGCATAAATGAATACAACTCTATATTCATGAATACCATATGCTAAGAATCTAAGTACCTTAGGGCTAAACTCCAGTGGAAATAAAAGATTTAAGCTACGTACACACGTTAGATTATTCTCATCCGATTTTCGCCTCGGCTGGTATCGGCCCAGAATCTGACGTGTGTACAGTGCTTCTCCTATGTCATTGCATGGATCTGTACTGGTAAACGATCGTAATACAAGTGAAGGGGGGAGAGAGTGCAGCTCTCCATTGAGCAGAATGATGGTGAATGTACAGCGCTCGTTCATGCATCATTTAGTCTTTTGTCATTGGAAAGGATCGTGAAAGATTTCAATTACAAAAGTCTAACGTGTGTAGGTAGATTGCATTGGTTGCCCTCCCCAGTGCAAGGGTTTACAGTCTACTTTTTCAAGGAGATAACAAATAAGGTGATTTGTCTTATTTCATGCTTCATTTGGCAGCTGGTGCTCTTCTTTATTATTATTATTATTATTATTCTTTGCTGTCCCAACACAATATAGAACAGTGTTTCTTAACCAGGGTTCTGCAGAACCCTATGGCTCTTCTAGAGATTGCTAGGGGTTCCTTAAGCAATGAGCAATTTTTGCCTCTCAGGTCAGACTCCTCCTAGAGGTCAAGACCTGTAAATTCTACAGACCTGCAGTATAGGTACATTGGGTACATTTCCCTGCTTGGACAATTTCAGGTGGAGTTACTGTATTATTATCTGAACTAGATGCGCACTGTTCATTTGTATTTAATATGGAATACAAAATTTTTCTACTATTTTAGTTTTTTTAATGAAATGCATTCGCATTTATAACTGCTAATTGAAATCTTAAATGTTTTTTCGCTCTAGTTTGATATTCTCACAACAGCAAAGTCTTTGTATAAGCATATTGAAGCCTCGCAGCTCCCATCAAACTTTCATGGAACCTTCCCTTATAACCACCAGGACTGGCTGTCCTTCAGAACGGTGAGTGGCAATCTTGGTGTATCCTTTTGATACCAATTTATGTAAGGTAATGAAAATTTTACTGTGTAACTAAAGGCTCCTGTATGACCCTCTGGACTAGTCCCAAATACAGTTACTATGTGATTCACAAGTTACATAAAGTAAACAATAAACTTCCTTTACCTTCCCAGACTGAGCCAAACCACTAGGTGTGGCCAATCACTGACTGATAAGCTACAGGTTTGTGTACTAGCAGTGACCTCCATGCTGATAGCCTCGCTCCCTGCAACATATTGTAGCACAAGTTGGCATTGCTGACATGAGTGGCGACTCTGAAAAGCTCTATGTAGCATTGTGGTCATGCCATCACAGAAATACACATTAGGTGAACGTTGCTAGTAGGAACAGCAGATGTTTGTGTGACTTTTCCTGGAAACTAAAAGAAAACTGTAAGTGCAGATGCAGCACATATTTCTTCTTTAATATTTGGAAAACTTGCCTTGATGGCCATCCTCGTCAGATAGTAACCCAGGTTGACTATTCAAATGACAAACTTTTCTATAAACATATATATCTTGCTATGATTTTTTTTATTCTCCCTCTTTTTTTCAGAAGTTGGAGACCTTGCAGGACAGCTGCAGTGATGCCTATACTTTTCTGCAAAGTGCCATTCAGAACATGCAAAACAGCCCTGTGCCTGAGAAAACTGAGGTAAAGAGCCTGTAGATTCTTGTCAGGCTGGAAAGATTCCCTTATGAACAGTGATCTAGTCATTTTTAAATAATAACTTGTATTTATATAGCCACAACATATTGCAAAGCACTTCACAAAGTCCATAGTCATGTCACTGTCTCTGAATGGGGCTCACAATCTAATGTCCCTACCATAGTGGAATCCCATTACCACAATCTAAGGTCTATTTGGGGGGGAAGCTAATTAACCTAACTGCATGTATTTGGCATGTGGGAGGAAGCCGGAGTACCTGGAGAAAGCCCAAGTGACAAAGGGAGAACGCTAAGCAGCGCACTGGCCGAGATTTGATCCTGGCATCTAGCTCTGCAAAGGCCAGAGTGCCAACCTCTCATTCTTTGCAAAAGCTTTTTTCAGGCATGTGACCATCACACCTAAATAAGATTGACGGACATCCCATTTCAAAATCATTGCCTTTAATATGCCTTATTGCACCTGTAACATCTGTCACACTCCAGGCAATATTTTGCATAAGATTTTGGTCAGTATCGGTGTGCATGTGGGACTTTGTGTCCATTCAGCCAATAGAATATTATTCAGATACCCGTGTTGGATGAGAACACCTGGCCCCCACAATTGGTGTTCCATTTCCTCCCAAATGTACTATAAATGCCTTTACCAGTGCACACAGTTCTTAAACTTACTAAACAAAAATTAAACTGAATTTGAATGCACTCGTACCTTTTATCTTTACTGAAGCGGATTATAGTAAGCGTGGCTCTGCCCAAGGCACCACCTGTAGGTGGTCACAGAATGATGGACTGGATGAATGACCCTGTGTCCTACAAGCAGTATAAAGACCATATATGAATTTCAATCTTGAAGTCAGTAAGGTGAAGTATTGTTAGTCATTGGCTGTACAATTGCTTTAGCAGTAATTGTTTCACACCCTATATTTTTGTTTTCTATAATGCAGTGGGATATTTCCTCCTGCTTACTTTTTGAATATAGGAGCCAATGAGTTTTTAGCAGTGGCTTAAGAAAAACATTTGGTAAAAACATGACTCACTTGTGCTTCTCATAGGTCATGCCCTGTGGTGTTCTAACCTTTTTCTAAGTACCAATTTCATAATAGTAAAATGTACAAATCACAAACAACAGCACATTTTGACCGCTTTTTTCCCCTCATAATTACATGGAGGGGATACTATTTGAAGCTCTTATAATAACTCTTTTCAAGAGCAGTTCCTCTGCCCTATTAGTGTAATAGTTCTGTCTTGGTAAATGGGCAGAGGACCGGTCTTGCTGGACCTCTTTGATATTTCTGGCTGCACTGAGGTTCAGAATTAATAGCCAAGTAAGACTTGGAATAAGATTATCTAAACAGCATTTAGAGAACATTGCAGGACTCCCTGCTCTATATATAATAATGATTTTGGCAACTGGGAAATGCTGTCCAGAGGACATAGGGAGTAAGGTATGGGTGCACAGGGTTTGGCTGCAGTGGATGTGAATGATTGGGCTTATGGAATGTACATCCTGTGTGTGTGTGTGTGTGTGTGTGTGTGTGTGTGTGTGTGAATAAAGTTTTGTTGGGGTGTATGCCACATTCCCAAAATGTATAACTGCTTAATAAAGTTCAATATTAATACATCATTATTATTTAATATTATTACACAGTATTTATAAAGTGCCGGCATATTATGGAGCGCTGTACAAAGTCTATAGTCATGTCACTAGCTGTCCCTCAAAGGGCTCACAATCTAATAGTCATATATATTTAATACAGTCTAAGGTACAACTACATGTTTTTGGAATGTGGGGGGAAACTCGCACACATGGAGAACCTGCAAACTCCATGCAAATAGAGTCCTGGCTGAGATTTGAACCTGGGACATAGCACTGTAAAGGCCAAGAGTGCTAACCACTGAACCACATCATTATAAGTATTTTAATGCAGTTAGTGTTCATAGATGATTGTGGCTTAGTTTCAGCCTCTTGCAATCGTTGTGCAGCACAACCTGGATACAAGGAGAAAAGGCAGCAATTAGCTGTGCTGCAGGGCTTATGTGTTAACAAAGAACATTCTGATAGGAGAAGAAAGACAAGTCTGTTACTTCTCTTTTCGCAGTGTAGTCACTGGCAGGGGGGGAGAAAACCTTTAAGTGTTAGTTAACTGCAGCAGATTTGGGTCTTCTGCCCTTCCTCACAGGGCTTTGCTGGTGGCCAGAGCTTACTACTTCTCAGAACTAGATGGTCGGAAATAGAAGTCTATCTATCTATCTATCTATCCTATCCTATCCTATCAGTTTGAGGTTGACATTTAGGGCTTAAGGCAAGGCTTGAAGAATAGTGTAATGGTGAATTTTTTCAAAAGGCTTTGCCGGTTTGATGATCATTGCTGCATCAAGACATGGGATTTATTGTAAACATCAATGTCTGCTTTATATTGGCAATGAACGCCTACACGTGTATTGTGTATTGATGCCAAAACTTCAACTGCCAGAAGTCCTTCTGGAACCTGAAAATAAACATATTGTTTTGGGAAATCCCCACAGACATCTGCAGGTCTAACAACTAAAATTCAGATTGTGTCAAGAAACATGCAGTCATAAAGTGTTCACGGACTGGTGGTCCTATCCATTGATTTATTTTTTTCATACTGCTAGTATTTTATACATAGGATAACATAACATCAGATCTCTTGACAAGTCTTGTCCTTTTTTTTGGCAGGAGGCCAGTCTCCAGCAGACTAAGTTCGGACAATTAATGCGGTCGGTCCTTGAAGATACGAGATTGGTGAAGCTGCAAACTGAAGGGGGCGTAGTGCTGGCCAGGCTGAGGAAGGAAGAGTCATGTGTGATGCTCACGGATGATTATAGGTAAAACCCTGCTTGTATTGATGTACAAATTCCCTTTATAAACCGCTAACACTTTCTTATTACTTTCTGAAAGTCTCAAGTTCTGCATGACCATCGTTAGGATAATTCCATTGGCCTTGATGTTCTGTACAGGTCAGGGAAGATAGGGGTGGAGGGGCATTACCCATCTGTAGAGTACTAAAAAGATATGCTGGGTTGGTGGCCCTGAGTGGAGATACTTCATCATTTGGACATCAGAACCATGATACATAGAGGGCATTTTATGGTAACTTACAAATGGTTGAGACTGTTCTAGGGTCTTACAGTCTGTTTACAATATGTTGGGCTGATGTACAGTATTTACTCCCCAGGTTTATTTTCTCTGAATACTCAGAATAATGTAACCATTTTTCTCAACACAGACAGCGGACAGTGAGCTGTATCCAGAAGCTTTTTACTGCTTTGTGTTGATAATATGTTAACATTCCTGGCTTATTGCCATTGCTTATCTCCATTCCTGGCTGTGTTCATTGATAGGCCACTTTGTTTTGTCTGATAAGCAAAACTTCTAGCAAATACACTGTGACAGAGATGAGAAGCCTGGAATACCAGTCTGGAAATTAATAAATCACAGCGCAGGAACAAATTATTTTGGGCTTTAGGAACTCTTGCCTCATGCTCATGATGCCACCCTAGCTTAGGCACTGCTGGTAGAAGTCTGGGTATAAAGGAAGTATTTACTATGAACTATTTATGCAGTGGTGGGGTGGATCTGTTCAGTGCAAAAAACAAACCTAAATCTTAAGAGTTTATCATTTTCTCTGCCTCCTTTGGCCGCACTGTCATTAGCATTGTTTAACCGCCCGACCTTGGTTCGGGTAAATCGATAGACCCGAACTTTTCTCACTACCTAATTTCCCATTACTTATCTGGTCCCCGCTGCGATGATCCAGCGTCGATCGAAAAAAAAAATACCTTCTCCCCGCAGCTCCTCCGGACACGTCTTTTGTCTTCTTGCTTCAGCCGGCGAGTGCAGTGACGATCACCGGGGTTTCCCGGTGACGTCTCTGCATGCGTCGGTGCTGGCGGGAGGCGGGGCGGGAAATTCAAAATTTTGTATTGAGTTCCTTTGCATTGAACTCAATACAAAAAGCTGTATTGAGTCCAATACAAAGAAATCCTTATATAATATATATATATATATATATAATTGTATTATATAGGCTACTGTACATTACATTATACACTATTTTTTTTTTTTTTTTAAAGATTTTTTTTAAGGGTTTTTTTTTATGTTTTATAAAAAATTTTTATTAAATTTATAAAATTTTGGACATATTTCGGTGAGTTATGCAGTAATTCGGTGAATTATAGCCTACAATCTAAAATAAATTTCCATGCAAAAAATGTAACACTTTTTGCATGGAAGTACAGAAGTTTGGAAAGAATTAGAATACCCGGCGTTCGCGTACGCGTTCCTCTGCGTTTCCTGATGATGTCCGTGCATGTGCCCGTCGATGGGGGTCATAGCGGGAAATTCAAATATTTTGTATTGGATTCAATACAAAGTTCTGTATCCAGTCCAATACAAAATAATACAAAATATATTTATGTGGTTTTGTCTATAGGTATGTGACGTTGGACGGTTGGACACTAGGGAGGTTATATATATTACTATACAGTATACCGAATTATCGCATTTTCAGTGTTTTTCATTTATTTATGTATTCTTGTTTAAGCTGATTTTTGTGTATTTTAATTTTATTAAAAGTATTTTTTTTTTTTTTTTTTTACATGATTGTGTGTTTCAAACATTTTTTATATTCATGATACCCTTGTTCGGACATATTTCTGTAAGTTACAGGTCTACAATTTAAAAAAAAAAAAAATTCATGAAAAACAGTGTACCGCTTTTGGTACAGAAATCTAGACATCAGTGTAACGCCCAGGTGGTTAAAGTACTCTTTGTTGACTATATAGAACACACCACTGTTATGGAGGTAAGAGAGTTCTAAAGTCACTTTTTGTCCAAGGGTGGCAATTCTTCTATTAAAAGGAAAAAGTCTTAACTCCAACCTATTCACTTGCATGTGTATGTCATTTTCAACTTGAGCTACAGTTCATTGTAAGCAAACTTTTTTTATAAAAGTTATTAGGTAGACAAAAGGAAATGTAAAAGGATCCTAAAGTGCTACCTGCTGGTTGTGTAGTAAGTAGAAGACTACATGATAATCACATGCAAAAAAAGTTTATTTTTCCAATCTGTTCTTTGTTAAACTTTATCTGGAAGTGAAAGTGTTACAGCTAGGAGAGGAATGGCGGCAGCAGCAGTCGATAAAGAAGGTGTCGGAGGAAATGCGGGGTTATCCATTAGTAAAGCCCTGGCTCGAGTAGCATTTTTCCAGCCGCTGTCCCCTAGGATCACCTCCCTGAGTCTGGAATCCGACTGAAACTGCTGGAACCGTGAAATGTTTTTCCTCCATCGCTGTCATCTGGCTCCGGCTTCGCTCTCGGAGCAGCCAGCGAGGTCTGACTTGTGACTTCACAATCCCAGAGTGCTTTGTGGATGTGTGTAGAATGTGCCACCTGTCATGACAGCCACTAAAATACGATCTGGTGTCACTTCACAATGTTCAAATAAAACTTTGATCAAAATAAACCGGACATGGTCCCACATATTGAAACCACACTGTGCAGTGCTGAAGCTTTAAACAAGTAAACATGTTTCTTGTTAATTTCAGCCAAAAATGCTTCAAATTAAGTAGCAGCATTTGTAAAACAAACCAGAAAACGTGTGTTGTCTATACTTTGTCATGGCAGATTTTATTTTGTATGATCAGCTCAATTCAATATACAGATAAAGGACCATCTCAGGGAACCTCCACAGTGAAAAATACTGTCTTCTGCTAATTGCATGAGATTATTACTTGTAATTTAGTGCTCAGTATACATTTTGCTTTTTAATTGTTTACTTTATATTTTACTATATATTTCTATGCAGACCAAGCTGTCCAGCCAAAGTGGCAATGACAAGGCTTGGAACAAAACCATATAACACTACCAGGGGTGCACACTACTGCTTTAGCACATATGGTTTATCGAAGGCTACATACACATGCAAATCATCATGGTCGGAGACGAAGAGGTCGTGTTCATATCCGGTGACGTGTACAGAGGTCACCCAATGTTGTTCATAAATTCGTCATGGCTGATCCATTAACAATCGCAAAAGACTTCTATGAGGAGAACACAGCGCTCCACTTCAGACCAGTCTGAGGGCTCGTGTTGACCCCCTGTCCACTGATAATAGGCACATAAGTGTCAGAACAGAACCATAGAGCAATGGAAGTCAATGGGCTGTTTCAGAATGCACCATATGAATGGCTGGGTGTCATTTACCAGAGGAAGAGAAGACATCAGTATACATTATGAGAAGAAAGCAGAATGGCAAAGGAAGTGTTGACTTGGTGCCAGATACCACAGGACACTGTCAGATATCTTTTGTAGTCCGTTGAGGGTTCAGATGTTTTAGCTGATCCATCAAGGTCTTGTGATATAAACATGTTAGTCAACCAGAAGTGCCTGGCCCTTCATATCCCCAAAATACTGCATTGTAGTTAAAGTTTATAGCAATTATTTCCATAATATTCTTTAGTTTAGATAGACTTTACAGCGTGGTCTAGGACCCATGCCAGCCAATGATTGCACAGTGAGTGAGCAGTAGGGCACAGATGCGGTCATCACACTGCTCTTATATGTCTGTTCATTGTCTCAGACTGGTGACGCTGTGCAGAGAGGTAGAACCCTGACTGATCTGAAACGCCAACCTCCCTCTGTCACGGATCAGGGGATATAATAATAGTAGTTATTAGGATACTTGTGTGGGGTGGGTGGTGGTTTGCCAAAAATTGGACAACCCATTGTCCTAAAGGTTAATGAAGCATGGCCAATATCTCCCTGACCAGGCACCGATTGTTCTTGTGTGTCTGTAATGTTTCTTGTTGCAGTATTCATTATTTCTCTCCTCCTTAGTCTGTCTTCATTTCAGTGGGTCTAGGAAGATGTGCCATTGCCATGTGCTCACTGCCGGAGAACCTGCTCATGTCCTGCAGCACTGTGATTGGCTGGGGGTAGCAGGGTAACATTAGGACACAGAGACCTGGGAAATACTGTGTGTAAATGGGAAAAATTATCTCCAATCTTTCAAATGCCACATGTGATCTTTCTGTGTCTGGCGGTGTGCAACAAGTCAAATATACAAAGAACAAGTAATGAAATCCAGCACCAAGTTGCATTCCAGAAATTAATTTGTCTGACATTATTCAACGTTATGATTTATGATGTATAATATGATCGCTCTCTGAAAACGACAACCTGTCATGTATCGTTTTATGTGACCTGTCCGTGTCTCTCCTCAGGGGGGCTGTGGAAGTGGCGGCAGAATTGTACAATCGGGTGGATGAAGGCGTTCACACGCTGGTGAAACTGTACAACAAGCGGATGCAGCAGATGGAATTGGCCATTGAGTTTGAAGCATTCGAAGAACGGTTTAAGGAGGTGAGGAAGAATGATATTGGCTTGAAGCAATGAAATGAATCAACCCCAGAAAGCAATGATGGGATCAATTTACCTTTAAAGGCAAAATACAGTGGAACATATTTTTATTGTCACTTTGCACATTCTATTTTCTCCTCATCCTACTTGAAATGTACCTGCAACACACTCCCATTTTTTTTTTTTTTTTAATGATGCCAGAAAAAAAGTTCTGGTAAAGGGGAGCATGTGCAGTGCTTATGTCAGAGCAGCCAATAGTTGGGGCTATGCATTGTGACATTAGGAAGGAGAAAAGGCCTCAACCCTGTGCCAGCTTTGACATGAGGCTTACCTAGGCTTTGGACTCCCTGCACAGCGGGGAGATGGTTGTTATTTTTTCACCTCCCCAATTTTTGTTGTCATATTAAGGCAATATTCAGATTGGCCATGAGGTTGTTGTGCAATTATCCCATCCTCATACCAGGGAGCCATTTCCTCTGGGCAGATGCTACATGCAGCTTCTTCCGGCGGCAGCCCCATAGAGAATGAATAGGGGCAGCAGTAAGTAGTACATTACCGCTCACTGCTGGCCGCTGTCCAATGTGCAGTTGCTGGTTCTTTAAGTGCCAGTTTTGCAGTGCGAGTGACAGTGCTGGGAAGCCGCGCAGGATCACTCCGTTCTGAAGCAGGTCTGAACTTGCTCTAAATAGTGAATTTGGTAAAAGAAATAGTAGAGGGAGCTCTCGGTGGCCAGGTGCAATTACCCAGTGCAGTAAATTTGGTGATATGGGCCACATAGAGAGTGTATTGCTTTGCATAATGAGAATTGTGCTGCACTTTACAGCAGAACCTTCATGTTTACTTGTGCAGAACAGTCTTGTAGGAGTGGTGGGGAAAACTTCAGATAACATAGGACACGGCAATGGCAGTCTCCAGCTGTGCTCTCCCTGCCTAGAGAATCCCCACCGCTGGCTGCCAGGAGTTTCACCTCCTGTATACTTCCTAGATTCTTTGGGTAGACAGGAGGTCGCATTACTATAATTTAAAAATGCTAGTGTGGATTGTAGGGGTGCTAGGCCATAGTGGCAAGTATTCTGCATCCTCGCATCCATGGTGGGACGTTCAATTTAGTTTTTAGATTCGCTTTTGGGGAACAAACCATAAACTTAACTTTTGTGCATAAATAGTTATCCCTTTAGGTCCTTTCTAATGACTAAGGAGCACTAAGAGATGAAATGATTCCATATTGGTGAACTGTCTCTGTTCCATTCACTAGCACATTCATTGGCTTTAACTCTTACAAGTGAGCTTGTGTTAACAGCGTGTCTTTTTTCATGTTCAATCTCTTGCAGGTTAGCAGTTGGATAGAGCATGATGGCGAGCGGGTACTTGGTGAATGCAGTGTTCTGGAAGATTCTTTGGAGGTTCTCCTTCAAACACAGAAGCACTTTCAGGAGTTTGATGGCACAGCATGTGTAAGTAGTGGGATTGCAGGTCAAACAGTTGTCACATATTGACTGACAGCTACTTGAAAAAACTGTCTGGGTTGCCTAAAGCAACAAATCTGATCTTGAGAAAGTAAAGCAAGGGATCAGTCAGTAGCACAACACAGACAGTTTTGGACATTGTAATAATTCAGGCCCATTTTAATGTAATATGGCGGCTCTCTCCTAGGAGTACTGCAGACGGGGTCAGGAAATGCTGCAGTCGATGGAAAAGTGGCAGAGTCTCAGCTCTCAGGAGGTGCAGAAGTACATGGTGAAGTTACAGACGTGTAAAGAAATGTTAACAAAGTTTTTGAGGAGGCTGGAGGAATCCCGTATCAGGCTGGAGAAGACAGTCAGGCTCTATGAGTTCTTCGACAAGGTTAGTGAGGGATTATCAAACAAATAACATTGCAAGGAAAATAATAATAATTCCTTGAGATCTCTGGCTTCAGGGATGCAGGATATAACTGTGTGTATGTGAAACATTATCTCGGGTAAGCATGAAGTTATTATTATTAAACAGTATTTATATAGCGCTAACATATTACACAGCACTGTACAATAAATTGGGGTTGCAAATGACAGACAGATACAGACGGTGACACAGGAGGAGAGGACCCTGCCCCGAAAAGCTTACAACCTGAGGTTAAAAGTTTTCTTTTTTAAGACGTTACAATAGGAGCCCAAAGCTGTTTTGCTCCATCATACCTACAGCGAATGTCTATAAGCTTTGGTACCCTCTGGAAAGAAGGGTGCATGGCATTTCATAGGTTTGGTCATTTAGAAATTTGCTATACATTATTTGCTTTTCTATCATAGTGAAAACCCAAATTAAATTTGCATTGCGGATCCTCATTTGTATTTCAGGCCGACATTGCAGAGGTAAAATGAATGTTCCATGGCACAGAAGGCAAATTAGCTCATTTGTTTATTAACAGTCATTCCATTTGCACCAAAGACAAAGTTGTGAATGAGTTACGGAGGGCTAAGTGGCTCCAACATTAGTTCTCGTTGTCAGTCAGGGCACTTTTGTGGAAATGCTAAGCACCTGGCTCAGTGACTTTATTCGTTTTGTGCCCAGAACAAGAAAGCTCATAAAGCATTGATTTCAGTTACTCCAGTGACTATGTTTGTTACAGTGTGTTAAACTTGTGTACTGCTGCCTGTTCATGGCAAACACACACCTATAGTGCGCTGGGTTGCCATTCTTTTTTTTTTCCCAACACAGTGCACTGCAGCACACGTGCTTTATAATATTGCAGTAAGAAGAGTGTGGTATGCAGCACATGTGCATTAGCACAACACATGTGTGAAAGAGTCCATTAAATGTCTTAAAGACAGAGAGCCAGGTTTTTGGAGGTCAGCAGAGGCAGCCTTGTTATTTCAGTGTTTGTTTCCCCTAACCTATCATCCTGTGGGACTCCAAGTCCCAGCATTCTTTCCTTCAAATTACTTATTTCCGTGGTCTAGAATCGCAGGACTTAAGAATAAGTCTTCGCTGGATCTGTGCAGCTCAGAAATCTATTACAGATGTGTATGGCTGAGGTTTCCTGGATGAAACGCGGCTTTTTATAATGAATATTTGACTCCAAAAGTATTGTGGTGGGGATTCGATCCTGTGACTCATGCACAGAGCGCTTTCATTTCATGTAATCCTCACTGGCTCTTGTTTTTCTTGGTGCCTTTTCTCCACCCGTCTATGGTTCTTTTCCGTGTTCTAGCCTGTTTTTTTTTTTTTTTTGCCTTTGATGATGGGCAGCGAATATGTCCAGCACCAAAATCTAAGAGGGGGACCTGCACAACTCCAGCAACCATTCCCTGGCTTAGAGTCCCCCTGCTGGTCACAGCTGTAACTGCAGTTTAGGTAAATTAAGACTTATCTAAATTAGGAATGCCCTCAAGGGCCACATACAGGCCAAGACTTTCATATAAACAGGCAACTTTCTTACTGTTTGTTGAACATTACCAAGTCTTATTAAATTTAATGCTGTCTGTAAAAATTACTACAAATGTGTGCTGGCGCTCGAGG
Source organism: Pyxicephalus adspersus (assembly GCF_032062135.1). Classification (NCBI taxonomy): domain Eukaryota; kingdom Metazoa; phylum Chordata; class Amphibia; order Anura; family Pyxicephalidae; genus Pyxicephalus; species Pyxicephalus adspersus. Next base: position 8,362,801 of record NC_092866.1, on the reverse strand, counting down.
ACTGGAGTTGGACATCTCTGATCTAGAACCAGCTGTGTTCCTGGCTTGTGTGTTGTATGTGTTTCCGCCTAGAAATGCATGCATGCAATAGCGCAAAGGAGCCCCCTAAGTGCAGTCGTATCTGTAATAAAAACATAGCTCTGCGCAAATTTAGTTTTTGGATAAAGTGTTGGAAAGGTTGGAACCTTCATTGGGATTTTATTGTCAGGGACATTCATCCTTTCTACTTGTTCTAGTGGTAATTGTCACCTACACCGAAAATGTTGAGAATTGGAGTAGAGCGGAATTCTGGATCCAAAGGGGACACCTGTGACAAAATCCCAAAACTTTGAATTTCTTTGAAACCAGGGTTCTGAATCCTTTCTATCACAGACATTTTTGGTTGTATTGTGTTTTTTTTTTTCTTTTTAGAAGCTCCATGCAGTGTCTCTTGCTGAACCGCCTTTAAAGACTTGAATAGGAACTCTTTACAACCGCATTTGCAAGCAATTACAAAGCGGTTGAAAGTGTTCAGAAACAAAGCAGATGGCTCATGATCCTTTATGGGATAAGGCAAGGAAAGTACAATAGCTCCACAACCATTTTATTTTCATGAATGCATGTCAATACCACCCCTGGACACCCAATTTCAATTACTAAGCACCCTGATGCAGGTAACTGACTATATGAATTCAGACTTAGTTTCCTCAAGTCTTCCTACTCTGTGTGGTTGGTATGGTATGCCAGCTCAAGACTCCTGACTTTTTTTTACCTAAGAAGAATCTATTATAAGAATAAAAAAAATGAGCCACTGTTGTCAATTTTCCAAAAAAGCCGTCTGACCTGCTGAGCCTCTCGCTTCATTCTGAGACCATACCACAGAACTAAATCTGAAGTTTGGAAGTTCTAATAAGTGTTATTCTGTATCAAGAAAGTGTTCCTTATCCAGAACCGCCACAAAAGACCACGGCACCACATCTCACCAATTGCACCAGGCGGCTTCCCTGCTCCCTGATTTCCTTCTTTGAGCTGTCATCCATCCTTACATAGACAGGATGGAGCACACACACAATCTGTCAGAGATTTACTACTGCATATCAATTGGGATTTTGGGGTTCCCTTTTAAGAGGGTGATAACTGTTTTTTTTGAAGTGCAAACGTCAGTATTTGTTAGAGGAGTTTAATAAAGAATTAGGCAAGTGATTCAGGGACAGACCTGTGCTGGAGGGATGAAAAGTTTTCTGTCTGTTTCGCTGAGCAGAAGGAATGCGGCTGCCTATTCTTCCCCTCTCTGGATGGAGTGAACAACCTGGCATGAGTTTATATCTGGAAGATGCTGCATCTTATGGCTTTGTAAAGGGGGCATAATCATACCGATTTGTATTTTTCTTGGCTTTAGCAGTTCAACAAATGACAAGAACATTTTGCACAAAGAATCCGGGGCGTCGGTACTCCAAAAATAAACACCTTTTGCCTTTGGATCTGTTTTTTATCATCCGTACGAACGTCTCTTGGTTACCAAATGGCCTGGAAAACTCTACAGTATTGAGAAATAAAAAGCCGAATACAAATCTTGGAAAGATGTCTACTCTCTGGTATGCTGAAAATAATCTTTTATTGCAAAGTATGGAAATATTTTGCATGTTTTATGTGTCAGCACCTGAGTGATGACTATGGGACTATATAACACGTGCTGAACTGTTACCTCCAATGTATTAAATATTATTCCCTCGATCCGGTTCATTTCCTCATTTCAAATCTCACTGTTCTAGTTTAGCAAATGTCTGTATTGTTTTGAGTTTCTAGACAGTTTGAAAAGCAGAGGGAGAATGGATATAAAAAGCCTTTAAAGTTGACGTTGCATGCAACATTCACTTCACCCAAGTGCAAGGTGAAACAAACACTTGTATTGGCTCGCTTTGCACAAACATTTCCCTGTTTCTCGGAGGGTCACTTGGCAGCCATCAGGGATGTGTGCCAAGCACCCCAATGGCACTGTGGTCCTTTAGCACATGTATAAGACCTGATTCTTACAAGGATCATGTCAATTTTTTGTAATAAATCTACTATCTATCGTCAATAGCAAAAATCAGGTTCAAATCTGAGTCGTCTTGGCTTATACTACTCCTGAATAAATCAACCATTTGCAATTCTAAAACTGGTCACGTGACTATCAACCCCACTCCCTCTCCTCGCCATAATATGTGCTTCAATGCTCCGAAAATTTTTGTGCGCTTCAGAGGGTCAGCAGTGAAGTCTGAAAGTCACCCCCCTTCTTCCTAAATTATTTTTCACCCCCCTACCCCAGCACACTTCAGTCTGGGCCCATCCCCCTCTCCAAAGTCTTTTCACATTGTACAGGGCTGGCCCATCTGCTCAGCTGCCTCACATTTGCTTGTGAATAGCTGGGCTTGGTAGGGTGCAGGCATTGGGCGCCAGCCTCTCTCTTCTCCTGCTGGCCTTCAGAAGAGTTTTCTGAGCATTCGTCACTTGCAGCAGATGGGGTCTGTGGACTTGCAGGTAAGAGGGAGACTTAATAGTATTTTTGGGGGCTATTTGCACTTGTGGGGTATCTTTTTTGCCCCGTGAAGTCTAGAGATGGAGGAGGCAAGTGACCACTGGCGGGGTTACTTTGTGTTGGGTTCTGTATCAAAATTGTAACTTACCCATACAAAGACATTTTGTCATTTTTATTTATTGTGATGTTCTTTTTACTTTTTATCATTTTTAAAACTATGTTGCAATTTAAAAAAAGGAAAATCTTTTTGAAAGTCCTTGGGATCTGATATTTTGTGCAAACGTTGGCTGTGAGTGATACATTTTAAAACTATATATTTAAATAGTCAGTATTGGGGGGCACCTGGCACTTTCCAAAATCTAAATTGGAAAACTATTAAATAAATTTCACCTTTAATTTTTTTTTTGAGAGTTATCAGATTAAAAGATTAGGCAGAAATGTAATGAAGATGCCCACATAAAGAACAATAAGGATATGCACAGCGGTGACGTGCAGCCTTCCTTTCATCACTTTAGAGCAAGCGGAACAATGAAAGCTGAGTTCTGATTGGTGGTTTGGGGGTTCTCTGCAGTTTATTTTTCTGAATAAATAACACTGCAAAGTTTAGGTAATTATCATACAGTTCTGACTTCTCAGTAAAGACACATTGGTGACAGTCGCATCATTTGTACCTGTAAGAATGGAACATTGCTAGTATATTGCACAGCTGGGTGTTATTAGTATTATTATTATTATTATTATTAATAATAATAAACAGGATTTATATAGTGCCAACATATTATGCAGCACTGTACATTAAACAGGGGTTGCAAATGACAGATACAGATAGTGACAGAGTAGGACGAGAGCACCCTACCCTGAAGAGCTTACAATCTAGGAGAAAGAATAATTGTGACATCAGCTAAACCTTCTTTATTTGTTGGATCTTGGAGAAAAAGAATAAAATGTTTGTATCTCCGTCTTGCAGCTTGCTGTTTCTGCTATTTGATCAGTGTGTTAATTATGCAGATGTGCGAGTCGGTTTTTGTCTGACACCTTGCACTCTGGAGTTCTCTTATCAAACCTCTCTATGATGAATGCGGTGTTAATTGTCAAGTGTTTGTGTCAGTGCTTCCAGCACACAGCCCTGTCATTGGTGGTGGGGATGGGAGGGATTGTATTGCACCCATGTGCTGCTCTCAGAGGAGACGTTCCACAATGGCGTACACTGGAGACCAATTTGACATTATTGTATTAAGTGTTTAATGAGAGGCCTAGTTTAGAGAGGGGACAAAGGTGCCAAGACTGCTAATGAGAATTCCTCTGCAGCAGGTGTAGGAGACCTTAAATCCCCCCCCCCCCCCCATAAGTGCAGAACTAAAAGTCCCAGCAATCCCAACTAGCAACTGGGAGCGGCAAATAACATGGCCTTGCAGATTGTGGTGTAAATACTTCTCTACAGACACAAAATCATAATAGTGTAGACGTTTCCTAAATTTATCTTTGTGCAGAGATTAGAATAGCTCATTTGACAACTGACCGGATCAGTTGTGTTTTTACGTTTACCCACGGGGAAAGATATCTGCTGATATGCACTTCACTTTTAATTGCCTGCAAGGTTAATCGGGAGCCCCATTTACATGTCAGTATAAACATCTCCCACGAGGATCTGACAGATATGTCCCTTATCCAGCTGGGGGGATTCATGCAGATGTCTACTAGATTGTAAGCTCTTCGGGGCAGGGTCTTCTCCTCCTGTATCACTGTCTGTATCAGTCTGTCATTTGCAACCCCTATTTAATGTACAGCGCTGCATAATATGTTTGCGCTATATAAATCCTGTTTAATAATAATAATCACAGGGAGTCTAATGCTTGATTGCTGAGCTTTGTCTGCTGTCACAGAATATTACTTGCAGACTGGAGCTGTCAGCCATTAGGAATACCTAGAAAAGAGTCTGTAAATGGAGACTTGGCGCAGATAGGGCCCTCATCTCTTTGTGTTAGGTCAGTGTCTGGAGTTTGTAAATGAAACCCCTTTACTGTATTTGTTGCCTCATCGAATGTCTTAGTTTATAGGTTCCCATTCCTCTCTAATGTGTAACCTTATTTGCTGTAAAAGGGTTTGTGAAAATAAAATCAATTTCCGCTTTAGAGATTTATTAGAATAAAAGCTTTTTCTGCAAAAGAAAATTGTCTTTAATCTAGTAATTTCCCCCACAGTACTTTTTTCTGCCACTAGATGTCCTCAGTCTGAAGGCCAGCATTATTCAACCCAATTGCCCTGAGCCCAGGTATTTCTGGACCCGTCTCGGTTTGTGACAGTGAACAGAATCCTTGTCGTTCAGCTTTGCTTACAATTATCATGATTTTTGTCAGCACATGAACTAAATTCCTCCTTCCACTGCTTCTTGCTCACACTCTAAGGCAATCTACTTTACCTTTTAGCTGTGAATTATCTAACCCCAGAGGTCACATATGTGTGCCCTTCTTTCCTCCTCATCATCACAGCTCTGTCCCTTTTGTCACAGCCGTGTCACTTTTAGCAATACCTTCTTAAAAACATATCTGAATGGTGAAATGGCCATTTATAACCTGTTTACATCTTACAGCTGGGGCCCACATGCTGTTATCTCTCTTCTGTCTTAAACTTGGTGCACGGATCTAGTGTTTGGTGCACGGATCTGGTGCACGGATCAGAGTTTTTCTAATATTTAAAATACACACAAATCTATCATGGGGATCAAGAAATTTTGGACTTTTATACAGACATGTTTGTCAAATGCTGTCTTTTGCATTGGACTGTAGCATGGCTCTGAGATAAGCATTTGGGCTTCGGCCTGTCTATAATAAAGTGCAGTGGCGTGCATTTTGCATTATATATTGAAGTGGTGGAGTGGGAACATCAGATATTGTTGTCTGCACAATGTGTGATGTCCTTGCATATTGCACACTGTGAGAACAGGTTGATGCAAGCCGCTATTGCTGAACTCATTCTGTAGTCATATTTCTTATCCAGAGTTCCTCCAGAGGTTGCTTGGGGTTCATTGAGCAATGAGCAGGTCAGGTCAGTTTAAGTGACTCCAATGATTTTTTTTGCTATGAGTCACATTCTTCCCATTGGTCAGCTTTGCCTGAAACAAGCATGTAGATAACTGTGACTGAACACCTGAGCTTCATCCTCATTCTGGGCCAGTAAATCAGAAGATATTAAAATCTGAGAACCAGAACACCAACCAGGCAAATTGTTATTTTCAGAACCAGGTCAGAAGTGGCACTATATCTATTCTCTGTGATAGTTTTTTTGTACGTTAGGCAAGAATGTGCTGACCTGCGTTTTATGTGCGCTTCAGATGCACGTCAAACACAGCAAAAACGGTGACGATAGCCCTGAGAACTTGGTCTCACAGTTTCAGGAGATCTCGGCTGTCCTTCCCTGGACCTCTTTTAGCTAATTCCTTTCAGCTGAATTAAAATTCCATCCACGCTGCACCTCGTCTGTCCTCAATCTGCAATCAGCGCTTATTGAGGCTGAACACGCAAAGCGACAAGGACACGCCTCTTAACACTGTCACACCTACAGCGCTGTGAAGTTATGCCAATGTTGCTCAATGCTCAAATCGCTGAAACAGCTTCACACCAAGAGAATGCGAGAGAGACCGATTTCTTCATGTGTTCATCGGGATCATTTTTTTTTTTTTTTTTTGAAAAAATAAAATCAGCAAACTCTTAGCTGCAATTGACGCCATCTTGCCATCCATAATGTGTCCAGAAAACACACTGCCACAATGGAATTGTAATTGTTAATACTTCTTAAAGTGGTAATTTGCTGTCATTCTAGTCCTCTGGCTTCAGAAATTAGGTATTGACCTGTAAAGTTATGCAGTTATTGAATCCCTGTATGCCAGGTCAGGTAATTTGTTTTAGTTCTGCACAATGCTGTGCATTTCTGTTGCATCAGATCCTGCAGTCTCCAATAACATGAAAGGTCCATGTGCTTCTGGTAGCCAGAGTGTATGATCTTTAAAAAGGCTTTGGTATTTTCTTTTAGTAATAAGTGAATTGATGACAGGTCCACTTAACTAAAACATTGACATATACCAAGTTAAGACCATAAAAGCCTTTGAAAGTTTTCTTTTCCTTAGTTCTATTATGGCCACACAGGTCATCCTTCCTGACCTCCGCTGACATCTTGCACTGGAGGGTGACGCTGCTATCTGTAGTATTCAGTGACGTAGCCGCTTTGAACTAGGAGAGGATGAAAGGACATGGCTGACATCAGTGACCAGCATCTGTTGGCAGCTCTATTCTTCCCTGGCTTTGCATGCTGCATACAGAGCAGGCTCTTTGCCCTCTGCTGACTCTTCCTGAATGGAAGTCAAAGATTCGTACATCTGCCTATCCAGGGAGCAGATGTGACCAGCATAGAGGGGTGGGGGGCAACTAGACTGATGAATGCTTTGGTGCAGACATGGAGCATGTCCGTGACTCCCCTCCTGTTTATACACAAAGCTGCCCTGTGCTTTTCATTGAGCAGCGAGCGTCTTGCTTTCAAATTTCTATAATACAAACTTTGTAGTTTGAAACATACTCAAGAATAAAAACTGAATATATTGCAGTTTAATGATGTGTAGATCTGGTTGCTGTTTTTTTCTTTTTCACCCAATGGTCCTGGAAGTACTTCCTGTCCTATAATGAATACACACTCTCTGTGCTGAAGTTTGCAGGTGGTGTGGTCACCCAAGCTCTGGACGTTGTTAGGGCTGTAGGAGACGTCTCCATATCTGTAGTTCAGAAATGAAGTGGACAAGGCTGATGACACTGAACACTGATGACATGTACTTGCTAGATTTCCACCAGGATAAAAACAAGGCACAAGCAAAATCATGCAACACTGTATACAAATCAGTATTATTTTGGGTGAAGAGACCAAAAACAGCTAATTAAGTCAGCATTTTAGGTCAGTCATAGACTTCTAAAGCAAGACTCCTCACCAGTGTTGCCTGTGGTTTTCCTGTATCTGATTCCGATTGGCTTATTCTTCCTCTTGCTGCAATGTGTTCCTTTTCTGTTGGTGGCCATCTTGGGAGGTCCCTGTTTTAGAGCTGCTTTCCTGATGATATGTGTTTTGATATCTAATGGGGTATTTGTCAAACACAAGCAGGAAATCATCAAAGTACAAATGCATTAATTGTATGAAGTAAGGTGAATCTTGCACTACAGGTCATTGGGTACAGCTTTCCAGCAAGGAAAACCGTGAACAGAGCAGTGGTGATTCCTTCAAATCTGGCGAGAATAGAGGTCAGACACTACAAGGCCCTATATTTCACACTGTCGATGTACAGGCACAATTAACATTTCTGTATGTTGCCTTTAACATGGCAAACCTTTACTTTTTGTAGCCAGGACTACTTTCACATCTATCCAAAGGCAGACTGGATTAGGTGATTGTCATCTCACGTCTTTATCACACTTTATGCATTTTTGAAGTTTTCTTTTATCAAAAGTTGATATTTGAAGATGACCGGCTGAATTCAATGAACTTTGAGTCTTTTGCCTCCTTAGATCGGATGTGGTACTGAAACGAGGACAGCAATTTATATGCTTTTTTCACATGGTGATTTGGGTTGGGTTTCTATCCGGTTGCAGGTAAATAAGCATCTCAAAGACTACTTAGGGTGCAAGGTAGGGAGAGAGATTGTATTTCCACGCTGTGGCTGTATGAGTGGGGAGATTGTTGTTTGGACAATGTCTGCGTTATCCAGGGAGAGACACTGAGAAGTCAATGGCAGGCTGATGTCACTGGCCATTAATGGCTTCTGTGTTCCACTTCTTGCTGCAGCCGAGATTGGGTGAAATGAGGATTTCTCACCAAGGTGTCATTATATCATAGCACAGGCTTTGTTTGTTTGCATCTGATTATGTTATATTCATTTGTATACTTGACACTTCAATATTTATATATTATAAATGGTATGAGATGAGACCAATGAGCCTTCCTACAGAGAACTTTTCTGCTGTTCTCAGCAAACATTCACAGACACTTAGCACATGATCTCAATACGATCCAGCCTTATAAATCTATAAATGACACATCGCTCCTATGATTTATACAGAGACTGTTACTAATTATATAGTTCCAATGTTTGAGAATACAAGATGAGTTTCAAACAATGGATATCACACTGTTACCTCCAGGTTTGACCTGTGTGTGTTGGTTTCTTACTTCTTTCTTTAAAATGATGCCCAGGCATCCTTCCATGAGAAACTTCAGACTTTCTATCTGCCTGTTGGATCTTTTTAACCAATAATTCAAATATATATTCTGTGTTCAGTGGAGCTAGTGAGGACACTAAATTATAGCTGGAGAACAGCAAGTCCTCATATTGGCTCTGAGCCTGTGTTCAAGCATTACCTGGACAGCTTGCCAGCTGCTCATACACTTGCAGGTCAATGCTGGTTCTAAGCATCTGCATGTTTGATAGCTGGCAGCAGGGAGCAATACTAGTCTTTATGGAGCTGTCGCAGGGTGATGCTACCATGTAGCGTCTCCCATGAGGCAGCAGTGAACACACTGTAAGGGGGAACCTAGCCTAGGGCAACGTTCACGTCAGATGGTTCAAATCATAAATATCGCTAGTATCGGACAAGAATCTGACGTGTGCACGTCGTTCATAGACCTGTCCTGGCAGATCCATGAATGACTGCAATACACGTGAAGGAGAAGGAGCACAGTGGGGTGCCACTCTTTCTCCCCTTTCCGTAGAGCAGAACAAAGCTGTATGTACAGCACTTGTTCATGCATCTTTCAGTCTTTTGTTGTTGGAAAGGATCCTTCATCCTCTTTGTTCTGTTATCTACCACCAATGGGTAACCAGCCCTAAGCAATGATATGCAGCTGCCACTGTGGTAGACAGGGAATGGCAGCAGAAGAGCAGCAGAAAAGAGATGTAACGATGTATTAAAATAGGCAAAATACATATTTTCTGAAATAAAGAATGGTAACAGTTTGATATACTGTGCTTTAGACAATTAAGTATCATCCAATTAGGATTTACTTCAAAAGCGAATGCAAACAAATTGCAAAAGCATTTTACTTTCTGGTTAGCTTGTAAGCAGGCCTTAAAGGCTCCTAAAATCCCATCACTTTTATAAATAAAGGTTGTGCTGATTATTTTTACACCCATGAAGATCACTTAATGTAACAGACAAGTCTTTAATGTCTAGTAAATTTAATGCAATTTTGGTTGTGCACCCTGAAGATGATGTGGAATTTTATTTTGTTCTTTAATGTGCACTCTGCCACCTGGTACAAACATGTAAAGCTTTTTATCTTAGCACAGGATTTGTGAGCTCTTTCTGGGGTCAGCAGTCAGGTGACCACATTCCTGAATGCAGCAGCAATATTTTGTGAGTCCCCGCAGGAGCCCGGGGTCCAGTTTCTCACAGACAGAGGGAACTTTTTGTTCTTCATGAGGGACTATTATGAATACATAGTAGGTGGTGCCCGCAGATTAAATAGTTGGCACCACTGTGTCTCAAAGGGAATTAAAGACGCAAGGCTTGAGAATTGCAGCTTTTGCTGAATAATTCTGGCACTGAGCAGTGAAATCCTCCTTGGATTATAATACCCAATGGTTAAGCAGAGTTTCTGTAGAAAAGTTGTTTGTTTCTAGTTTGTATATTTTTTTATATAGGAAGTCTTTTTATCATCAGGAGTCTTGGTAGATAAATGGCTGTACAGGTTTCGTGTTCAACAGGTGTAAAATATATTAGAAGCAGTTACCACCTGACCCTTACATAGAATGCTGCTTAATAAAGAAGCCAACCAACCTACTTTGGTGTCAAGTGGCCTGGATGGACTATGCATGTGTATGTGATCTCCATTGACACTTACATGCAATTCTTATACAACCACCTTTTTTTTTACCTGTGCAGTATATGCATTTATAGCACTAGAGGCAGAGGTCCATCAGCGCCTAATTTTCTGATCACCTGGGATAGCCAACTTTGCATTGGCCAGCATTTTGTCCTTGATCACATGTAATCTTTCTTCATGATATTCTACCGTCTATATTTTGACTAGAAAAAAATCAATATTATACTGAAGGTATTCTCATGGAGTTCTGCATGTTGGGTACACCAGAGATTAATTTGTTTTCCAGAACACGGAGGTAGTAAAGATCAAAGCCTAGAGCATTAGCATGTGAATGCCCAGTCCAATAATTGGCACTGTTGTTGGCCAGGGTTCCTGAGAAATCTCCTGTGGCGCTGATGGTAGCCCCGGAGCACCACCCCGCCCGAATTACTGTGATGATCGCATATCATCCAACTCTGCTCTGTGCCGGCTGAGGCGAATCTAAAGAGGGTTTGTTTTCTCTGAATTCAGATGGGTTGGATGTTTCTAGCTCTTCCCAGCTCTCATAGTTTTCTGCTCTGTTCTGTCTGCTCATCATTTTCTCTAAGCTCTGGGACTCTAATTTCTCTTCAGTAACTCCAAAGCATCTTTCTTCTTAACACAACATATGGAGGAGACATTAAGTGCTTTATGGTAATTTCTGTGAATTCAGTAGCAACCGCGATTGTTATATGTGGTCGTTTGAATGTTACGTTAAAAATATTTTGTTCGTTAATTGATAATAACCGATTGACTACCGCAGAACTATTCATGATCACCAGGTTTTGACTTTTACGTTTTTGTTCCCACAGGCGTATGAATGGGCATTGGAAGGTATGCGACGACTTGCCACCGTCAGTTTGGACGACTGCAATTCCCCAGAGTTGTGCATGGGAGCCATCGAGAGTCTGGAAAAGTATCAGGTGCAACATCCCGAGATCGCCGAGAAGAAATTTGAGGAGATGAGGGATCTCGCCTATGAGTTGAAAAGTGACAAGGGAACCAAGCAGTGGAAGTTTGCATGGTCAAAGTGCCAGGAGGCCAGACAAGTGTTTGAGAAAAAACTGGAGGCAGCGCTCAGGGCTAAACATTTACTGACTGGAGAGCAGAATTCTCCACGGTCAGCCTTGCAAAGGAAAAGACTGGACAGTGTTCATTCAGAAAAAAGTTCTTACCTGCAAAACAAGCCCCTAAACTCTCCACTTTGTGGTAGGGAGCGAAGGCTGGGCAGGGTTCTCTGCACCCGACCAGAGGTTGGGTATTCCATGGAACAGACGTCCTACAGAGGGAGCCCTTCATGCTCAAGTGCTAGTTCCGTTGCCTCATCAGATTTCCGCGTGCGTAAAATGTCTCTTCAGAGTATTCCTAGTGAGGAGTTCAACTTGGAACTGTTTCAACAGACGCCCTCTGGATCCTCCACCCCCACCCCATCTCGGCCCATGGGACGAAGGTTACTAAGAAAGGCTCAAAGCTTTGACCTTCCTGGAACGGATGTGGGCACTCATGGATGCCAAAGGAGACTGAGTGAGCCTGCTAGGCGTGGCAACACCGGAGTTTTCATTAAGGGTCTAGAAGTGAGTAGCACCGAGCTCACAGACCGACCCTGCAGCCCTCGACAACCCCTGGACTGGTCAGCAGAAAGGGTCCTAAGTGACAGGAGGAGTAGCGTCTCCTCGGCTGATGGAAGAAGTCGCACCAGGTATGAAATTGTTCAATGGTTGTTTTTCTGGATATGTCTAGTCATATCAATGGCTCCTTGTGGCTTGATGAGCTGCTTTAATATAAGCACAAGACAGTAGAATGTTCTCATTCCTATAGGCAAAGTACACCATTCAACAGTAAACAATTAGAATCAGTCTTTATGTATGAATCCACAGAATTCTGGACGGTGTAAGAATTTCATTATCTTTGCTCCTTGTAATACTAAATACTAAAATGACCTAATAGACTTGGCAGATGCAGCGTTGATGTCCACTCAACAATATCCTTTAAATACACTTGTTGCAGACATAGAAGTGGGGCTTGTTGCTATTTAGTGATTGCAGATCCTATATTACTGATGTAACTCACTTTCCAGACTAGCTGTCTAGTTGTGTAAAAATAAAATATGCAAGCATTCACTGCAGCCCATCTGCTGGCTCCATGTGTGTGATTCTTTCATAGCAAATACAATCTCTTGCTAGCTTTCTGTAAAGTGATATTGTTATTCTGAAAATAAAACTGCATACAAAACAGGTTAGAATGATATATGAATTGAAACTTCCCTTCCCTAGTGACTTCCCTTTGCTCTCCAATCCCAGGACTATGACAGGAAAGCTCAGATTTTGCAAGTATGTGACTGCATTGGAAGATTTCCCAACTACCATTGTTCTGCTGGCAAATGTTAGTTTTTATTTTTACAGTTGAATAAGAATGCTAAAACTAATAATAATGGCTCTAGCAAAGATTAAAAAGGAGCCACAGCACTGACTTCTTTTCTGGAGCCGCCCAATAGTACTTTTTCACCACTAGATGTCCTTAGGCGTCTGGGTTACATGACTGCCAGCACCATCAAACCCACTTTATATGAGCCCAGGCTATGATGACTGTGACTTGACAATAAAGAAGAAGTAGCACAGTGGTGAGCTCTCTGTCACACTACTATACACATGCCCCTAGCAAGCATTCATTGTGAGATGCTGATTTCAAATCAAATTTGAATACTTGCAATTTAAAAATGAATGTAATGATGCATTAATATAACAAAGCTGCATGAGTGTGTGTCTTGTACCTACCTGAAGCTCAACTTTACAACAAAGCACTCTTTGTAGAGTTAACATCCTTTTTCAGTAGCTGTGAAAAGAAGCAGATCTCTTTGCACAGGAAATCTGTAAAATGTTCTTCTTCTCATCTAGTAAACTGCGGCATATCATCGACGAAATGGTCACCACAGAGAGAGAATACGTACGGTCACTATGGTACATCACTGAAAATTATTACCCGGAGATGGATCGCCTGGATCTTCCTCAGGATCTACGAGGCAAGAGGGGTATTATTTTTGGGAACCTGGAGAAACTGAGGGACTTCCACAGTCAGTATTTCCTGAAAGAGCTGGAGAGCTGCTGTAACCATCCCCTGAGAGTCAGCCACTGCTTCCTCAGACACGTAAGTAATGCAGCTCACAACTCACAAGTTCCATAATTTTCTATATGCATGGAGAAATTGGCAGGGCTGATTAATGCTGCAAGTCAAAATATGAGCAAACGTTTACATATTGCATAGACATATACTTTTTGCCCAGATACACTATAACAATGTGCAGGTGACTGCATAGCAAATATAGCAAAGGCTGGATTTTAATAACTATTTTATATTCTTTTCCTCCCATAGAAAGACCAGTTTGGGATGTATGCCTTGTACAGCAAGAATAAGCCAAGGTCAGATTTGTTACTTGCCAGCCACGGGAATATATTTTTCAAAGTAAGAGCATTAAATATCCAGATATGGCTTTGTATTTGCTGTATCTCTAGCTGTGATGCTAATTTGTTACCTTCTCTTTATGGTCCTGTGCAGAATAAACAGCGTCAGCTGGGGGACAAGATGGACCTTGCTTCTTATCTGCTGAAACCGATCCAACGTATGAGCAAATATGCCTTGCTCCTGAAGGATCTGATCAAGGAGTGCGGAGAGGCTCAGGAACAGGAGCTGGTGTATCTGCGGGCTGCTGAGGAAATGGTTAAATTCCAGCTGCGTCATGGCAATGACCTTCTAGCCATGGATGCCATACGGGACTGTGATGTAAGTCAACATGGGGCATTGTGAGTTGGATAGTAGGGGGGGTCAATAGTTTGAGTTATCCAAATGCCAAATATCAGGCAGATAAAAGAAAGTATAATGTAGAAGGTAATTTAGTCGTTTTTATATAGAATAAGCAAAAGCAATTGATCACTCTCTGGGAAAGGGAACAGCAGCAGGCAAGAATGCTTGCATGGTTACGACTATTAGCATTTCTACATGAGGGATGATCCATCATTGTTTTCCTGCTCCAGCTTTATCAGCATGTTAATGAAGGTACGGTGACCAAGTTGTGTTACTTTACTCTAGGAAAGGAAAGTCTGGTCACCGTTCTGCATTGTCTGAATCTCAAGAATGTCTTACCAGAATTTGCCAGAATATTTGCAGGCACGATAGTCCTCCTATATATTAGCTGTATAATTTGCAGATTTCCCTGGCCAGGCGCACCTTGGTTACGTTAGTTATAAATTGCTCTGAGGGTTGGAATCTGTGCCCCTCTTTGATAAAATTTAGCATCTAGAGATTTTCTCCAATTTTTTATATTTTTACTGACATTCACTATTGTTTTTTGTTTGTTTGATAACAGGTAAACCTGAAGGAGCAGGGTCAGCTGGTGAGGCAGGACGAGTTTACCGTGTGGCTCGGGCGTAAGAAGTGCCAGAGACACGTCTTCCTGTTCGAGGATCTCATCCTGTTCAGCAAACCCAAGAGAATCGAAGGTGGCCTAGATGTGTATATCTACAAAAGGTCATTTAAAGTGAGTGAACCATAAAGCCATAAAATAACAATAGCCATTCCAATCAAAGATTTAGTTTCCAGCGCCTTACAGCGACGTTGGTTTATGAGAACATTCCATCCCTCACAGTGAGGATACAAGTTATTTTGAATAAATCAATATAAGAACATTAATAGAAATATCTGGTAGGGGCCTGAATTGCACATGCATGGAATTCTCAGACCAGGGTCAGCTTGTAGAAGGCCATGAAATATTTTAGTACTTGTGAAAAGATACAAAAGAACGGGCAGAACGCAATGCAATGCTATTTTTATAGTTTTACTTTTAGTTCAAGTTCTTGCTCGGCTCCAGACGTTATTTGAGTCTGTTATTTTTGCAAGGCTTTTTTTTTGTCTGTAATTTGGATCTTGCTGTTAATGGCAGTTTTTCTGGTTGACAGACAGCAGATATCGGCTTGACAGAGAATTCTGGAGACAGCGGGCTGCGTTTTGAAATCTGGTTCAGGCGGCGTAAATCCAACGACACGCACGTTCTACAAGCGAGCAGCATTGAAGTCAAGCAAGCCTGGACCTCTGACATTGCTAAAATCCTTTGGCAACAAGCTACCAGGAATAAAGGTATGTAGTATAAAAGTAGCAATATTAGGGGAACAAAACAAGAGTACAAATCCACTTCAGTGGCTGTACAAAAAAAAAAATGCAGTTAATACAAGAAACTATTAGAACAGACCAAGAGCTATGCTGGATCTCTGTGACCTGCTGCATCTTTAAAACCATGGAAACAACTTCCTATAATAATCGATTCTCAGTGACAAGAACATAAATATATTTTGGCTATAAATTAATTGTGAAAGATTAGAATATCTAATTAGATTCTTATTGCACACAGAGATCCGCATGCAGGAAATGGTCTCTATGGGTGTTGGCAACAAACCATTCTTGGACATAAAGCCAAGCGACGCAGCAATAAACAACCGAGCTATCGATTACATCATGAAAGGCAGAGGTAAGACTTGATATTCCTACAATATCTCTTTCACACGCATGCCAAGTCTGAGAAGACAAAAAAAGATGCACAATAGTAGTAGCCACACTTGGTTTTTAGTTCATCTTATAATTAAATTGACGCTCCTGTGCTTTGCCTTCAAAATCCCTCCACAGCTCTTGTTCCACTTACCTTTCTGACCTGATAGAAAAAATATTCTTGTCCTGCTTGGCTTGCTCCTACTTTTTGCACAAAGGAGCCTTTAAAACGTATTTTCTGTCTCCTAAACCCTTGCTACATACCCACTATTCCATATCCCCCTTCTATTTGCTACTTCCCCCACTAGCTGCCCTTTGCAACCCCTATTTAATGTACAGAGCTGCGTAACAAGGCACTTTATTTAAATACAGTTTAAAACATTAAAAAAAAAAAAACACTTACCTTAGTCTGTTGTCTTCCCACGGCGTCCTGCTGGTCCCTGCAGCTCTTCTGGACACATTTTCCTCCTTCAATCTTCTCCCGGCGACTGCAGAGATGATCTTCGGGGTTTCCCGGTGACGTCGGTGTGGGCGGGAGGATCGGCGGGAAATTCAAATAATTTTGTATTGGATTCAATACAAAATAGCTGTATGAAGTCTAATACAAAGAAATCTTGATATAATATATATATATATATATATATATATATATATATATAATTATACATGCTACTGTACAGTTATATGTTTAACTATTTTTTAATTTTTTTTTTTTTTGTGTTTTGTTTTTTTTTTTATTTAAAGTTATGGACATATTTCAGTGAGGTATGCCTAAGAATTATAGGCCTACAATGTAAAAAAATTTCTATGCAAAAAATGTAACAGAATTAGAACGTTATGGGGGTTAATTATAATGACCCCTCATCACACATGTCCCTGTGATTGAAAGCGGGGGCGATGGGGGAAATTTAACTAGATGTGTTCCATACCAATGTGCACTGGGCAGCATTGTCAACCTCTGGTGCCTATTGGACTGTGCAGTCTTATTTAGCAACCCTGCACAACTTCTGTAGGGGAAAATAGAGTTTGTATATACTTAGATACAGTAGTCTGCGTATTATTTCTGTGACTTAACTTGTGCAATAACAAGAAGTAATTTGTCTCTGCTTGTTGTTTTATAGGTGCCAGAACTCGAGCCTCCATCGCTGTGTCTTTGTTTGACCACTCAGACCCATATAAAAGGACCCAGGCACCTATCACTTGTAATTCTGTGCCTTCTGCCTGTGGACCCTCTTCTGCTTCATTGTTGGGACCGTTAAATTTGCACATGTATGTAAACCAGACCCTTCTGCCTGGAGTTCTTTCTGCCAACAGGCCCTTTGAAACCAGCAGCTGCCTAGAAGAAGATGAGCTGGAGAATGAGACAAGCTGCAGCCAGCCCTCTATGAGTAGGTGTAGCACTATGACTTCCATTATGTACCTTGTAAGAAAAACATGGAGCTTATGACATTCTGTTTAATTCCAGCTACAGAGAGTTCAGAGTCTTCGCAGTGCATGTCCGGAGGTGGCTCTAGTGGATCAGATAGCGGCTGCGTCTCTGGCATTCCCCAGGATAATCTGTCAGAAGATGCTGCCTCTCCCTGTGACGCCTCAGCACAATACACCTTTCCAGAGAGGCGGAACAGTTCTGGCGTCATCTCCCCAGTGATGGAAAAGGCAAAGTTCCTCAACAGACAATACATTTCTGCAGTAAGTACTTTCTTATTTTGTATTGTTGTAATATACATGATTTAGAGATCTTTAGCTCCATTTTCACGTCACCAAGTGTGGCTTTGTGTTACATCGGTCCAACATTTTCCTGAAGTTTTTACACCAGATCCCACATGCTAGGGCATGGAGGTTTAAACCAGACACTAGCTGCAGTTCTCTTTTCAGTACCTGCACATTCTTTGTTTTCCTGCAGCTTAGACCGTCCTTGTGACCTGAAGCTTAAGGGTGGAATCACACCTGTCCATCCTAGCACACTATATACACTTTAGGACAGTCCATTTAAATGAATAAGCTACCACAACAAGAAAAACAATTGGGGGGAATTTATTATTTTGTTAATGCATAACATGCATTGCACAACAACAGATAGGTTTGTAATAGCCCAATAACACCTATGACCATCTGTGGCCACTTTTAGATAAAGTCCAGAGGTACATGTTACATACATAGTAGGTCAGGTTGAAAAAAGACATAAGTCCATCAAGTTCAACCATTAGGGAAGTAAACATATCCCAAATATAAAATCCTATGAGACATAGTTTGTTCCACCCGAAGGAATAGCCCCAATGGATAATCAAAGAGGAGTGGACTCCTATTTGCCCAGCCTGTGATTACATATTGTGTATCTGTGGGAGGAAGAGAAAAAGGGAGGGAAGGAAAGCCAGGCTTTTGAAGGGCAAGTATATAGTAAGACCGATATCAGTTTGGACGTACTTAGTAGAAGTAATTGACAATGAACCAGCAGGGGAAGATAAAATGTTGTCTTCTCGTATGGAGTATTTTCAATGTGGTATGTGGGTGTGCTGCGGGCAGCCTTTCAAACTGATATCGGTCTTACTATCAAATCACTTACAAGTAGCAATTCGGTATCACAAGGCTCTTAATGCGGTAAAAAGCCCCAGATCCTTTTCCATTTCTGACTCCCCCAAATAAATTCCCTCTAGACAGTATGAAGCATGTATGTTGTTAGCTCCCAAATGCATCATTTTACATTTATCTATATTAAATGTCATTTGCCACTTGCCTGCCCAATCAAACAGTACATCCAGGTCTGCTTGTAGATTATAGACATCCTGTATGGACTTAATTGCATTACATAGTTTGGTGTCATCTGCAAACACAGAAATGGTATTTTTATTCCCAAATCTATATCATAAACAGGGAATTTTCCTCCACCTGCCCCCTCTAGATAGTACAATCTGCTATTATTACCTCTGAAAATCAATACCAAATGAAATGATGGAATATTACTATAGATGGAGGATGTAATGAAAGTTCACTTTTTTAATAGTGAATCATGTTGTGGGTATGTCTTTTTAATACTGTTGTTTTAATATCATTCTCATTCCCTGCTGCCACCATGTAACCATATAAAAAGATTGTTGCTGACCATTCCTAACCTTCCATCTGAACACAACACTTTTATTTTCAGGTGCTAAAGTCTAACTCCTCACTAATAGCTGCTTCTCTCCTCAGAATCAAAGCCACATTTCCCTAAGTCCTTCCACCATTGTCTGATCTTCTTCCTAATCCCCGTATTCCAGTAAGTTCTGCTTTTCTGCTTTTTTCTTATGGTGTCCTCTTCTGTTGTCTGTTACTATAATTGAATCTTGTATGTGTGCTGCTGGTAGAAGATGCAAACGCAAAAGAAATGATGTTTGTGTAGCAGTGAGTAGATTGAAATATAGGAATTTATGGATCATTGGAACCTAATGGCATCAACTGCAATATAGTAAGTAAGGGCCTAATGGAAGGTTATGTGGTTGTTTTGCTGTCCTCACACGGACTTTGGTTTGTAGTGAGGAAAGCAAGCTTTGGGGGGTGATTGGGGTCAACAGGGGAAAACTTTAGTTTGAGTACAGAGATGGTAAATGTTTCTGAAATAAACAGAAAATTTGGAACATAAATATCCCAATCATAAATGTAAAAGTTGGTAATGCAAACAGTAGTGACCTTATCACTGTGCTGCATATAGCCTTTGCAAAGAACAGAGCTTGGGAGGGACCCAGTATGTTCACCCACATACATGACGTGCGGATTCATGAGCTGCCACCATGCTCAAGAAGAGAGAACAGCAGTGACTGGTCTTTATTAGAGGAAGCTTCTATAGCAAATTAAATACCCAAAGCACACAGATTTAAGTAAGTATACCCATGGATCCTGTATTTAGGCAAAATTAGCTTCTAACAATGTTTAAGTTTACACATAACTGAGAAAGTCAGTTTAAGGAACAAAGGACACTAACTTCAGAATTAGGTTTTATTAAGCAAATGCAGATAGTTTGTACATTAGTTTGATACTTCCTAAGATCATGCAGGGAACAGTAGACTTTTAGCTTCTTTTAGAATTCCATTGACTTGTATGGAGAGAGAATTATTTGTGTGTGTGTGTGTGTGTCACACAGGACTGACGTGTAAATGTTTTATCCTACATATGTGTTGCAGTTGTATGTTTATGTGTATACCCAGATCCCTTGTTTACAGACTAGTCCTAATAACTTTGCAAACAGTTAAATGTTAATTACTTGACATTTAGAATATGTGATCTGTTTTCATCTATTTATTATGTATAGAAGTCTTACAATGACCCTTTTTCTTATTTTGTAGGTATGAACAGGTTTTCATTTATCTGGGATTCACCTGATTTGAACTGCGGTTCTGCCCCTGTATCCAAACTACGTTTCTATGTTCTAACAGCCCTGTTAGTGACTTGTTAATGTGTAATATTTCTCTATTCCTGTATATAGTTTAATATACCAGCAGACACTGTGCTCTATTGCATGGTGATGTTTTCCTGTTAAGCTGCAAAGTTTGTAAAATTTATTGAATAAGACATTTGCAAGATTTGTATTTAAATAACAATTTATGTCATTTTTCATGTTGAACTGGAATTTGATGAGTGTCTTATTTTGTAATAGTTTTTCCCAAACTAGAAATAATTTATTTACTGGAGATAATACTTAAATCTGAATAAACAGATTTATTTCAGTTCTTGCAGATATGCAATTGTGGATTATTTACTAACCCTTCCTAAATTCCAATGTGTGTGTTGAACCAAAGCTTGAGGGTCAGGATTTGCATGCATTTTAAGTTTTTCTTTAACAGACAGCATTACATTTAAGGGAAGGTTGGGTTTTACAAAGAGCAAGAAAATATTTGTTCAAAAGAAAATCTGTGGAGTAAGAACATAAAATTGTTGAAGGCAACTGTTGCTTCATTTGTTGAAATTGCTGTTCAATGGGTCCTGGAACAAGTCCTCAGACCAATGATCTTCCCTCAATTCCAATTAATAAAGATGGGGGGGGGGTGTAAACTGACAGAACATGTGGAATGTATCTTCAGCTATCTTCAAAAGCACTTCAATACTCAAAAATCATAAGAGATGTGCAAATCTTTAATTGGAGCTGCAAACTTGGACTCCAGGTTCCACATCTGACTTTTGTTCTGTGAGGCTTAGGAAAAAAAGAGATAACTCTGCAGCCAGATGCTCAGAGTGCCCTGCAATCTTGTACCCAAAACGGAAGCCCTAATCAATAAAGGTTACATGCAGGCTCTTGTATATTTCTGCTTTCATTTTTGTCTCCAAAGGAGCTCAGGAGATATATTGTAAGCAGATACCAATTGTTAGTACCTAGGTAAAATGTGTACTGTCCCTACTAAAAGTTAGTATATGTGTACTACAGCCAGAGTGCAATGGGGTATAATATATTCCAGCACCTTGTTCCTAATTTAACCCTACACAAAAACTTTTCATGACGGAATCATGTTAATTTGGCTCCATTTCCTGCAAATAAATGTTAACAAAAAACAGTGCTATTTATTACATGCAAAGATCATCAATGGCACAAGGAAATTATTAAGCAATTTTGAAAGCTAACCTCTTGTAAACAGGACCAGTCTATACCTAAAGTTGATGGTCTTTACAGATCTTAACATTCATTGGACATCATATTGAAATGAAAAACATTAACCCAACTTAACTGTTACGTTAGCTCAGGAATCTTTTTAATATGCAGGAGGATGGCTTGTGATATTGCTTCTGTAGCAATACAGTAATGCACTGGCTGAATTTCTTGGCATATGGCAGAGTAATCTGAAAAGCAAAGCAATAGGTTTAACATACATATATGGAAAGAGGACATCCTATCCCCTTGGGGCATTTTGTACAATATTATTACTAGTAAAATATTTTTGTCCTCTTGGAGGTATATGCATTGGACTCCTTTTTGCACACAGAAACCACAATGCACAGTGTAAACTAAACTTTCCTAAACTGGGTTCCTTCTAGAAAATGCTAGGGGGTTACTTAGTGTAGTGGTGATCACTCTGCATCTGATGTTGCTGCATAGTTACAATGCCAAAATATAACTAAGCTAAGGCAGTGACGTGGGATCAGTGCAGTCTCTTCTTATGTTCCAGGAAAGCAAACCACTGATGCCATTGACCTCTTACC
This sequence comes from Pyxicephalus adspersus, assembly GCF_032062135.1. Classification (NCBI taxonomy): domain Eukaryota; kingdom Metazoa; phylum Chordata; class Amphibia; order Anura; family Pyxicephalidae; genus Pyxicephalus; species Pyxicephalus adspersus. The sequence continues at coordinate 8,340,735 of NC_092866.1, read as the reverse complement.
TGTCGGCAAGGCCTCCGGTTACCAATGGAAAGGGGATGGGCCATGTGTTCCCACTGCCAACTGACATTTCCTCTCTGACCACCCATATGTTGATCCAGTATGGAAAATGGGGCGTGGGGTTTGCTATACCGCATTGCAGTTTGAGGCAATCATGAACATTTGTCCCATCCCCATCCGGTGATTATACAAGGCTAATTGCCTCTGATTTTCATACACTTCCGATCCTACATAAATTATTTTGAGACAGGGAATTATTGATGCAAATATGGTTCTCATATACACCAAAAACAAGACCAGCTGCTGAATCAACAGTTTATGCATCACCTTGGAAAGATTCATATTGCTTATTACACCTCCCCAAAAAAATTAAATGTATCTATGATCGCCCACTATGCATGCGTAGGACATAGTGTCTACTAAAACAACAAGTTATTACCTGGCACAGACTACAAGGCCTAATGACAGCTAATCATGCTGTTTTAGGGCCACTAAGTATGTGAAGATGATTCTATAAAGGCTACATCTACAAATTATGTGCAAATCTTATGAATGGTCCCTGTAAAGCACTGCACAATATTTTGGCACTATATAAAACGTTTCCAATGAGTCACCACACTGCAAATATGTGAAATTGAAAGAATTCACATACCTCTAACCAACACAGTAATGTCTCCTTTGTGCTCTCCCTATTTTTGGACATATCCAGGGTAAATAAATCATCTACAAACTGGCTGGCTGGCTGGAATCTGATAAGCCTGCAAAGAAGCATATACAGGTAGTCCTCCAAGTTACATATGAGATAGGGACTGTAGGTTTGTTCTTGAATCTGTATGGAGATCGGAACAGGTACATTGTTTTAATATATGCAATTAGGACAGATGTTTGTCTCAACATATTATTAGGCAGCATGGTGTGAGTTACTGTATAAAATCCTCATAGTGAGGTAATCACAAACAAAGCAAAAGAAAAATTTATTGGAGCCTAGACATTCATTAACATTTGGAGCAAGCTGTGCTTTGATATGCAAAAAGAAACAACTGCAGAGTCTGTCTTGGTCATTAAAGAGTTACAAGATCTTGCAGAAGAGCTCAGTCTCAGCTGTGTTTAGTAAAAGATTTCCTCTGCAAGTTAGGCAAACCGCTACCTCCAAGCCTCAATCCTGCAAACAAAGCCCCTTCGTATGTAGGAGTCGTCCGTATGTTGGATGTCCCTAATCGGGGGACTACCTGTATACACAATCCTGGCGCTGTAAGCGTCCACTAGAGGCCGCTATATGCATGCCAATGGCCGCCATGCAAGTTCAAGGAGACCCCAATGTAAGGGTTGTAAGAACTTTTAGATTTAAATGACAAATGAAAGGCTGTAGCACACAACCGTTAAAACAGAGCTTGAAGTCTGTAGCATACCTTAGTCAGTAGGTGCAGTTGATTTATAAAAAAAGAAGTAAGGCAAACTTGTGCACCTAATAAACATGATGGATTCTGATCTCCCACTTTCTAAAGCCTACATGCGATATTGTTGCTGTCAATCATTTGCCAGGGCAAGGATCACAAGAACAGGCAAAAAAAATGTTTGTACAGCAGAAACTCTTCAACCTCTCCTTGGTCAGAAAGTGCTGTATACATGGGAGTATTTTGTCTTTAAAGCTATCCATATCACTTATGAAATGCTGGCGGAGATATTGCAGAAAACCCTTTCTGACATCCATTTCTAGTTACTGCAATGTGCTTTTTATTCCAGCATGATGCTTACCCACAGCATACTCACAAGACTGGCCACACAGTAATGGATTTGGGGTCCTTCTGTTTTAGGGAGTCCAAGATAACCCCGGAGAGAAAGGAGTGGCATTTGCTAGCATAAAAAAACTTCTTCATGCGACATGTTTACCTTACAGAAAACAAGATCTGCAATAAAACAAAAAGACAACAGATTTGTAAGAAAAGGTCACAAGTATCTGAAAAAGCCTTTCAACATGGAGGAGGAACCTATAAAATAATTTTTCTCTTTTCAGGTAACTCCCTGCTATAGGTTACACCTCTGTTTATAGCTCATACAGCCTGCACATTACTGTAAACAGCATACATAGTTGATGTGTTAAAATTAAAAAGGACACCCTGTCGGTGGTGGTCAGTGCAGTGCTTTCTTAGATTGGTGATGTAAAGAATATTCTGTACATTGTTGTGGAGTGGTAAGAATGCTTCTTACAATAGTGATCAGTGAGAAGCATGAACCCTTGCAGATAGCGAAATAAGTCATGGGGGTAAGTGTGTACTTATAAGGGAAATGCAAATTACTCATTGCTCAAGGAACCCCTAGAAACCACTGGAGGAACCCTGGTTAAAAAAAAACATTGAACTGGCCTGGCGTTTCTCGGTTAACCCAGTGTACCACCACACTGAACCACCAATGAACTGGCAGCTTAACCCCTAACCACCATTATACTAACCAACATCTTTTGGACAACTAGTGAACTGGGATACCAACATACTATATGTTTCAACAGATCCCCTAAAATTTCACGAAAGCACACTACTAGTGAACAACGTGGTTCGCTCTGAACATTACAATATAACTACCGGTATTATCACTATAACTATTTATGTGGATACAAATACAACTAAATAAGTGCCAATCCACAAGATCTGCTGGTTAAAGAGATTCGGATACACTACAATAGGAAAATGAATCCTTTGTCCTACATAACCTAACCAGTAATCCTGAGTAGCTGTCTCATACCATCCTTCTTAGTATGGGTTCCCCCCAGACCTTATGAGGAAAAACTTAAACCCCAGAGATGCACTGAATCAGTTGTCCCCCACTTAAATTGTACAATATTATCGCAAATATATGATTCTTGATCTCAATTGAACCCCTGAGGAAGCCAAATAAGGCGAAATGCGTCAGGAATTGTGAGATACCTTTGAACATATGAAAAACTTTGTACTAAAAATTTATACAAATAGGCATTTATATTGTCACTTTATGTTCACTTAAATATGTACTTGATTAGAATCAGTTGGTCTCTGTTAGAGTCAGGGCCATATAAAATTGTTTCACTAAATAAACACACACTACATTTGCCCTTTAAAATCCTGTTTGCTTCTATCTTTCCTTTTTCCCCAGACAGATGTAGACCAGTGAATGACCAAAGAGAGAACTTCCTAAGACTAAGGCTACATACACACGTTTAATAATTGTCGTTGGAAAGGATCTTTCACAATCCTTTCCAACGACAAAAGACTGAACGAGCGCTGTATATACAGCACTGTTCTGCTCTATGGAGAGGGGGGAGAACAATGGAGCGGCACCCCGCTAGGCTTTTTTCCCCTTCACTTGTATTGCGATTGAACGTAATACGATTGATCCATGAACGACGGACCAGTGCTGTGCACACATCAGATTCCCATCCGATACTAGCCCTGAGGCTTATGATTACACCACAACTGTTACATTGTTTGCAGTGTGGAAATGGGTAGTTTGGAGATGAGCTGTATTTTCTCCACAATATTTAAAAGAATGACAAATACCCAGAATAAAATGTATTCCGTCGTACCTTTAGACATAGCTTCATGATAAATAAGCTCATGTTAAGTTGTATACACAATGCGGTCCTCAAAAGATGCTGAAGATCCATCGTTGGCCATAAGATGGTGATGAAGAACCCAGAGAATGGCACCGAGATCAGCAAACTCCTTCCCTTCCAAATGTGACCTGGTACGATACGCATGATCTATAACGAGAATTGTATTTAGGATTATAATGCAAATACAGCATTATGTATCTGAAAAAAGGTTGAATGAAACTTTTCCTTAAAAAAAATAAAAGCTGCTTTTGCTTAATAGCAAACTAAAAACGGATCGACTATTAAAAGCTGAAATAACAAAACAAGCTTGTGTTGCAATAGTATTTTTATTATTTAGTGTATTTATATAGCGGCAACATATTACGCAGCCCTGTACATTAAGTAGGAATATTTAGCTGCAATGCAGAGATCTCCCTGCAATACTTTTTTCTGCTGCTAGATGTCCTCAGTCTGATGAGGAATGATCATACAACACACTTCCTCCAAGACCAGGTTGTCATAGCTTCTGCCTAAACATTGAAATGAGAAGCAGCATAGCGATGGGTTCATCTCCCAGTCACGCTGCGTTCTCCTCTCAGAATGCTTTTTCAGAACTGATTGCACTTCCTTCCCTCACACATCGATCCCTATTTATGGAGTCTGCAAGAGGCTAACACAGCAGGTCAGTATTAGGTATTTCATCTGCTTGCATTATGTATTAATATGTGTCTTTTATATCTACCCAGAGGTGTAAGTTTCTACACTTATGTGATCATACAAAAGATTATACAAGATGTTGCATAAATGCCAATGAAAACTCACATGCTAATGTGGTTTGGTAATGGTAACCTTTATTATTATTAATAAACTGTATTTATAAAGCACCCACATATTACGCAGCACTCTACATATTATGCAGCGCTGTACATTAAATAAAGATTGCAAACATCACACAGATACAAACAATGACACAGGAGGAGAGGACCCTGCCCGAGAGCTTACAATCTAAGTGATCTTGTGGATTACACTAAAATCAGTCAATGAGTAATGAATTTATAACGCAAACTATACACAACCTTTAAAATTAAAAAAAACAAAGCTTTTCACTTCTAATTTTAAAAAACAGAAACTCTGGAAAGTTTCCCTACCTGAAATTGTGACTACGCAGTTGCACTCCTTTTCTACTAATTCCTAAATTGTTTCTCAAAGTTTCATTTCTTGTTAGTAAAGAATCCCAAGTGATCTGCTCACCTACAGAGGTCGCTTCGTCTTCCTCCATTTCTCTATCTGTGTTCTTTGACAAGGAAGGTGACACTTTAATATTGTGAAGTTCATCTTTCTGTCTAGCAGCCATCTTTATTTTGTCCTCAGGTGATATAGCTGACAGATTTATTATATCCTTGAGTACAGAGGTCTGATTGATCTTTGTTCTGAGTGATCCTTGTTCATGCACTGACCACGCTATATTTTCTTTGTATCCTCCATGCTGCACATGGGACCAGTTTCTGTTTTTTTGCCATACCGGAGGGCCTACTGAGGTTTGTATCAGTTTGAGTTCTTTCAGTGCTTTCTCATCTACACGGGTCTGACTTTTCACTGTGACCTGACTACTCAGTGTTAGAGACGTGTTCAGAAGGCCTTTTCCTTGCAGTTCAGAGTCCATACCCCTGCAATCAGACAGCTTTTTGACCAAAGATATTAATTTTGAAGTGGGTGAGGCAGTGACCTTTGCCTGTTCATCTTCCATGGTTTGATCCACTTTCAAACATTTGGTACTAAGAAAACCACCAGGACACTTGCACTCTGAAGTTGTAATCTGACTAAACGCCGATGAAGCGTTTCTCTTTTTGGAGACGACTCTTTTCAGGAATAAGCAAGGTACTCCTCCCTTGTATTGTTCTATTACCATCTGAACTATGTGGGGGAATTAATTGCTGACACACAGTATTCCATCCCATATCCTGCAATTTGAAGGAACAGAACCGGTACGTCAAGCCAGCCAAAAGTTCCTTTTTACATGAAATAACTAAAAGAAGAATGTCAGTACATTAAAATGGCCTAAACAGCATTAGATATGCAGTTTGGTATTTGCTTCTTTTTAAAATACCTAACTGTTCTTATATGGTTAAAGGAGAACTCCAGCCAAAAAATACCGAGGTAAAACGTAATAGCCTAATAAAGGGTAAACCATATTTTGTATCAACATTTAATTTCAATCCAGTTATCAATGTACTACATCTTTTCTAGCACTAGATGTCCTCAGTGTGAGAGCCCCGATCATTTAACCCAAGCTCTCCTTGACTTTATCCCACCTTGTGATTGGACAGTGAAAGGAGAAGTTCACCATCTGCCACTCTGCATTCCCCTTTTAAAATGCTTCTTGTCAATGCATGGATTTGCTCTTTGATACCTGTTCCAATTCAGTAGAGTAAGAAAAGGTGCAATATTTCATAGATGACTAGATAGGCTACTGCTTCTACACAGAAGAAGGGTCATTTTCTGCAGCATGCTGGCAAGGCACTGGCCTTTCCTTTACTGTGTTGCAGGTGATATAAGGGAACAAACTGTAAGAGTGAAAATGCAGTTGGGCTTTAGAGCACGCAAGGCGTTTTAATGAATTGGACTATACCACACACTGGGCCTGATTTAATAAAGCTTCCCAAGGCTGGAAAGGATACACTTTCATCAGTGACGCTGAATGATCTAGCAAACCTGGAATGCAGTGTTATCCCCAGCCCGTTTTACTAAACGCACCACCCGGCTCTTTTCAGTAACCACCTGCCAGTTTTTGGATGGTTATTTAAAAGATAGGTCACAATACAGGGTCTGCCACCCACCTACAATTTCTTCCCACCCAGCTCAAAAAAATTCTGGGTTGAACACTGGAATAGATCTGGCCCAGGATCCAAAACATTTGCTAGCAAATACCAAGTAACTTTGAAGAAATCCATTCTAGCTTTGCTGGATCACCCATCTTCACTGATGAAAGTGTATCCTCTCCAGCCTTGATTAAATCAGACTCTCCGTGTGAGAAAACAAAGTCTAAATATAAAAGTTATACATATCAGAAACAGAATCACCTCATGCTTTGAGTCCAGTGAACATTCTGTGGATTCAAGCATTCTTACCCATAACCTGCAGAATAAACACAGTCTTAACACGGCACATTCTTCATACCGTTCTAAAATGTGTCAGCCGGTGCTCCCAGAATCTCCTACTTCCTCTCTGACCTATCTGCACCGACAGGATACCCCTCATGTCTACAGGAGACATTACTGCTTACAGAAATATTATTTATAAACTATTGGTGGCAATCTTTGCCTATGTCAAGCAATGTGATTGTGACCTCTATACCTGTACTCCGGGCAGTGACACAGAGATTCCTTGAGGGCTGAGATGTTAAACTCATTCACTTCCTGACACAGCAGTCTCCATTCTCTGCAACACAACAAAATTGAAATCTTACCTAGATAGGTAATTCACATGCAGCATGGTAACAATTTTTTTAATCAGGGCAAGCCAGGAATAAGGTTTAAAAAAAACACTAGAAAAATGATTTTTACAATACAAAGACTTTTAATAATTGGAGACGGAATGTGCTACAGATGTCCAAAAAGACTTCATCAAAGAGTACAGGATGCTGTCAAAAACAAATCACTCTGCCCAGTGTTTATAGACCATGTTCAAGAAGATAGATACAAAGTAACATTGTTTAAATACAGGTAGACCCCGAGTTAAGGACATCTGACATACGGACGACTCATAGGTACGACCAGGGCTTCTCTGCTAGCTCCTGTGCAGGATGGAGGCTTGATATGACTTGCAGAATAAATCTTTTGCTAAACACAGCTGAGACTGAGCTCTTTCTATAGCCTCTTGTAGCTCTTTAATGACAGACAAACTCTGCAGTTGTTTATTTTTGCATATCAAAGCACAGCTTGCTCCAGAAGTATTGAATGTCTAGGCTCCATAAAGTTTGTTTTTTGATTTGTTTGCAAATAACTCACAGTGAGGATTTTATACAGTAACTGACACCACACTGCCTAATAATATGTTGAGACAAACATCTGTCCTAATGGCACTTATTAAAAAAAATGTACCGGTTCCAACCTACATACAAATTCAATTTAGGAACAAACCTACCGTCCCTATCTCGTATGTAACCTGGGGACTACCTGTAATTAGACTAAATTCACATAAGTGGTAAGGTTGCAGACTGCTTATTGCTTCCAACATTATATGTGAGCATGATGTATGGAAATCAGTGGTGTTCTCTGAACTATATGCAACACCTCCTATCACCCAAGGTGCTCCTGCTTTGCATAGAGAATCACAAAGAATCACACTGAGAATAAATAATGTGTTGTAAAAACAAAGTATTTTTAAATATATTTAAAAATTACATTATTGTGTTGATAAAAGTAATGAGGAAATAACTAGGGAAAGTAAAATATAAGCAGATTTACCTGCAGCTTTACACTAGTAAGAAAACATTACAGAGAGCAACCTGCCGATATTTGAGCCACGTGTGGATTTTCAGTACAAGTTTGCCCTCTAGTGGCTAGTTTAGCTAACTACATTAGGTCATGTCTAGATACTAACCCAGCATGTGACAATGGACCTCAAATACACTCAACACTCTTTTGTTGCAAGTAATGTGTTCTAGTACAGTTGTGTGGAATATGTTTAGACTAAACCTGTTAACAAAACTTTTACAAGTCGAAAATGGCCACCACAAAAAGCCTACAAATACCCTTGTCACTAAAATGCCTACAACTCTGTCCCTTTTTCAGTTTAGCTTTAGTTTGTTTCTGGACACAGGCTTTTAGGATAGGTTTCTGCAATTGTTTTATTGCACTGATCCAATGAATGTACTTTGTGGGGGGTCTCTACCGGTCAGGGGGATGTCAGGTTAGGTTTAGTTTAGAAACAAGTTAGAGAGACATTTGTTGCATATGATTTTTAAAACCTGGACTACAGAAAGAAAGGAAGAGGATGTAATGCCCTAGACTCTTCGTAGTGTTAAAGAAACAGTGCCGAAGTACCACTTTGTACTCACTTAAAGTTGGAGGGCAGGAGGAGTCTGCCAAGTCTCAGAAAGTTCAGGATATGTCTGAAAATGGATCCATCTCCCATTACTAGCAAGGAAAAGCCACAGACGATCCAGCGAGTCTTCTTAGAGTTGGCAAGAAATTCTGGATACTGAAGAATCAGAAAATTAAATGATCTGACTTACCATGCCATATTTCAATACAATATCTTGTAAATACATATATATATATATATATATATTTACATATACACATATACACACTCCCACCCACACCTGGACACATGCATTTTCCAATTAAACACAGGTAGTCCCCAGGTAACATACGAGATAGGGACTGTATGTTTGTTCTTAAGTGGAATTTGTATGTATGTCAGAACAGGTATATTATTTTAATAAATGCAATTAGGACAGATGTTTGTGTCAACATATTATTAGACAGTGTGGAGTCAGTTACTGTACAAAATCCTCACTGTTAATCACAAATAAAGCAAAAAAAAAACCTTTATGGAGCCTTGACATTCATTAACTTCTGGAGCAAGCTGTGCTTTGATATGAAGAAACAACTGCAGTTTGTCTTGGTCATCAAAGAGTTACAAGAGCTTGCAGTCTCAGCTGTGTTTAGCAAAAAATTTCTTCTGCAAGCTATGCTAACTGCCCCCTTTACCCCTGTAAGCCTCCATCCTGCAAACAAAGCCCCGTTTGCATGTAGGAGTCATCCATTTGTTGGATGTACCTAACCCGGGGACTACCTGTATACACAATCCTGAAGCTGTAAGTGTCCACTAGAGGCCGCTATATGCATGCCAATGGCTTCCATGCAAGTCTATGGAGACCCCAATGAGTGCTCATCACTGCTTTTAAAAGTGGCAATAAGGTTCAAAAGATGGGAATCAATACTCTATTCAAATGAATAAATTTCCTGATCTTCAATTGTTTGGGATTATGATACACTTAATCAATTATTGATACAATGTACAACATGCAAGAGAAAGCTGGCAAAATTGTGATCAAAGAGAAAAAATACAATACATATATATATACACACATATATATTATATATATACTATTATAATATTCTGTAAAATAAATTTTCATGGAAAACAGAATACTGCTTTTATATATATATATATATATATATATATATATATATATATATATATATATATATTTATACCATGTTACCTTCCACCTTGACCAAAATCCTTGTGTAAGTGCAAGCTACAGCAAAATATGTACATGGGTCTATTTATAAGGGATTTTATACAACTTTTACCCCCAGAATCAAACATTGTTCTAATTTGATGCATAGCAGTTGCACAACTTCAGCAAATTACTTTTTGGTAAAAATATGCAGTGCGCCAAACTTTTTCTTTTTTAATACGAATTTATCTGTACATGGTCTGTCTTTGGTTGTACCTTCAGTAGAGTTTTCAGATGTGTGGCATACCAATAGCTTCTAGCATAGACTCTGACTATCTGATCGGCTGAGTATTGCTGCACATCAGCTATCCAACTTGCACCTGAGAAAAAAAGTACAGAAATAAATAAGTGCAGAATTTTTGCTACAAATCTGAGCAATACTAGTCTAATTATAAAGTTTCACTTCATGTTATTGTTATCTTTAGCCTGTAAACCAGAATGGCTCATTATCATTGATATATTTATGTAATCTTCCAGACCTTTAAATCTAAACACAAAGTGATTTAGTAAAGCTCTAAGACTGCAGAAGGTAGACTTTCATTAGAGAACATGGGGGATCCAGCCAACTGGGAATGGATTTCATAAAAATCATGTGCAATTATTAGTTGGCCCCAGGTCCAAATCCACTACAGATTGGCTGAATCACCTTCTTCTCATGTCTTGGAGAGCTTTAATAAATCAGGCCCAATGTCTCTGAGATTTCTAGCCGTACTGCAACTAGTAGGTTACTAAATACTAATTACACCCCTGCTTTCTAGGCTACATAGGTGACCCTTCCACAGATCACAGCACACCAGCCATGCTATAGTTACTAAATTACAGAAAGAGGTTTCAGTCTTTCCATTGTAAAGCCAATAAGGCCTGATTCATTCTTTCCCGTTGTGATAATGCACAGGAATGTCTGAAAAACAATGCAGTGCCGTTCATGATGATGAAAACCCAGTTCTCATCCTCAATAGAGCCGAGTTTTAACGCACCAAAATGTGCAGATGTTTTGTGGGGGTTTAGAAAAATTAACTAGGAGCAGAATAAAAAACAGTGAGCCTTTCTACTTACATGAAGCTCCAGGGCTCCAATTCAGCCGGTATTTTACATATGCACTTAAAGCTTCTCTCATTGCCTGGTATACGATGTCTCCTTTATCCAGATATGCACACAATCCATGGATATCTAAAGCACTGCTGGTCAGAGGAAGGCGACATGAACCGAACCAATTTCTAATATAAAAAATAAAACTGTATCAGTGATTATATTCTTACTCAGATGGACCATCTGTGTCTGTATTGTTAGCTGAAAGACCAGAAATTTCTTTGAGCTAATAAATATCTATGTATCTGAAAAGTGCTCACATACATTCTCTACGAAGGAGCAGCATTGTCACCTAGGACAGGTTTTTCCGACTTCTGATACTCAATGATAACAATTAACAGTGGCCTAGTCTGACGTCAGATAATCAAGTGACAAAAATCCTACGCATGTATGTTGCCTTAGAGCACAGAAGGTTTTTGTTTCCTGGGTGGTACTCGCCAAGCAGATATAGCAAAACTTTGCAAAAAGACTAATGAGCAAACCAAAAGGAAGCAAATTTAAGAAGCTTTTGGTTAGAGTTTACATATACCTTGGAACTAAACTGCCAATTATTAATCCAAGGAAGGTTAAGAGAATGCCACATCGCAGGTAATAAATATCTGACAAAAAGGCAAAAAAAACAGAACAGGACATTTAAGTCATAATATCTGCATCCAACAGCTTAGAATAAAACATTTTATTATACAATACAATCATTTACATACATACATTACATGACAAATATTCCCATGAAAAAGTCATTATTGTTTAACAATTCTTTCTTGTTGGACTTTTTCAAGGGAATATTTGTCATGGTTTTATTGTTTTAACTATATGTAATATATTGTATTGTATAATAAAATGATTGTTTTATCTTAAACTGTTGGATGGAAATATTATGCCTTAAAAGTCTCGTTCTGTTTTTCCTTTTTGTCAGATACCTTGAAACTAAAGTTCCACTTTGGAAGTTTGGCATAAGGCCAGGTCTTTATTGCAGAAAAAGGTAATGTCGCTTCTGAAATAAGCATTACCTGCCTGATTGATGGCCAGCTGTCAAAATTCACTGCAGCCTTTGTTGCCAGGAATACCAGCACCTTCATCTACTTCACCAGGGCCTGGCTAATCATGATGGCCAAAGATCAGGATACAGAAAAGAAAGGAAAATATGGTGGTGCCCATGAGTATCCCCAGGGTTTAGTTCCTCATTAAGACATATTCATTTTCATTGCTATGTTTAGAAAACTGAGCTTCCTTTCTCAGAATGTAAACAGCTTCTGCAAAACTTTCCAAACTGAATAAAATGTTTCATTGGGGGCTCTTTTATTGCAGGCACTACCCGATTCTCTGTTTTCTTCTGTATCCTGATCTTTGGCCATCTCTTGGTCAGGTTGCCATGAAGGTATAAAGGCGTTCATGCAGTCCCGGCACTTTCAAGGGAAACCCAGATTGCTGGCTATTCCTAGCAAAAAATGTTGCATATGGCAAATTTTGACAGTACGTGCTATCTGTAGTATGAGCATCTTTTCAGAAGCCAGAGCATCAGTTTAATGAAGATCATTGTATTGCACCTGATTCAAATAGTTTAGGATAAAAATAATTTTAAACACAGAACAGAAATAATGTAAAGAACCTACTTGACATGTTGAAAAAGGGTTCCAGTGCCAGTGATATACAGCTTACTGCCATCTACATTGCTTTCTATATATAGCTGGCCTAAAGCAGAGTCGGGGTATTTTCCTAAAAGTTCCAAAGACATTATGTAGAAAGGCTTTGCTCCGCTGGAGTGTTCTGTTTTACTAGCTGGTAAGCTGTTACTAGGGTCACACATAATTGGCATGTCCATGCAATGGCTGCAAACACTTCCTAAAAGTTATAAATCGTTAATCACTATTTAGTTTTCCTTTTAGCATACATTTCCTTCAAACTCAGAAAACATTTTTTTCCTGTATTCCTTTGACTTACCGTACTTTTGCATTTGTGTAGGCATGCACAGAGATGAAAGACAGTTTAAATACTAACAATTTTCCACAGGCGTCCAATTTGTTCCATCTGTTTAGCGCATTTATTACTCTTAGCAAAACTAAGCTACTAAAAATCACCCATATGGCACTAAAATTATACTAACACATGAATATGTAGGGGGTTACAAAACTTGGCAATGATTAGGTTTCAGGTTAACCTGGCACGAACACACAAGAACATTCTTCATCTCTATCATACCCACAAGGACATTGTACAAACCTGAGGATGCCTTTTCATTATACAATGCTTTGAGAAGACCTGGAATTCCAAGCAAATTAATTTCAGCTTCTAAAACCTCAAAGGCTGAAAAGTTTTCTGGCAGGAAAAAATTCCCATAGTGAAAGAAATTTCCTAAAATGAAAAACAGAAAAATATTTACTTATTCAAACTCACAAAACAAAAGATGAACTTAGCACTGGCAGTAAAATAAAACATGTGGTTTAAATAAGAAGTAGGACTTTCCCGTACAATTTAATTTCTTTTTCCTTCTAGGAAACAAATGAAAATTTGGAGACACAGAGACTTTACCAACATTATGCCTTTGTGTAAAGCCACAAATATCAAAATTTCCAACCCATCAGTAATGTAAATTGGAAGGAAACACAATGTGATCCATTAACTAATCAAGTAAAGTATTTCACCTTTTTTTTTTAGTAATTTTTTTGAGTTTGTGAATAAAGTAAAATGTTCAAATTAATTTTGAAAAGCCTATTATGTTCAAGGAAAAATCATCATAACATTCAGTAAGGTAAGAGAATTTTGCGGGAAATATAAGTATAAAACAAGAAAAAACACAGGATTACGCACATATTTTTCATGAAGAATACCTACTTGCTACTGGATTGGGTTATGTTCATAGTATCCTGACATCTTGATAAATTTCTGTTTTTTTTTTTAATATTGTGTTGAAACAATTTTTTTGTTGTATGCACCTTATGCTTTGTAAACATGATCTGTTATAATCAACCAAATTGTATTGTGCATCTAACTACTGTTTGTTTTTTACCCTCTTTGTATGCTTTCTTTGACTGTTTCTCCTTTTCTTTCTGTTCTCTCAGTGTTGTTTAATGTTTTTGGTTACTGTACCTGTAATTTATATCTCTGTAGTAAAAACTCAATAAAAATTTACTTGTAAAAAACACAAGGAAAAACAGATGTCTAGCAAAAAGAAACTGATGTCATTATAACTTAAACATGCAAGAATATTGACATAATAATCTCACCTATAAAACGAAACTCAGGGCAGCTACACTGAATCAATATGAATTTCTCTGACAACCAAAGCAAGTTATCATCAGTAACCAGTGAAGGATATTTCTCCAGAATGTCTACTGGAAAGAAGCAATAATGAACTTCCTCTTCTGAATCAAGTAAAGGATTGTCCAAAAGTCCAAGAGGGGCTCTGTCCTGTATCGCTAATGAAAACAAGAGAAACAAGAGTAATTTGCATGTGATTTTAAGGAACAAAATCAACTATAGCAACCATCAAAAAACCCTAAGCAGGAGTGAGAAGATAAATCAATACCTTTGAACGAAGACATTTCCAGTGGCCATTCAGATACCCTGCTGCTACATTTATATGTTTTCCAGTAGTTTATAGAGGTTTTCTCCCTGGCTGGAATGTAAGGTACCATTTGCTCATGCAGTTTTTCTTCTTTTTCTGCCTTCAGCTTGTCTATTGTCTGTTGGAAAACCAATGGTAGTCATATTCAAACATTACCGAGATAAGTGACAAATCTATGATGTGAATGGAACTCTCATGATCCCAGTAAAGCCTGAAATTTTGTAATGTGGTTTACAAAATTGGATTGGATAATAAAATGCAAAAAGAAATTACAAAATCAAACAGACCTTTTTCGTACAGCTCGAAATGTAATAAAGGCTTGATGGTTGCTGGATGATCATGTTCAATTTATGCATAATTGCAGAAATCATTATAGAAACGTCTTTGCAAATGACTTATGTCATCGGCTTACAAGATCTTTATTATATTCCTGTGGAAACCCAGTTTTATTGAAAATGCTACTGCAGTTTTGTTCCCTGTATTCTCTTACACAGAAGTCCTCAAACCTACATTAGGGCTACTCACCTCTTCTATAGAACTCCTGCATATTTTCTGCTTTTCAATTCATTGCCATTTATCTTTCAGGAGAGATAACACCAAGAGTTTCAAACCGGTTTCCTGTGAGCCCAGGGTATCAAACCTTAACTCCAGCCCAAAACCAACCAGTACTCTGTGCCAGAGAGTGGTGTCTAGCTATGACATAATGGGCCTAATAAAGCTCCCCAAGGCTGGAGAGGATACACATTCAACAGTGAAGCTGGGTGATCCAGAAAACCTGGAATGGATTTCTTCAAAGTAATTAGCTATTTCCTAGCAAACATTTTAAATCCTGGACTATATCCATTCCAAGTTTGCTGGATCTCCCAGCTTTACCCATAAAATGAATCCTCTCCAGTCTTGATGAGCTTTAATAAATCAGGTTAAGAGCCTTTCTTTGAAGCATTTACAAAAAGAGAGCATGTGATGTCATGGGATTTAGTCAAGGACACCTGTAAAGAGGTATATATATATATATATATATATATATATATATACCGTACTATTTTCTTTTTATGGGTGTAGGGGTTGTTTACCGGGCTTTACCTACATGCTACTCATCATAACATTGGCAGCTTATTGATTTCAGTGTGCTAGAAATGAGCTGCCAATAATTATAATCTCAGAGCAGTAAAGAGAAAAAAATGCAATTGCAGTCCTCGATTTTGTCAGCGGATCCATAAAACATGTGAAGACAAATTTTAGAATCTCTGCAACAATACTCTCTGCCTGTCATTACTGTGTAGGCAAGAACAACTTTCTGAGTATTTTACATCTGGGTTTTTAAAAAAACCAAGGCCATCGGTAGTGTTAGGTTACTTTGGGTTTAATGATAAAAGCTTTGTGATCGATGGCATTTATCCAAAATAAATTTCCCTTGCTCAGAAAGTATAATAAAGAACCGTTTGCTGGATCACTCATTTCCAAGATACACAAACACAAACGTTCACAAACAAGAGTATTAAATGTTAACGCAACATACAGTATAATGGATGAAAGCGTAAGGAGCAAAAGAATCTTTAGTACTAATACAATTAAATAAATGACAACCGGGTATAATAATTGCTAAAATATGTCGCCTGCTACTATTTAACCCATAACTTCAACTGTTCTTTAAATCTTTTAATGTTATAAGGAATGGGAAAATTCAAGCTGCTGCCAGTTAGGTAGATCTGGTCTCAAAAAATGAAAATTTGCAATCTTATAGGGGAAATAATGAATGCTAACTGTGTCCTGAAGAAATTCAATGGCACTCCGACACATAACCAATGCAGTGTTGCCTTGCACCAAGACCACTAAAATGTTTTTTTAAGTTTTTTTATTGTCTACTTTGTACAGATTTCTATGCACTTCCATTTCCCACAGACAGGCACATGGAAATTCCATCTTAGACAACTGTCATCAAAGTACACATGCCAACTGGAAGACTTTACCCCATCCCAAATATGACGACTGTAAAATGTTCAATTCCTCCGCATTTATTTATATCCAAAATTAGACCATAGGACCCAACTGCTAGACCACCAGTAGAAACAGACAGCAATAAAGCCCTATCAGAATGTCCTATGCTTCTCTCCTCTATTTTCATAATCTAGAAAGCATTGTTTTACCTGAATATGGTTAATGTCGACATTTATAAAGCAACGCCTGCATATTAATGACCAATAAATACCTCTGTAACAGCCGGGAGATTAAGCCCTTCAGCTTGTTCACAAATCAAGTCCTGCTCTGACAGGCTGGATATTGGGAGTTGTGATGTCAGCAAAAATTGGTAAATATATCTGAACACAAAGCCATCCCGGTCCAGGAATATTCCTGTTCTGTAAAATTCAGGTAACAGACAGGACTCTCGGTATAGTGAGGATTCAGGAAAAGCAGCAAGTTTATTGTTAGGTATGTGGAAGATCCATCCACTGACATTAATGTGAGCGGCATCCTTGCATTGGGCTGTTGGGCCTCCTTCTTCCTGTGTGACACAGAGCAAAATGAAAGCAATTTGTTAGAATCTTTGCTTTATATATTACACTATAATATACTGCTTATATATCATGTCATTACATTCATCCTATACGTGTCATTACATTACATTATGTACAGCTCATGTATTACATAATTACATCATATAAACCTCATATATAACAATGTCATTATATAAACCTATTAAATTACAAAGTCATTATATGAACCTCATAAATTAGTCATTATATACACCTTATATATCACCTGGTATATATACCCATCATCATATATATCACATAATTTCTTCCTGCTCATATATTACATAATGATATCATATTTACCTCATATATACCATAATGTCATTGTATAAACCGGACATATCATATAATTAAATACACCTTGCATCACATGTGATTATCTCAAGCTTTTCTAATTTTCTCATTGTTTCTCATGCTATTCTAATTAACTTTGGGTCAATATACCAAGGTCTCATTATCCCGAGGAAGCCCACTGGGGCAAAACATGTTGGGAGAGACTGTAACTATATAGGATATATTTTTACCTATTAAGCATGGGATCAAACTATATGTGAGAACATATATTGGAACACTATTGTTAGATAATTCTGCCTAAAACTGTCAGAATTACATCTTTTTATAAGTCTGTGTATTTTCTAAGTTTGTACTTTTTGTATTATTTTATTAAGCCCAATAAAAGATTTAATTAGACTTTATAACAATAAGGTTACAGTAAAGAGCCGCTACGTTCTTTATCCCTTTTTTTGACTCCTATTTACCTGGCTCGGTAATTACCTCAGCAACTCTCAGTTTATCACTAAGGGATTGATCACTCCTTGTACTAACTGCATGAAAGTAAATACAGAGGGTGCACAGCAAGGTGCAAGCCACTCATAAGCCCCAAGAATAGAAAGGCTAGATTGGACTTTGCTAAAAAAAATATCTAAAAAAGCCAGCACAGTTCAGGAAAAATATTCTTTGGACAGATGAAACCAAGATCAACTTTTACCAGAATGATGGCAAGAAAAAAGTATGGAGAAGGCGTGGAACAGCTCATTAACCAAAGCATAGCACATCATCTGTAAAACATGGCGGAGGCAGTGTGACGGCTTGGGCATGCATGGCTGCCATGGCACTGGGACACTAGTGTTTATCCATGATGTGACACAGGACAGAAGCAGCCGAATGAATTCTTGTGTTCAGAGACATACTGTCTGCTCAAATCCAGCTAAATGCAGTCACATTGATTGGGAGGTGTTTCATAATACAGATGGACAATGACCCAAAACATACAGCTAATGCAACCCAGGAATTTATTAAAGCAAAGACGTGGAATACTCTTGAATGGCCAAGTCAGTCACTTGATCTGAACCCAATTTAAAATGCATTTCACTTGTTGAAGACTGAACTTCAGACATAAAGGCCCACAAACAGCAACTGAAAGCCGCTGCAGTAAAGGCCTGGCAGAGCATTACAAAGGAGGAAACCCAGCGTCTGGTGATGTCCATGAGTTCAAGACTACAGACTGTCATTTCCAGCAAAAGGTTTTCAACCAAGTATTAGAAATGAACATTTTATTTTCAGCTTTTTAATTTGTCCAATTACTTTTGAGCCCCTGAAATGAAGTGATTGTGTTAAAAAAGCCTTTAGTTCCTAACATTTTGATGCAATCTTTCTGTTCAACCCACTGACCTAAAGCTGAAAGTCTGCAGCTGCATCTGAGTCTCATTTAAAATTTATTGTGGTAATGTACAGAACCAAAATTAGAAAAAAGTTGTCTATGTCCAAAAATTTATGGACCTAACTGTATCACCTGTCATATATATCCATCGGCATGTACATAACATCATTTCTTCCTGATCATATATTACATAATGACATCATATACACCCCATAACTAACATAATGTCATAATATAAACCTTAATTTATGTGTTGTTATATACACTGCTTATATCTCCTGTCACTATATATACCTTATATATCACATCTTTATATACAGATCATATATCATATGGGGCTCTATTTATAAAACAGGGAATCAAGACATTCCCTAAAACATTGTGGGAATCTTCCAGGTCCATGTGTTTCAATGGCAGTAATTGATTCCTAACATAGAGGGAATGTGAAATTCCCCATTTTATAAATCAAGCCAATATTGTTATTTACACCTCCAATATCACATATTGTCATCATATGCACCTCCCATTTATCAAATAGTGACAATACACATACCTTATATATATATATCACATAATGTCATGATATATACCCCATATCACGAGTTGTTATGTACATTTCATAAATCCCCTGTCACTTTTTTATATCTCATATCACAATGTCATTACATACACGTCATACATCACATCACTATATGTATCTTATATAACATATCTTTATATTCAACTCAAACGCCACATAATGCCATTATATACACCCCATATATTACATATCATTATATCTATCCTATATCACATATCATTATGTATATCCTATATCATTATATTAAACTCAAACACCACATAATGTCATGATATACACCTTGTGCTCTATTTATACATTATTCCTGGTGTTCCAATCTTTCGACACTTCTTTTTACAATTAAAACAATGACTTGTTCTGCCATCTAGTGGTCGAGTGTCAAAGTGCACAGCTGTCACAATATAAAATGCTATTACCGGTAGTATAAATGAAGATTATGGTCGAATTTTGAGCGAATTGACAGGGGAATAATTTATAAATACACCCCAACCTTATATATCATGTGTCATTATATACCCCCCATAACACATAGGGCTCCATATAAATATGAGGGGTATATAATGACATTATGTGATATTTGAGGTGTATAAATTGGCATCATGGGCTCTATTTATGAAGCTGGGAATCTGACATTCCCTCGAGGGAATCAATCACTGCCATTGAAACACATGGACCTGGAGGATTCCCGCGAGGGAATGTCTTATTCCCTGTTTTATAAATAGAGTCCTATGAGTCCCCATTACACACACCTCATATATTACCGGTATGATGCCATATACACTTCATAGATCACGACATGTCATGTCCTAATATATAACAACAGACCATAATAAAAAAAACGAATTTATCCAGTGATTATTTACATCTTATATATCAGATAATGTAATAATAAACACCTCATTAATCACAGTTCATGTCACATCCACCTCATGCATCATTTAATGTCATTTTATAAACCTTATATAATATCATTAATTTTTATGACAACCTTCTCATATGATATATATCCTGTTGTGCCATTAAAAAAAAAAAAAAATCCCCCCCTTTCTATCACGACATACCACTTCCTCCCATTACACTCATTAACATGTCGTAACACAACATCCTATCATCTCATGTCGTGTGTTAAATGCTTTGCTTTGTAACAATATTTCTAATTTATAATATATTTTTTCATATTATGACACTTTACATAGTGATAGTATCATGTTATCCATAGAATAAAGCGCACTATCACGATAGAAGCAAATATATATATATATATATATATACGCGACGCTCTATCCCCCTCATATGGGAACACATCAGCACACATGTAGCTCGGTCAGTGACCTATTGACACATATGTGCTAATGCCAGGGAAATATACCACATAGGCGGTATTGCCTATCACCTCTCCAGCCAAAGCTGCCATGACGGACCGCGACGGATAACCCCACAGAATCCAATTCCCGCCGTACACCTGAGGGCATCAACCCGCCCCCATCTCCATGACAACAGCATCGCTGCTAGGAAGGCTACAGATGGCCATAATTTGCTTACCTCTGCCCCTATTGGTTGCTGTTGAAGGGAAAGCTCCGCCTACAGCTTCTGTGTAGCCAAGCCTGGGGTCCCGCTCTCCCACGGAACCTTTCCCTCCTCTGTTCTTGTTTCCCTCCGTTGCTATGGGAATGTTGATACAGCTGCACCCATTCAATGGGATGGCGGTGAAGAGGGTTCGTCTGAGGGAAAGTTGGGTGTGCGAGAGAGCCGGGCTGCAGCCGGTGGGGGCAGGTAACACATGAACCACCGAAAGTAATAAGGTTGGAGAGAATTACATTCTCAAACCTGTAACACCATTGTGGAGAGAATGGCTGTAATAATGGGTTCCATAACAAGATCTTTTCCATAGGAACTTTAATTAATATTATTATTAAACAGGATTTATATAGCGCCAACATATTACGCAGCTCTGTACATTAAATAGGGATTGCAAATGACAGACTAATACAGACAGTGATACAAGAGGAGAGGACCCTGCCCCGAAGAGCTTACAATCTAGTAGGTGGGGGAATTTCACACACAATAGGATGGGAGATATGTAGTGGTGGGAAGTAGTGATGGTTTCAAATGACAGAGGAAGCCGGGTAGGCAAGTTTGAAAAAATGGGTTTTGAGCGCTCTTTTAAATGAGCAGAAAGTAGGAGCAAGCCAAATAGGACGAGGAAGACCATTCCAGAGAGTTGGAGCAGCTCTAGAAAAGTCTTGTATTCGTGCGTGTGATGAGGTTATGAGTGAGGAAGTCATTAGTAGGTCATTGGAGGAGCGGAGAGAGCGGCAAGGGGAGTATTTTTTAACCATGTCAGAGATGTAAGTGGGACAATAACTGTGTAGGGATTTGAAGGCAAAGCACAGGAGCTTGAATTTGATTCTAAGGTGAAGTGGAAGCCAATGAAGAGAAGTACAAAGAGATGCAGCGGAAGAGGAGCGGTGGTAAGGATGGATGAGTCTGGCTGCAGCATTCATGATAGATTGTAGAGGGGAGAGTCGGGTTAGTGGAATACCAGAGAGGAGGAGGTTACAGTAGTCCAGACGAGAAATGATAAGAGCATGTACAAGGAGTTTAGTGGTCTCAGGGGACAGGTAGGGGCGGATTTTGGAGATGTTGCGTAGGTGAAAGTGACAGGACCTGGAAATGTTCTGAATATGGGGGGTAAATGAGAGGGCAGAGGCAAAGGTGACACCAAGACAACGTGCCTGAGGAGAGGGCCGAATAACAGTGTTATAACAGTTAGATATAAGTCAGGGGGGAAATTGGAATTTGAGGGGGGATAATGATGAGTTCTGTTTTATCCAGGTTGAGTTTCAGGAATCGGTCAGACATCCATGATGAAATGGCACATTTTCTGTATTCCTGTATTCCACAGAAACATCAAAGACGGCTTGCTGCAATTATGTATCTCATGGCAACCTTCAAAAGATGTCTAATGCAGTATCCCATGGCAACTATTGAAAAAAGGCTTTAGTGTAGTGTCCTATCGCAACCCATCTAAAATAACGATTCAATCCCCAGCAGATATTGGACAAAAATATAGTACATAGCAACTAATGATAGATTTATCATGATACACGTCATAAATATTATATAAATATCTATATTTCTAACAGCTGGAGACCTCTGGTTTAAACCTTCTTGTTATTCTCCATCTTTGCAGGCACAGTGGAGTCTCTGGCGCTGCAAGGGACATACCGGGAGAAAATCGTCAGCTTGGGGGATGCATTTAAAAACTTTCAAAGCCTCCGTTCCCTGGACTTATCTAGAAACATAATAATCAGTTTGCAGGTAAGTTCTCCTATTGACAGGACCAAATCAGGAATTCTTCAGTCCAGGTTTTCAGAATTGAGCATTTCCAACTTTTTGTCAAGCAAAAGCCGCACAAATTATCTATCTGTGTTCCCATCGCAGGGCACCATCATCCTCCTTCTCTTCTTCTTCCCAGAGATGATCTTTGGCCATCTTGATTGGTTGTTCCGGTAACACCTGTGCAGGCTTGTGGGAGTTCATTCATCTCCTGCCAGGATTGGCGGGTTTCCCTGGCAATCCAAGCTGACGTTGCGCATACGCATTTTAGCTTTGTTGCCATAAACCCAGATGGATCAGGCAGATGAAACACATTATTGCAGATGAACATCGTCTGTCTCTGTAATAATAACCAGCCTGATCAAGAATTTGTAAAAGTGAACTTTAGTTTCATTTTAAGGAAACTTGTATTAAGAAAACACGCAGGCTGCAATTGGTGACTTTGGTTGATAATTGCCTGACTGTCATCCTAATCCAGTTCCATCAAAACTTTTTTTTGCAGTATAACAGCCAGGGAACTAGCATAGCTTAGTTAAGTCTTCTGTTTCTCCTAGAACAGGTTTCGTTTATGGCTCATTCAGGCTGCTTATTTACCGGGTGTGCTCAAGGGCCAGATCCTCTGAACCAGTGTTCCTTCAGAGGTTGCTAAGGGTTCCTTGAGCAATGGGCAGTTTGTGCCTCTCAGGTCAGTTTAGGTGACACCAATGATCCTTTTGGCTATCTGTAAGGGTGACATTCTTCCCAATGGCCAGCAATGTAACAGACATACTTCCTACTAACTGCCACACTAATGTACAGTGAGCTGTGGATTTAGTAATTATAGCAGGGGTTCCCACCATGTTAAAAAGGTCAGGAAACACTGCCCTCTATACACCTTGCTCCTTCTCTCTACCATACACAGGATTACCTTGTTTTGCTTTAGCCATAACTATATAGTCAACTTTATCCCCTAAATTCCCCTGCCTACCCCTAAAATTCTTCATTTCCTCTAGAAGACTAATGCTAAGTACACACGTACAATAATTGTCGTTGGAAAAGGAACAACTAACGACAGATCAACAATTATTCACGATTATTTTGAACGATCATATAGTGCACGATTCTGTACATGCTGTAAGGATACGATTGTTCAAATATAATCCACCAATAATGTACACACACTAGATACGATCGTTTGATCGATGGAGGAAGTGACGTGTACCAGAGAAGGTGTTCCACAGAATCATCCACGATCAGTGAACAACTGTACACACAATAGATAGCGGACGATCGTCGCCCAAACAGATCTGCCAGGATGGTTGTTCGTTTCCAGCGACATTCCTCGTTCATCGTCCTTGACCTGTTGTGCATATTTTTTGTTAACTATTATTGAACGATCAGTCATAAATCATTCGGTTCCAACGACAATTATTGCACGTGTGTACGTAAGTCTTGTACACACGCAAGTCTCTACACAGCTTGTCCTGTGCCAATTCACTAACAACTGCTGTTGATTTTTTAATGTGGAGAACACAACAGGGTGCCTTTCTCTGTCTCTTCCCCCCACTGCTACAGGAAACAATCACTCATGATCATTTCCAGAGACTTTTATTGAGCATGTGTACACAGCTTAAGAGACCATCATTGCACCAGAAAAAATGCTAAAGAAACCAGGAAGTTTAACCATCTAATCTCAACAACAATCAACACGTTTTGTGGACACCTGTCCTTCCTACCTATATTAGCCTGTTAGATATCATAGTCCAGAAAAAATAGTTTAGTCCTTTGAAGTAAAGGGTACTAGTAATGCTACATGATACTACAACATGATAGATAAATGTGTTTCTCCAAGCTTGTGGCAACAGGTTCCAGCATGATTGTACCCCTGTGAATAAAGCCAGCTCCCCAAAGGGGGGCAGCTCCACACTGATGCTCATAGTTTTGGAATAGAATATCCTACAAGCTTTCATAGATCAACTATCAACAAACCACTGACCATATAGTGTACCTATGCATTTAATGAATATCCTTCATCACTTTTCTTTGTTGTGTATGTGACTGGTTTGAATATCAAAACAAACGATTGTAATAATAATGTGTTTTCGGTATTGTTTTCACAGGGAATAGAATATTTACACTCTCTTAGCTACCTGAACTTGTATTATAACGACATTGCATCTCTTGAGGAGATTAAGCGACTCAAACATTTGCCAAGGCTAAAATCTCTAGATCTGCGTCTGAATCCAGTTACCAGGCAGGATGCCGATTACCGTCTTTTTGTTATCCACATTGTTGGGACATTGGAAACACTAGGTGAGTGTACGGCTGTGCTGAATAATATTTTGGAGATGTCAGAAGCAGACTGTAGACTCTACAATCTGTTTATACAATCTTTAAACTTCTTAAGAGCTGCAGTATGTAGTACAAGGGTCTGCCTGGTAAATCGAATTATTTAACAAGAAAATTGTACAATCAGATTATAACGTGTGTCCCAAGTTTGACCTCGCAGGAGAGATTTGCTCGTTGATTTGTTCATTAAGATAAAAGATCCAAGTCTGTGATTGTTATTCTGAATTTACTTCATAGTAAGTCACTGACTTTGACAAGTAAATCTAGTAAAATGTTGGGATTTCTGTAATGTACAGCCATTTAGTTTTATATCTGTTTTGTCCATAACTGGTCTGGGTAAGTGACTCGGAGCCCCCCAAATCTGTTTCAATATTCGCTCCCTTAAATCTAGGGTGACAGGTATCCTTTAAATTACCGATAACATGCTTGACAAGCACCCAATCTAATCCTAACCTGAATATCATATTCTGGTGTCCTGCAAATTTATTGTCTTTAATCTCTATTTTTATAGATGGCTTCTAACATGTAGTGCAAGATAATGATAAACTAATTCATGGCTGAACTGACCTGACATTATTGACTTCCGTGTGTGGAAATTACAAAAGGGTTCATTTCACAGTATTATGTTACTGGAGTCCCTAGTAACCCAGTACGCCTGCTTTTTTTTTTTAAGCCAACAAATAATTGATTGCAAACATGCAAACTGCACAACTTATTTCTAATGATTAGGTCATGAGACATATACAATTTTTTTTTTCCCTGCATGTACAGCCACAATTTTTTGGGATAGAAAAAAGGGCTACAATCCCCATTAGTTTATCGTTTGCTGCCTGAACGAGTTTATCGTTTGCTGCCTTATTGTAGAGATTTGCTCATATTTTTTTTTATCAAGGACATGCAACAGGAGGTGAGAGGAAATATACAGAGTGGTGGTAAATACCCTCAAACACTTACTTCCTTAATGAATGAGAGTGCACTGATTGAAATAGGAACATGGCAAGGCACTTAGGCACATAAAAACAAATTCGATCTTCCATAAAATACAGAAGGTTGACTTAAAAAAAAAAAAATGTGGTAACACATGCACTATATGGTGAACCAGACCTGACAAAACTAGAAGGGTCTTTCTGACTGGATATAAATGTATTAGTTTATGATACATAGATTATAATTAAATCCAATGCATACTGTACAATTACATTCTGTGTGTGCCCAGCTTTGGTTTGTATCATTTTGTTTTATACGATTTAAAGAGCTATGAAGAAGTGCAAAAATGATTGGGCGCTTGAGGTTACTGCATGGCAGCCACTCCGGCCGCTGGGTTTTAATTTGTTCATTATTCAAGTCACACGTCCATAATGCCTAGAAACAAATGCACATAAAACACCAGCAAAATGTGTTGTGCGCTGCATAAAATTTTAATGCAACACATTATGCGCTTTGAGGAAAAAATGTTCTCAAATGGAAAGGTGTCAAAATGGCTTTTCTTTTTCCTAACCTCTCCAAGGGCTCCAGCTTGACGTTTTTTTCCCTTTGTAAAAGACAAAAGGTTTTTGTTATGCAAGGTGGTGAAATAGTTAATACAAACCAGTCTTACCCACAGTGTGTATTAGGGAGGCCCAGGCTGCTCCCTGCCCAGGTTTCTGTTGTGCACTGCCTGGAATGTTGCTATGGCTTCCTCAGGAGTTTGTTTGGCTTTTGCACTAAGTTCAGTTCATCCAACTGTCAGCAAGGCCCATTACTCCTCAACGCACCAGCCATGCAGCAGCTCAGCTGAAACAAGAAGGGGTGTCAAAGCTGCATTTTACATCACCAGGACCAGATTTAACTCCTGAAATGTCTCTGTTTTCAGATGAGAGGCCGATAAGGGAGAGCGAGAGGAAAACTGCAAAATTTACCTTCCAGTTAAAATCCCAGGAGATGTCGGAAGCAGAGTCTGGGAGGTAAGTGCTTGAACTCAGATGTACATAATTAGTTTTCAAGGAAATAAATAAAACATAATTGTCTTGTGTGTGAATGGAGTTACATATAGGTTACAAGCTGCCAATCTTGTTACATCACGGAAGTTGATTTGCAGTTTGCCACCTGCTTGTATTGTATAGATGCCCTTGGGGTTTTTCAAACTTGTTTAGTCCTGCTTAGAGTATGCGGAGATTTGGGGATCTCTAATAAGTGGATATTTACAGTTTGGTCAACCAAGTTGTGGCCGGTAGAACATATTGAAGCTTAAAGTTCCACAGCAACTGTCAACAGCCCAGCCCTGTTTTATAACTGCAGGTATCCTGCATTTATCAATGAGGTGCTGAAAAAATGACTTACCACATAGCCTAGTGCTTTGCTCTAACCCCTGAAATCAAAGACCTGCTTACTGACACCCAAGCTATTAATATGTAGTCTGTATGGGATTTGCTAAAGTTCTACAGTTCTATGTTCTGCACTACACAGCTGTATACTATGCACCACAACATGTGTGATGTCACAACTATGTGTGATGTCATTCTAGTTTAAAAGGCAGTTTTTTTGGGTCGGGCTCAGTACACAGCTGTTTGTTATGTAACTATTTAAGGAATCGTACAAATGTATATATTTATAGATGATGGCCACTAGACAGTAAAGGATATTGGTAATAAATAGCTTTTGCCCTTCTCAGCTCTATTAACAGCTCATCACGCAGTCATCTATATGGGGACAGAGGAGGAGCTAAGGTTCACCTGGATTTCGGCTTGAGCAACATGACCGGTAAAGTTTTTAAATTTGTGTTAGTAGCTTGCTTACCTTTCAGTGTTGATCCTTAATATATACAAAAAGGTACTAAAAACAGAATTTTGAGTCTATTCTTAGCATTTTAGACCCCAATAAAGGGGGGTATCTTAAACCCCAAAACGCGATGGATTTCTTGTCCTACACTCATATACATTGATCCAAGTGATTTTTTTTCGACTCTATATTATGTTCTGGTGCCTCCACTGCTTCTTCTGGCACCTTAATTGGAGGCACTGCATTACATGTGAGCAGTCTTACTGAAGATGGTGTTCATTGAACAGGTCACCTGTAATATATGTTAACCACAGTGTATCTAGCTCCTCCTATATGTGTACTCCAACTTTAAAATTACTGTCAGGTTGACCCTAATGCAATATGCTTAATATAGGTACTTAAGCTTTGATACCTGCATTCTTATTCATAAAGTATTTCTAATTTTCTCTGCAGCAGTTCAATAATAGGAACTGTCCTTACACCCTCATTTTCTGTTGCAGAAATGGGCAAGACGAATAGTCAGGAACAGCACTCCAGAGATTATACCAAAGGCTCTTCTCCCCCTAAATATCAGGCAAGTTTACCTTTTTACCTGTGTTTTTAAAAAAAATGATAGGTCATTTCAATCCTCTACATGAATGAGTGGATTTGTTCTAGAGCCTTTCCCAACCTTCAGGTCTTAAGGGAACCGCTGCTCTTATTACTGTATCTACAGCTCACAGTATACTAGTATGGTGGTCAGTGGGAAAAATATCACCCTTACAGGTAGCTAAACAGAGCATTGGTGTCACTTGAACTGATCTGAGAGGCACAAATTTGCTAGGAACACCTAGAAAATCTGAAGGAACCCTGCAGTGTAATATACGTGTGGTTGAGAAACGCTGTTCTAGACATATGAATTGGGTAGAGTTGGGTACCGACAGCAGTTTAGACGGAAAGAGTTTACATTGCAATTATGATAAAAAAACAATTTTTGGATAGTTTTTGGATCAAAATGTTTATTTCTTTTCCAGTCTGAAGACCACCAGTCCTACCTACGGCCACAAACCGACTTTGAGGATGGTATTGGTATATTATTCTGATATTTTATTATAATATTATTTTATTAATATATTATTTATTATATATTTATCCTTTTTTTACCAATTTATGTGTCTGCGTCTTAAATTATTGCCTTTTTCACGCCTAGAACACAGAGGTTTCTGCCTATCACATGGAGCAGCGGTCACCAAACTTTTTGGTCCTGCGGACCACTAAAATTACCATAATCAACTACCAGGGGTTTGCACAGGGGATGTGGTCTGCAGCTCTGGCCGGTGCATCCCCCAGGTGGGGTCCTTCTTCTGACCTCACTCGGAGGTGCACCGGCCAGAGCCTCAGAACACCAGTGTTCGGGGACTACTGGTTGGCGACCGCTGACATGGAGGACTGATTTAAATAGAAACCAAAGAGGCAGCTCTTTTTTTAAGGTTACCAACAAGGAATTCATTAAATGAAATAATGTAGTATATACAGGGTCATTTTCCTCTTCATTGGCACTGACTGGTCCTCAATTTATTAATTTCGCTGGGAGTGTAGGTGGGACCTGCACTCCTGGTATGTCATCAGTCTTCTGGGCTAAATGACTCGGGGCATCCCATTCATTTTAGAAGACTGAGAACATCCATTGGCACAAAAAAATTGCACTAAATGGCAAAATTAAATTTCATTTAAATAAGCCAACCTTATCTTTCAAATAGAGTGAGACCAATCTGTTGTGAATAAT
The DNA here is from genome assembly GCF_032062135.1 of Pyxicephalus adspersus. Lineage (NCBI taxonomy): Eukaryota > Metazoa > Chordata > Amphibia > Anura > Pyxicephalidae > Pyxicephalus > Pyxicephalus adspersus. The sequence goes on along the minus strand of NC_092866.1, from coordinate 8,311,303 downwards.
ATAGCACTGATATTAATCATTCTGTGTCTGCTTTTTGATTAGGTCAATTCATTGCCATTTCTTTTAGACAGTGGGTTATGGTTGGCGGGCAGGACGGATGAGGCATTGCAGGTTAAAGTAAACTTATCCTCTAAATATGTGGTAATAAATCCTTGTTAGTGAGCCAGTATTGTTAGCATTGGTCAACTTTTACTTAACAGTATTCCTCTTATAATGGGGCAATAGGTTGTGACTAGAAGGGGCAATAGTAAATGGTCATGAGGACTGCAGTACTGGTTATACTTTAGGTCCTCATCTATCAGGACAAAGTGGTCAGGGCTGCTTAAGAAGGTGAATCCCACTGAATTCTAATTTTTTTTTTAATATTTTTACTTTGTTTTCCCATTTACAGAATACAGGCCTTTGCCATCTCCAACACGCTCATCCCTCCGTTCCCCAGGCCCCTCTTCTCGTGCTAAAGAAGGACATCGTGTCACCTTTGCAGACTCCACAATTTCTGAGTTTTTTCCAAAGCAAGATGACATTTCTACACCTATGAAAAATGAGGATGATATCGGCTGTACAAAAAATTTCAGCTACCCGGACAAACTGGGGACAGCTTTTAGCTTTAAAAATACATACCTCACATCTACACCAGTAAGGAAAGATACTGCAAGCGAGAAGATGAGGATGAGCACCCTGGATGGGAATGAAAGAATTAGGCTTGGTGAAAACAATGACCTCGGGCAAGGCTCAGAAACAAAAGAGCATCATAAACCCCTATATAGCAGTGAGGAGTCCAGCAGAGAGAGACTTCTGAGGCTTAGTTCAGGTAACCGACTATTATGTATATGCCATTTTCAGTGGAAACTGTAGCTCCCATTAAGTAGATAGGGCAATTGCTTTTGCCTTGCACCATCGGTTTTATTTTCCATTATGGACTGCATGTGCATTCTATTTCCCTGTTCTCACTAGGACTGTGTGTTTTTTTTTTCTCTCACTACCCTTAAAAATGTAATTAACTTGTCTCAAATGTAAGACTGTGATGTGAACATTAATGTAAAGGTCCACCGAGGCAGAGAATGACGTGAATTCAATGACAGATTCAACGCTCTTGCACTGGAGCACAGACCAAAATAGTTTTAAATGAGGCTGTGAATAACGTAATAAAAAAAACATATTTTAAAGGCCCTACCTAGTGTACTGTATTCAAAGAGTATGCAATTCCTGACTTCCTTTTTAAAAAATTTTGTTGATTGGATGTATTTGGCTTTAATATCATATCACTGACCTGGTTAAAAATCTTGATCTACAAGAAAGTCATGCTCGTAGGTCAGACAGCTAAACTACTGCTGTCAGACAAGCTGTCTGACCTACAAGCATGACTTTCTTCTCCAAACTATTTTGTTCCATATCTAGAATTTATCCCATTCTTTTTCATCCTGTTCCAAGTATCACTGATGTTCACTTTGTCCTCATAATCCAATTTAGATACCTAAAATTCTGTGACCGGCATTGTAATTCACTTTTACTCTACTTGGAACCATTACCTTGAAGACTTAGTTGTTACCTATTTAGCACTATTTCCTACAGACTTCACAAAGTTCTGTGGAGATAGGGCTATCATTTGTTAACAACTGTATAGTTTTATTGAATTGTAAAATCATTACTATGTATTGTTATGATCACTACTAAAACATAATTGCCTACAAAACCCCTATTTTCCTCCTTTTTTCAGTCAGTTATTTAGACTTAAAAGGGGGGTAGGCTCATTAAACTACAATTTTTACACAGGGAAGTTGAGACCCACCCTAGCTTTATTTTTTAAGGCCCAAATGTTTTTAAAGGTAGAGTGGAAGTGTTAAAGTTAACATCAGGTATTTTTCTGATGAGTGCTATTAGGAAGACTTCCTTTTAAAGTGTTCCCATTTCCCCAGTTAACTGCTTCAAGTTTTGCTCATCTTCAGTCCCGGCGGCAGTGGTCACCTGAAGAAATTAGGAGAATAAATCTCCTTGGTGGGGATACAGACAGTGATACAAGCTTGGAAATATTGCCAACCCTGTAAATGCACTTTAATGTTTCGACTATAGGTACAAATGATCAATGTGTTTTTACTGTATTTTTCTAGATCTTTATTTGGCAACACATCTGGCTGACCCTCCTGCATCCTCCAGTTCTCTCTCTGCTCTTAGAAAAGGCTTCAGTGACATCTCAAAGACCTATACGCTGCCTTCTAAACCCTCAATAACAAATACTAACTTACCTGCAAAAACTGCCGAACTGTGCAGAGATTACAAGAGCCCGTGGAACCCAGAGAAAACGTCCACCCTAAACTTGACACAAACAGTAATGAAAAGATCCAGCAGCCTGAACTCCTTGTTATCTCCAAAACTTTCTGATACCTATGCAGACCGGCATGTGAGTCCATGTGTATAATCCTAATATTATGGGAGAATTCTTAGAGCATAGTGTTGGTTGATAACAATTTGCAACACACTAGTGTCATCATAGAGCACATTGGATTATCCTAGAACAAGGGTTCATTTTAATACTGAAATGACCAAGCAGAGATGTATCTAGGGTGGATGTCTACAGGCAGCTGCAGGGTGCTGTGAGAGTGCAGGCACAGCCAAGCTGATTATTATCCCACCTGGTGCTACTTGCACAGGGGCAAATTTGCAGTGACATATTGTATATGATCACCCATTTATAACAAGTAGACCCATATAAAAAAAAAAAAAAAAAAAAGCTTTTGAGTTCACTCGGAAGTGATTTTAATTGTATATATACTAAAATATAAATTGGGCCTCTTTACAGCTAGGGGGAAAACTAAGTAATCATTTAAAATACTTTATTTTTTGTGTTTTATCTGCAATTTTTTAAGTTGGTGACGGTCCTTTTGGTAACACTGTGTTTTTAGAGAGATGATTTGCTGAGTGGAAGCGAGCTGAGGAAGCAAGAGAGCTCGCCCAATAGAGGTGAAGCTTCCTCCATCTCTGATGTTCTCCAGCAGCTTTTGGACTTGGTTGACCGGTACTGGAATGGCTCAGGATCTCTCCTCCATAATCAGAGATTTCTAAGTAAGTAACAAATAATAATAATAAGTATTTAAGGGATTAGGACTGCACAAAAAAATATGACAATCACCAATGTCAAATATAGGCAATCCTCAAAAAATATTTAAAGAAAACATGTAGTGAGAGAGTTTAAAAGCTGGCAATGCTGTCCTCTCCTTCTGAAAATGCCAGTTCCCTAGCAGCCTCTGCTAGACTAGTTGTCTGGCTGATGAGAATTGAGCACCTTCCATATTTCAACTTTCCTCAGCTGAGCTCTGACTACATGCAGCTAGCAAAGTAACCTAAAACTATATTTATCTCAGTTCCATAATGGCAAAAAGCTGGGGCAATACAATCACCACTGTAACCTTTGCAGGAGCCCAGGGACCTGACACGGTTACCAATTTTAGGGGCTTTTTGCCTGTACACCTGTCACCTCTACTTCCCCTGTGGGAAAGCTTGTGCCAGCCACCCAGAGGTAGCAGAACACAGCAAATGTTGCTCCTCTTCTGCTTTTTTTTTTTTTCTGCTGAGAGGGTGGTGGCTGGGGTGTCCATTAATTTCTGGTTTATAAGGTATTCAGACATGTTGAGTGATTTAAAAAATAATCATTTCCATTGCTGTCAGCTGAAATTATGTTTATTTATTTCAGTTCCTGCTCAAGAGCTGCTTACCAAGCTGATGACTTCAGACTCTGCCAAACAGATGTCGCCTTTGGGCAATCAGCTGCGAGGTTCCAGGAGCAGCCATGGAAGTCTTGAGGATGGTGACAATATGGTACATCTTCTGTTGTGTTTTCATTCCTCATAGAAAAAGACAACTCTATATATTTTAATGAACAATGTCAGGAGACCACTGTACGTCAGATTTTCACCTGAGACGAGCACGACTGTTCATCTCGGATGACAATCTGACATGCGGACGTGGTCTTAGCAAAACTGACAAAGTTTATAATGACTGATTTGAAAAATGTTCCTTTTTAACAAAAAGGTTTTTGGATTTATTACCATTTTAGGAATCGGTAAAACTGAAGCTGGTAAAAGTTATGGAGGAAAATCACTTTTTACGTAGTAAAGTCTATAAATTGGAGAACCAAGTGGCCCGCAAGGAAGGAGGTGGAAATCTACAGCATTCACAAGGTAGTGTGTGACTGAACAGTCCTCTGCTTTGATGACCCTTTATTTAATCTGACCACATTAAAGTTGGACTAGTGTTACAATTCATTGTATTATCTTTAATTTGTTATTCAAAAGGACACTTGTAGTAAGTGATAGCCATTTCCCTGTGTTTTAGATGACCTGCGTCAAAAGTACGAGCAGTTAAGCCTCCAGGTAGAGTCACTACAGCAACAACTATGCAAAACCAATAAACTTCAGGAAACAGTGAACCTGCTACACAACAGTCAAAGGTAATTACAATTTTATATTGGACATTTCGTAAAGTAAATTTCGATAACTTGTGCCCACCTCAGATATGATAGCTTTGTATTTACAATGCTGTGCTCAGTAACACAATGTGTCCTTAATAAATAAGGAGCAGAAGCAATTTAATATCAGGGAGCAGGCGTAAAGATTGAGTTGCTGAATTTGTTAAATATTAACAGACAGCACCTTCTCTTATCTTGATCCCTGTGGATCCTAGGCCTAGGCTGCCTGTGTTGATTAAGCCTGACATTTAAATGTCATAAAGCCTGGCTCCAGGCCAGTCATTGCAACAATTTGTATATAAAATATGTAACATGTTTTACGCCAAATATCTTCCTGTAAAAACCTCCCTTGTGTAAATAATAAAAAGGCTTAAGACTGCTACTTCGTCCCGGGAGCTTGGATGTGATGACAGCACACATTCGCTCAATTGACAAACTATAGTATTTAATGTCTCTCCTCCCTTAGTTGCCGCATTAAAAGTTATGTGGGGGGACAGATGGAGGTGCTGGAATTGCACAGAAAGTGTTTAAACACACCCAGAAGCGGAGGTTTAAGCCTTGCTAGAAAATTGTCACTTTTGGCATGCCAATTAACTAGCAAATTTAGTGTATTAAAGTTAACTAATGAAAGTAATTTAGGTAAATTAAACATAAAAAAACTGAAAGGAAGTACTTATGTTTTAGGTTGCTGAGAGGGTCTCTTTAAAGGCGAACAGATATTAGGCCAAATGTGTGTGTGCGTGCACGTTGTCTAGAAATACTGTTCTTAAAAGCATAATTCTCAATCACTGCGGTTCTCACACATTGCTTTTCATTTGCAGGTCATTAGTTTGTACAAATGAATATCTTCTACAACAGCTTAACAAAATCTCTCCAAGCATGATTTCCAAGCAAGCAAGAGAACCTTCCCCACAGAGGATCAGCACAGACAATTACCAAGTGCCGGAATCCTCCAAAATACCTAGCCTGACTCCAGCATACAGTACCAACCAGTACAGAAATTCAGAGAGGCTCAATGTCTGCCCTCTGTAACCAAGAACATGGCATCTAATCTGGATCCTCAGGTACATGTATACAGGCAGCTTAACCTACAGGAAGATGCAGAACAGGATGTGGGAAGACAACGGGTTGGTCAAACTTCAAATTGCAGGCGTGTTTACAACAAACTAAGTAAAATCCTGAGCATCCATGACATTTTTACTCATAGAGGGAATTTATATATTTATAAAGCATGGGAACTGTTTAACAGTGCCAAGCATACTAGTTTTCATCATTTAAAATACATACGATTGCTTGGGTCAGGTGACCTGAGACCACTGACAGTGTTGCAAGCTGCATTGTGTTTCTGGAAATACCGTTTTATTCAACAGGCAGGAATCCGTTAGAAATTGTGTTATTGCAAGAAAATTGTGAAGCGTGTAAAGAAATAATTTTATATAATTCTATGGATTTGTTTTGTTACTGATTATTTGTACAATGCATAAAAGCAAATTTTTAATACAAAAAAAAAAAAAAAAATTGTCTCTGGAAAAATTTCACTATGATACTGGCAGAGGGCTGCATCTTACTGACAGAACATATTTATTTTGTGCAGAACACAAGCTTGTTCGAAGCTTTAGCCCATAATCTCATGCAGGGTAAGCACTAGGTTGATTCTAAAGCTGCTCACACCAGCTACGCATGCTTACCTCCTCTTCATTCTCTATACAATCTTCTCAGTTGCTGGGAGCAAAGAGGGTTAAGACTCCAAGCAATCAAGCACCAGAGCTGGAGAGCAAAGCTTACCATTTTCATTACACTAAAACTACACCTGTATTCATTGTTAAATCAACTATACCAAACTTTTTAATATGAGGACCAAAAAATCTGTAGCCAATCAAGCAGTCCCTTGCACTTCATAGGTGGTAGATCTAAAGGAGATTGTAATGTGCATGGTAAGCTTGCTCTTTTATTCATAGAATTATGAATGGAGGAGAAGTGTGGTAGGCATAAATAGTATATACTGCCAGAGGGGTAACTGTTAATGTGCATGGACAGAGCACCAAGTTTACATTGCAGTATACCCCTCTGCAGAAATTTACTTACAATTCTGATGGGTGGTTGGTGTCTTGATTACAGTCCAGAGCAGAAGTAGTTATGCAGACACAGTACAAATTCAGACTTTCATAGAACTGCTCTGGTCTCAGGACATAGATGTTTATGGGGCTGTACTACACAAGTGCTATCTACTGCTGGTATAGAATGTGAGAAATGTAAATGAAGACACTTGCCTACTTATCAGAATCAGAAGTGTAAATCTGTGAAGGAGCATGATGGGTTACTTTAGCTAAGTATTTCCTACCTGCACTTTCACATTAGGCTTTTACCCTGGTTCTACTGCAATCCTATAATACACCACCAAAGGCCAGCTGGTCTTGGACATAAATGCAAACCATATAATAAACACATGTTAAAGATCACATTTACAGTAAGGAAAGTTAAGGCAGATATTTCACTAAAATAGAATATAGATTCATGCTGTCTGGTCCCCTCAAGCCAAATGATAGGTGAAAAACATGCATTACATTAGGGGTTAGGTAAGTATACAATAATTCTAACTTTTTCCTTGACTTCTACCCCACAGCACCTAGGAAAAGTTTCCCTGTCCTGGGTAGAATCCTTTGAAATGCACAGCAGGCAAAATCTGGTAACTCACTGAAAAGGATTGTATTCTTGTGAATTTAGCATGCTCTGTGGTTCATGGGAGGCTGTCAAGGATGGGGGTAAGAGGTATAATCCTAATTGCATGCTTTGTAGGTACATATACCTACATCTATCAGATAAATAAGGGATGGGGGGTCGGCCAGCATAAGTAGACCCTCTCATTGTAAAATCCTCAGCCATTTCTGAGCCTGTTGAGACACAGCAATAAAAACTCTTAATAGGCAAATGTCTCTAGTTGGCAACAGCTTCATAGAAAAAAAAAAAAAAAATTCAATGCTATACTTGGCTATTTACACTTTATCACCATTTATCTCAAAAAATACCAAAAAGTGTGTTAGACGATACGTTTTTTTTTTTTTTTGGACAATGGGATGTTTGTAAAAATCACATACTACTAGCTAAAAGCAACAGGCAAATAACACAATATTAAACCAATTAATGCTGGTGAAAACATGTTATACATTTATTATAGGAGGTAATGGTTCTGCTACCCAACATAGAATGAGATTTAGCATACACCAGGTAAAAGCAGCTCTTTAAGGTGGTATCCCCCCCCCCTTCCCATTTATACAATCAAACTCTAGCACCAGAGTGAACCTTTGAGTGGTGTCATATGGATGACGACATAATGCACGGTTTCCGGCTAAAGAATTGGAATACTCCTCACACAAAAAGATTAAGAATCTAAAATTGTGAAAAACTGATTCCTGCGTTAAGATGATACAACGAAGGAAGAGTGGAAATACATGGGTTTCTATATAAGAATGACTAGGTATAATACAATTCTCCTTGTTTAAAGCAAACCTGTGCCCGCTCTAGCAGTATATACCCACCTATCCTTTGCTTCCTTATTCCCCACAGTCAGTTATGCTACCGGGAGCAAAGAAAATGTACAGTACTTCCTCGTATGAATATAGCTAGTGGTTGGCAAAGGACCCAGCACTGTTACATGGAGGTGGCAGAGAGAACCCTATGCAAGCTCCATCTAAAGCTACCCAGTGCTTTCTTCCTTCACTCCTGACAGATATGGGGGTGTGGGGTGTGTGTGAGCGAGCAATCTGCTCACAGGTTTTCTTCAAGTATAAAAAGGGTGAGTATAGGATTGGAATAATTAGCAGCTCATAAGTCAGTTTAGAACCAAGCAGCCTGTGCTTTCTTTGGAGGAAAAACTTTAAAGAGCACCTGACATGGGAGCAGTCTTCTGAAAATAAAAAGTTACCTAACTTTTATTCTGATTAGAGTATACTTTAGTGACATCTGGAACTTGTATGCAGATAAGCACATCTAATCTGCTTATTCATTCCAGCGAGTGGACAAGATCACCACTGCAACCACAAAAAAAAAAAAAAAAAAAATGTTATTCAGATGTTTTAGCATGCTTAGCATAGTCACCAAGAAAATTACTTTTTTTGCATATATATATATATATATATATATATTTTAAATCCTGTTTATTAATAAATATAATATCCTAGCTGAAAAGGTTTCTAAACTGATATATAGGCTGCTGATGATTACCCCAAATGCCCTGCAGTCTCCCAAGTTAAATACTTCTATTATAACCCTCATAAAAAAAAAAAGCTACTGTGTGTAAGTTACACACCTGACCTCAACCAAAAAGGTCACAGGTTAGGGCTGCCCACTCTAGAAAAATATTCAACGTTCAAAAGTAACAAGGTGGGTAGGGTTACAATTCCAATATGATGGCAGTGTGGCATTAGAAAGAAAAATGAGCTTCAAATAACTTCCCTGTAGTTAAAGCAATCTAAGATTGGTTCTCCATGATATTCCTGAACTGAGCCAATGCTTATTATACCCCAACAGATATTACCCATGGGTTCTGCATTCTTAACTAGTGCAGCTTTTAAGGTACTATTAATCATCTCAGACCATTCCACAGAGCTGTGAAATCTAAAGCTACGTACACACGTCAGATTTTTATCGCCCGATAATCGGCATCGGCCAATTATCGGGCGAAAATCTGCCGTGTGTACAGTCGGTGTCATCCATCGTCCAGACGACCGACCTGCCGGATCCACGGACGATGGACGACAGCCGATCGTAATGAAAGGGAAGGGGAGAGCGCGCAGCAGGGTGCCGCTCCGTCGCTCTCCCCCTCCCCTCTCCATAGAGCATGAACGGTGCTGTATGTACAGCATCGTTCATGCATCGTGCAGTCCCTTGTCGTTGGAAAGGATCGTGAAAGATCCTTTCCAACGACAAAAATTGCAAGTGTGTATGCAGCTTAACTCAATTGTAGGCTGTGTAGTCTTATCACAGGGATAGATGAAAGGGCAGTTTGTCTCCTTTTTGTAGAATCTCAAAGCTGCTGAAAACAGCATTTTTTGATCAGATGCATCCGACAATCTGCAATTCATTACTTTCTAGCAACATATTGCAGCAGCTAAACCTTTTTTATTTTGGAGATATAGAATGCTGCTACACAAGATTGACGGTATGGAGAGAACATTAAAGGTTCAGAACAGGGATCGTTTAATTCTTTTAGGAACTCTTTGAAACCCCACATTGTAAAGATTTTCTTCACTAGGATTTTCAAGCTAAATAATGAACATAGAAATATACAAATATTCAAGTAAGGACCTGTGGGCTTTTGTTCACCTTAAGTGAGTTTTTAACATCAATATGTTCCTAATAAGTTAAATGTATTTGTCCATGAATCATAAATGAGCACAATAGAGTCTCAAAAAAAAAAAAAAAAAAAAAAAAAAAAAAAAAAAAAAAAAAAAAAAAAAAAAAAAAAAAAAAAAGATCCATCAACACAAGCTTAAAGAATGTTAACAAAAGCCTAACAAAGTTATGATTGCAGAAATAAGATACACTGCAGGTAAAGAGGAGACATTGAAAACTGCAGGGGGTTGGTAGCTGCCTGGCTGTGAAGTGTAGCAACCAGTGTGTTCTAGTATCACAAGACAGGCCAGCCTGAATAACAAAATCATTTGGCAAGTAAAAGTTTGCATACAATTTTCTTTTATTCCTTGGGGGGGAACAATAGACATCAAAGCATATTACCCCTACCCACAGACAGATGGACACCAATGTTGCTCTCCCCCCTTGGACCTATAGCTGTAGAGTGTATCAAAGCCCAGTTTAACTTGGTTTAATTCATTTAAACACATTATGAATGCAACAAAACAAGAAATATTCCAAATGTTTTTTCAGTTGGTTTTCTTTAGTTGGCAGTTACAACCCCCCCCCCCCAAAAAAAAAAAAAAAAACCCAACATGTCCCCTCGAAGCATGTTATAGAGACAGACCAATGCTCTTTGCGTGGAAGCAGTGGTCTTTCTGCAGAGGTCTGATACACCCCCTGCCAATTCAGATCTATAGCTCTGCAATCAGCACAGCTCACACTCCCCACTGATTTGACAAGCTCTTGTTCTGACTCGGCAAGGATCTCTACAATGAGTCCACGTTTTCTTTCATACAGCAGATTGGCAGGGACAGGCTTTCTAGAAAGCAGCCACAGCTGGAGTTAAGAAAATGAACTGCAAGAATACTAATTATGAACATTTTTGTTGAAAATTTGTATACACCTGAATGTTCAAAATAAAAAGTTCAGTCAGGCTGTAAACAGTTGGGCTTGCGCCATAATTGTTTATCATAGAAAATGCCTTCTTAAAATTATATTACTGCCATGTGCTCAGCCCCTCATCTGCCCCTCCCCCCCTTCAGCCTACAAATAAAATTAAAATATACCTTCCGGTTTTACATTCTGTAGTTCCTATGCACAATCTGGATATACACAGGAAAGAACACTTTTTATGTCTTCCTGAACCGCAATCTATTTTCTTGCTTTTGTCACGAGCAACACACACATTAGTCTCTGTATTCAAATGTCTTGAGAGAGGTCCCCAAGCAGTAATGGCATCGAATGTATCTGTTTATTGAATGAAATCAAATACAATTTGAACAGGAGTGATCAATAGGAAAAAAATAAGAAAAAAAAAAAAAAAGAACAACCCAAAAATTCCCCATTTCTGCGGATTACCAATTTTCACCAAGACTGATGTGTGCTTGTGTGACAACACGAACGCTATCGTGGGTAGGCAGCACAGCAGCATTCTAGATTTATTCAAAAAATTTGCAAGAGGCCTATTCAGAGCATGGACACCCAGTGCTCTCCCCAGCCCCTTTTAGCTGGGCGCAACGCCCGGCACTCTTCGGTAACCACCCGGCTGTTTTTGAGTGGTAACAGAGTTGGCTCACTATACAGGGGCTGCCACCCACCTACAAAGAATCTGGGTTGAACACGGGACACCTATAAGGTAGGTTGAACCAATGAGCAAGTAAAGCATACATCCTCTACGTACTATTGATTGCCGGATTCTTCCGCTGCTTTACACAAGCTGCTAGCTTTCATAGGCTGTTGAAGACCAGTCCACCTTTGATGTACCCAATAAAGGTCTGTGCTTATAGGTCTAATAGATTACTAGTTTCTGGGGGGACTCTAGAAACAAGAATTTCACTAACCTGTGTTTTTATATTAGGTGTCACAATGCAATTCAAGGTAAATAGTCTCACGTAAAGAGGACTGTATGGGTTAGATTAGCTGGGTTCCCTTCCTCACTGCAAGTGTTAATCGTTGCTTTTTGCATAGGGAGTGATGGATAAGGTGATACAATTACATTATTCCTCATTCCCCAGGAAGCTGCTGCTATTCCCTATGTTTGTAGGCTCTGCAACCATCTCGCCCATTTAATGTTCAGTGGCCTGACTATATATTAGGTCCACATATGAAATAACTAAAAGTTCCACTGCTGGCATGCCTTGGAATCAGCCAATCACGGTCACAGCAAATCAAGGGTCTCCATCATAATAGGACTATGTTCCATGCTGCTGAACTACCCAACCGCACAATACGTACACTGCAACTTAACTAGGGGGCCAATGACCACCCTTTTAAGACCAATTTCAAAACTAGATACCTTTTACTCTTCCCCCTCCAAAAGTGCTAAATGTGGAGTTACCAAACACAATATTTACAATTTTAATATTCTAACTGTATTTACACACAACAAAAAAAGGCATTTTTAAAACAAGTTATACTACAGATTTGTTAAATGTAGTGTATAGTTTATCAAAACGTAGTTAATTCTCCGTACACCAAAATATCCCAGTCAAATTCAGCAAGCCAAAAAAAACCATCAACAGGTACATCCAATAAAATAAGGGGGGGGTATTACAACTACCCCACTGCCAGAAAAGCTCTGATGAGACAAGCTGAAGGCATAAGCATGCATGCAATTCCCAGAGTGACCTCCCCAACAGGTCACCCCTACCTGGGACCGCTTCCTGCAAAGACTCAGCTCCTCCCCGTGTATCAGATGGGCAGCTACTCCTGTTACACAGGAGCTGATTTGGGGCAAATTAAAAACCATAATGAAACGCAATGTTTCCAGAGTTAAAATCCTAATCAGTGTAGGAAATCCAAAAAGGATAAATTTAAAAGCTTGATCTGGAGAAGGAGAGCAGTCCTCCCAATCTTCTTCTATGTGGTCAGCCCCATCATTATAGTGTCAAAGCAGTCCACCTTTTTCCCCAATCCTATTCCACTTGCAGCCGTCACTAGGTTTGCAATGCGTTCTCCTCTTTGCTGAATGGCATTACAGATCCCGGCTTCACCCAGGATAAGCCGGAGACGTGAAGGTTCTTGTTCTCTTCCGATTTCTTCTAGAAGCAAAAGAAATGTAGTTGAGTGAGGGCTGAATACAATAAAAAGATAAAGTATTAAAATTGTCCTTAGACAGTATTAATGACATATGACTATGGTAGGGGCATTAGATTGTGAGGCCCTTAAAGGGACAGATAGTGACATAACTATGAACTTTGTAAAGCACGGTGTAACAGGTCAGTGCTAAATAAATACTGTGTAATAATGTTTTTTAAAAGCAGAACCCGTTCACACCATTGCATTGGATTACTGTGATAATGCAACACACTGCGCACATGTGTTGGTGCCCTGTGCTGACATTAATGGTTAGAGGCTCCCAAATGAATGAAATGCCAAACACATAGCAACATGCATGGCAAAGCGTATACATTTAACAGTGCAACACAAACCTATGAAAGGGAAACCTTTGTAAAATAGCCTGGAACAAAATTGCATATACATTGGGTATAACATTCATCCCTGTGGGTAAATCAAAACTCAAACATCTTGCAGAAACTGTTTTTACATTTTTTTAAATCTACCTTTGGTGCCCATTTTCCCCCTTTTTGAAATAATTTCCAGTAACTAACTCCACAGCTTTACAGCAACTACTAGATGGGTACTTAGGTGGTTCCATCATCACTCTATTCTTCCTTTCCATGCAGCTTTATCTAAAACCTGTGGCTATCTATGGAGTCAGAAGTTCAATTATTCAGCGTTTTCACTGGGATGCTATTATAGGAGGCAATGTGCAAAGGAGATGTGTAGATAAAATGTGCTGGATAACAGAGAAAGCAGTTAGAAAAGGCAGTGAGGGGAGATTCAGGTACTGTTAACAATGAAAATGTTTCTATTTTACACACAACTAGATGAAGGCTGCACTGGTGTGTCATACATTGCTGTATGTTTCTGAACTCTGAAGGACAGGTAAACCGAAAATGCTACAGGGAGTGCAGGTTTGATTTATTTCCAGGTTTGCATGCACATTTTCCCCCACTTAGTAACAGAAATGTCCTAAAAAAGAAAGTTTTGTCCTGCTTGAAACCTTTTTATTGGATGCATTTTGTGATTATATACCGACAAAGGGGCGGTCATTTATGCCTATTACCCATACAAGTTTTGCTTTCTGCTTATGAGCGTTCTACAATGCTCATCCGAGTCATCTGACTCACTAAACAATGCACTCCTTGCATGACTGATGCTTTATCCCAATTTAACAGTTGCCAAAACTGAATACCAGAATCCATTATTTTCCTTAAATGTGTTAGAAAACAATAGGATTAAACATGGTTGTACATCCCAGAAGTAAATTGATCCTGTAAGTACTCCCCCCACCCCAAACAAATCCTGGCAAGGAATTCCTTACTAGCATTCTGGTTTCCTCTCGCAACCCAAAAACAAGCTTGGTTTACTGCCAACTGAATCTGGTTTTGGAGATTAAATGTGATATATGTGGGAAGGGAGCCTAGACTGCCAAATCATTCAGAGATTTATCAATGCAGAAAATACCTAATGACCCTAACCTAAATCACAAGAAAAAAGGTTTTGTTATTGGTTATAATATAAAAGTGTTAAAAAGTTTATAAAAAGTACCCAAACTCATAACTGCTGACTATCATTGTATATGATGTCCAGCAGCTGCAAGTGGCCATGTTGGATCAGGCCTACATCACATGAAAAGGAGTTAGGTATTTATACCAATTCCCCTACCCCCAACCAAATAAGCATTTAACATTTAGCATGTAGTGCAGGAAAAGAGAAGTTGTTGAATTAGTACACCAAAAAGCAGCCAGGAAGATAACATCCCAAAGCTGTCAGTGGCAGTTCAATGAAACACACACTATAGAAAGACTTTGCTCATTTCACAGATCTGTCTCCCTGGGCCTAAAGCCCTGAAGGAAAAGATTAAAATATTCAAGCAGACGGTTTGATAGACAAATATAGTGCATACTTTTTGTGCTAGCATTTTTTCTCTGGCTTCATCATGTACTGATGGATTCCATGGAGAAAACCTAAATGGAAAAAGTGTATAAAAATAAATTATTAGTAATAACATTACAAAAACTGACACATTAGCACCCAAATACAAAAAAGCTATTCTATAAAAAGCAAACACAGCCAAAATACACACACCAAATACCAACTTACTCATAGTTCTTAAGCCTCGTACAGACTCTAGATTCTCAATCACCTTGGCTGAAACCTTAATGCTAGTACAGCTGATCAGATTGCTAAATGTATTGAGTAAAGCTACGTACACATGTGCAATAATTATCATTGGAAATGAACGACTAAAGACCAAATGACCAATAATCGTTTAAAAAAAAAAAATTAACGACACCGATGAACGAGGAATGTCGCTGGAAACAAACGACCGTCCCGGTGGATCAGATTGGGCAACGATCTTTCTCTTTCTTTTGTGTGTACGGTCATTCAGTGATCGTGGATTGTTCTGGTGACACATTTTCCCCTGTACATGTCACTTCCCACATTGTTCGAACTAGTGTGTGTTCGTTATTGGTGGCTTATATTTGAACGATTGTATCGTTTCAGCATGTACAGAATTGTGCACAATACGATCGTTCAAAATTATCGTCAATAATCGTTGATCGGTCTTTAATCGTTAGTTTTCTAATGACAATTATTGCACGTGTGTATCTAGCCTAAGACTCAGTTGTGCTACCTCTGCTCCTCCTCTCCTCTCCACAAAACAAAACAGAGCTGTCTGTATAGATTTGCTTTCAGGCCACCACATATCGAAATCCTCATGGCTACAGCTACTTACATTATTGCATAGGGGTCTTCTATTTTCGGCTGATTGAAGAGGTGGCTGTTGCATAGTTTAACACTGTCTACCACTTTGCTCTTAAAGAGCTGTACATCCTTTTCGTATCTAGAAGGACAAAAATAAAACAGATCCTATAACAAGAGCAGCAAATATTGATGCAAAAACATTTAACAAGGAGAAATAAAATGGTAAAAAAAAAAAGACATGTGAAAAGATCTCCAGTTGAATTAATAATGGTATGAGGGACATTGTTTTAATGTGCAATTCAAATTGATTGATTAAATATTAAATATTAACTTTGGGGTAGCTTCATGTATCAAGGATAAGTATTGTGTATTAATCTCTTTATACATCAACTGTTCCGATACTTTTGTCACCTTGACTGCTTGAACATTTGCATTTTAGGTTTGCTACAGTGCACAATTACGGTGTGCTAAAAGCATATAAAAAATAGTTACAAATATATTCTCATGAAGCTCTTTGCATTACTGTTTTGGGTTAGGAAGAAGGTTGTTCTATTTTGTATGAGCTTTAAGGAAAGCATGTATGTTTACTAACACAAATGTGCAAAAGGGCCCCTAGCCAACATAGCCAGTCCCTTGGCCTCTGCTGCAGTAAAAAGTTAGCCTGGTCACATCCCCAGGCTGCTGATTAAACAAAATAGGGGTAGCAGCACAGTAATCAGACAGAACTTTGCTATCTCCTCTTAGCATTAAGTCCAGATTTGCTGTGGATTTAAAATGTGTTATAGACTGGCTTTACACAATGCCTGAATTCAGAGCAGCATTGTAGTATCCCTGAGCATGCAGATATGAGCAACTTGTATAACAAAAGCAGTTGTATTTGGCAGCACATAGTTTTAACAGCACCGCCCACCCTCCCGTTACTTACAGTACCGCAGCTTCTGGATTTAAGGGGCTGGTTGTGTCAATCTTGTAGAAAATCCTTCTTGCATACATTAACACTTGCCATATGTGATTGTGGTTTCTCCTGAGGAAGAAAAGAATAGCATGCAATATTTCAGATTACTGATTAACTATATTATGTAGTATAGAGTCACTAAAATTACCAGGACCAGGGCAAGAGGGACATACCTCCACTTTGCAAATGCTCTTTTTACATCCAGCTCTCCCGTAACCGGATCGACAAGCGGGTGGAAGACTGGTATGTCAAACACAAGATGCTATGAGGGGGGGACAGAAACAGAAATTAGTGCAGATAACACAACAGTCAACTCCAGACTTTAAAACTTTATTTTGTGTTAAAAAAATTACTAGGGTTTTTTTTGCCTTACTCTGAATCAACTATGTCCATAGGGTTTTATATCTGGGATATGTTTATTTCCCTAGTGGTTGAACTTATGTCTTTTTTCAACCTGACCTACTATGTAACTATAAAAAATTATAGATTATAATTATATCCAAACCAGAGCAAGGAAATTAAGCAAGACCAATCAGACTGATAAATCTTGTAGGCAACTTTATATCCGATTTCTAAAAAACTGTGCAAGATATGCTAAGACAAATGGACTCTCACCCACCCACAATCTATAAATTAAATTACATTTAAGGCTCCTGTATGACAGGCTAAACAAGTACAAAATCCAGTAACTGAGATGCACAAGCCTTATAAAAAGAAACCAATAAAAAAACAAAAAAAAAAATAAAAAAAACAAAAAACAAAACAGCAAGGACTTACCGGACATTCTCCATCGGGATAATTATCAGGGATATATACAGTGAATTTAAATACACCATCCTGGTACAGTCCATGTCTTATAAAGATGACTCCAAACCACACTGCAAAGCAAGAGACCAAAATCATTGCACCAACAGGTCAATAGCTGATGAAATTTTAAAGCGACTATTATGCGCACAAAAAAAAAAAAAAAAAAAAAAAAAACAAACAACTTTTTAACGGAATAGACAAATCATTGCAAATCGGCAGGACAATGCAAGTCATTTCTATTGAGAGTTGAAGATGATTTAATGTTATGTGATAAAAAAACAAAAAAAGAATAGAAAAGAAAAAAGTTTAGCTGCATTAGTGAAGTTGGAGCCATCAGAAGGCTACTAAACTCCACGTGAGCCACCTATTATCAGTTATGGATAACTTTTAATCAGAAATACTCTAATTAAAAGTTAACCAGCAATGGATAGGTGGACCACATGTTTATGGTGGAGTATAATAATCCACTAAGTAAACCTGAGCCACTGGATGCTGCAATTGTGTAGTGCAGGGTCAAGAGCATTGGTATTATGAAGAATCTGCTTTTTTTGAGGACAGAAGCAGGAAGGGATGTTTTTGAGTTTTTAAGGTTTTCTATTGGGTCGGCTAAAGATTGTGTTAGACTGTGTACACTGTAACTTTACGTTGCTGGAAACAATCTTTCATAATCATTTCCAGTGACAGAGGGACAGATGAACAAATAAGCACTGTACACAAAGTGCCCATTCTGTTCTATAGAGAGGGGAGGACAAGCGAGTGGCTTTTCTCCCTTGAATTGTATAGCAGGCATTCCTGATCGTGTAAATGTCATATACATGATCAAGACTAGCACGGCCATTCATCTCGGGCAATAATCATCTGATGTGTATATATATACCCACATACAGGGATTAAAGATGTAGGTTGTGATCATCCCACATCAGGTCCACCTATTTACCATTGGGCAGCAGGCATTCTCCCCTTACAATGTGATTGACAATAATAACTATTTAAAGTAGTGAAAGATATATTTGTATGTACTCCAGGGCCACTGGATCTTTTCAAACTCGCCTACCCGTCGTCTTCTGTCTCTTAAACCCTCATTAGTTCCCTCTATTCCGTTTCTCCCCTCCTATTGTGTGATATATCCCCACCTCCTAGATTGTAAGGTCTTCTTGGCAGGGCCGCGTAATATTGGTGTTATAAAAATCCTGTTTATTAATAACAAAAGGCTTACTTAATGCAGAGCGATAGGAAGGCTGCACATAGACCCCTGGGAGCTTCTGCTTCACCACCAGTGTACTAAGAAATAAAGAGAAAAAAAAAAATAATTTAGCTTAATGCAATGACAGGGCTGTATCCATGCTAACAGCAACAGGAGACTTACAATTCTGCCAGGAGTGAATACTCCAGGTAGAACGGACCATAGGAGGCATGTGTCCCATTTGTAGACTGTACACTTGGTGCTGGAGAAATGGGTTTGGTAATAGGGACTGCATTCTTCGGTATTGTAGGAAGCTGCTTTTTGTTTGAAGAGGACCGAGGGGGGCTGATTTTTTGGTCCCCTGTTACAATCTTCTCGTCATTATCCGGTCTCTGCAAAACAGAAAACAGTTTTATCAGAGGACAGAACACAAATACCCCCGACAAAGTGGAAGCTTTCTTGCCCCAGGACATGTTGGATATTATGCAAGATTACATAGATGTTTTCCAATCCTCTTACACACCCCTAGTAACACTTTATCAAAATAAATAAATAAAATAACAGAATAGGAGAGCTTCCATTGACTTATTTGCATGGGCATATTGGGTATCCCAAAATTTGGCCACTGGATCTGTAGTTGCACTCTGGTCACTTAAGTACCAAAAGCATTTTATTTCATTACAACCATGCAAGAGCATCAACCTGGAAGGTTGCGATGCTGACAATTTTTCCCCCAGCCACACAAAAAAATAAGGGCACATTCCTACCTTTCTTACAGATGCCGACGACATGCTCCAGAAAGGATTCATCATCTCACCTTCAGACAAAGCAGGTCTTTACTAGAGGGTCTACCTCTGCCACTGAAAAACAAAGCCAGGGTTTGTGCAGCAAATTAAATCCATGACAGTACCTTCAGTTACTAAATATTTGCTTCCAAAAAAAACTAAAAAGAAGTTTCAATTGGTATAAAGAATCAAAGAGAGCGTGTGTGAAAATGCCTGCACCAAGCAAGCCGGGTACTAGATGATTACATGATTTGCCATGGAAAGTTATACAAACGAAAATGCTGTATACACAACAGTCAACAACATGGAGTTTCCCCACTACAGCACCATGCAGGAATGGCACAGTAATCATGAACAAAAGGAACATTATTCAGAATTTCTCAATGCAAGTCATTGCGTGCCAGGCCAAAGGGTGAAATCTGGCCTGACACTGAGCCATCTATTCTTACTGAGTGCAGCGTGAATTCACTGCACGGACAAACCCACATCTATATTACAGAATGTATTCAGTAAATAATAAAGTTTTGCTCTTTGTTACTAACAAGCCAACTGCAAGGTCACGTGACCACTTTGGAACAACTACAGCTGCTGCTGAACTACAGACCCCAGCATTAGCTTACAGCGCAACACTAACTCAGAGCAAATCCCCTTTTCATTGGTGAACCCCTGGAATAGGGGTCGTGTTTCTTTCACTCCTGTCCCCCACCATTCCATTGCAGTCAAATGTCCACAACCTGTGAAAGCGCAAAGGGTTCAAACCTTAAGTCTCAAATGACCACTCAGGTCCCAGAAAGCTTTCACATCTCTACACAGGAGACCATGTGAGTATCCATTGCATCCCGGACCTATACAGAGGAAATATTTTTCGGGGACTATATATATACACACACACACACACATATACATACATACACACACACACAACTAAAGGAACAGAGCAATTTAAATTTAGGAATTTAGAAACAGCATGGGAGCTGGAGTGATGCCTTACGGGGTGTGTCAGCTGTCAGGAATGCAGTAGAATTCCTTCTGAAGGCAGGAAGTCCCTGTGAGCCAGGAATGAGCAATAGGAACTAAAACATCTAAGAATAACAGTATTCTTACCAGAAATTTTGTTTAAAGCTGGGTGGGAAGAAGCTGTAGGTGGGTGGCAGCTTCTATATTGTGAATCAACTTTTCAGCAACCACCCAAAAAAAACTAAGTGGTCATTGAAAAGTGCTGGGTGGTTTGCCCAGCTAAAAGGGTCTGGAAAGATCACTACATAACACAAAGCATGGCAGACATTGCAGGCAAAAGGTGGCCCAGCTGCAGGATACTAAAAGTATATGTATACCCCAATACCCTTATTTGCTCCCTTTTAGTCCATTAGATATACAATATAAAATGTTTGGACATAGCTGTCCAGATAAACAAAACAATACCTGTTGATCCTGCACAAAATCTAAGTCAGTCTTTCTTGACATTTTTAACATGGGGGAACCCTTGAATCAAGTTTCAGGTCTTGGGGTACCCTCTGCTATAATAACTATATCCACAGCTCATTAGCATGGTGGTCAGTAGGAAGAATGCCGCTGGTCATTGGGAAGAATGTCATCCTGACTGACAGATGTCAACCAGGTGGAATATAGAATTCCAACCATACCCGCCACCCTATGCATTTCAATACGACTCCCAAGATCCTACCCACACCCCTTGTGTAAGGAATAGGCTTTCGGAGATGTAGTTCTGGGGATCGGATCTGCATCATTAGCAACTGATCTCCCAGCAGATGTCCCTTACTAAAGGAAAAGATAAAAAAATAATAAAATACCAGGAGCTTTGGGGTGAAATTGACATACACCAGGTTAAACCTGTCTGATGACTCCCGGATTGCTCCCCATGGATTCCCGATTTCTATAGCAATCCACCAAGCATAGACTACCTAGGACTCTGATGTCAGGAGATCAGATCGTCAACTAACACAAAACTAATGATAGTCAAATCCTAGACGGAAGATTTCTGTATCTTGCTGCATCCAGAATTCCATCGTAAAAAATAAAAAGGACGGAGTCCTCCCAAATGAGTTAGCCGCCCATCCTACAGGGTTAAACTTCCCAGCACATACCTACAGAGAGAGAGAGAGGCTGGCAGACCGATAGAACAGGTTGTGCCAGACGCTGCAGTAAAGTGAAGTCACTTTGCAGCAGCTAATAAACTGAAAGCGTTGTAGGCAGAACGATGGAGGTGGAGGGACTGGAATATTCTCTGCTGCTGCTACCGGAGAATCGCAGTGAACTCCCTAGGCAGATTAATAAAAAACGAAGGCTCCGAGTACGACCAAACACTATCAAACAGGATCAGAAATCAGGATAAGAATAAGGATAAGAATCAGGATAAGAAATTAATTAAATCCAGACTCTGTGATTACACATGTGGGACCTAATGAAACGGATGCTTGAAAATTCCCATATTTGGGGGGGTTTAATTTTCTTTCCTTTGATTTGGAGAACTATGGCCAAAATATATTTAAAGGAGAACTCCACTTATAAAGTCCCAATGCAAATCATTACAAAAAAAAAATTGCTGGCACAATCAATTGGAGCAAAAAGAGCAAACAGGACCTATGGATCATTACTATGTATCTATATGACCTATGCACATTCTATCACAGGTCAGGCAAGTTGCACGGGTGCACCAATGAGCACCGTCAAAGTACACCCTTTTCGCTTAACTAAAGCTGGACATTTATGTGTGTGATCACAGGTATAAACAGATTTTATTATTATTATTACACAGTGTTTATATAGCTCCGACATATTACGCAGCACTGTACAAAGTCCATAGTCATGTCACTAGCTGTCCCTCAAAGGAGCTCACAATCTTAATGTCCCTACCATCGTCATTATTACTGTCTAAGGTCAACTTTTTGGGACGGTATGTTTTGGAATGTGGGAAGAGTCCCTGCAGTAAACCCACACAAACACGGAGAGAACCTGCAAACTCAATGCAGATAGTGTCCTGACTGAGATTCCAACCTGGGACCCAGCGCTGCAAAAGCCAGAGTGCCAACTACTGAGCTCTGTGTATTTTTACTGAAATTACTGAATAAGCAAACGTTTTATTTGCACTTTTAATATCTTTATTGAATATTTTGTTACTTAGCCAGTGCTGCTATGTGGGACAGGGTTAAAAAATGATGCCCACAATACAGGTGCCACAGCTTGGCCCAACTACTAGATTATGGAAAGGAGTCATTTGCTCTAAATAGATCTGCAATCCCATTTTAGTTCCAAACAGGGAAATGATCTCCTCTGTATACGGCCAGATAGTCAATGTATTCCAATAGACAGTCCCAATACAGGCCATGTCATCAGATCTAGGGGTCTTTGGCTTGATGTAAACAAGCTACAGGCTAAAATAAAAAAAATGAAGGTGGATAGGGTGCAACAGTCTAAGTAACTGATTGAGGTTGCTGAAGCATCACTGTCCAGTACAATAAGCAAAAGTGATAATATTACGGGGAGAAGGTCAGGTAAGACTGGGGGGTATTATATACCCGGGGTGCTGCAACAGCAAGATCTCTGACATAATTCCATATTCTGCTCCTGTCCAACTGGCAGTTTTGGGTAATCATGCCAGCATGGTGGCTCAGTGTTTAGCATTCTGACCTTTGCAGCACTGGGAGCCAGGACACTATCTGCATGGAGTCTGCAGGTTCTCCCCGTGTTTGTGTGGGTTTCCTCTGGGTACTTCAGTTTCCTCCCACATCCCAAAAACACGCAGTTGGGTTTATTGGCTTCTCCCTAAAATTGACCTTAGACTGTGGTAATGATATAACTATAGTAGGGATATTAAATTGTGAGCCCCATTGAGGGACAGCTAGAGACATGACTATAGACTTTGTACAGCGCTGCATAATATGTTGTTGCTTTATAACTACTGTGTAGTAATAATAATAATGCCACCTTTGGGTCTTCCAGCTCCTCCTGTTACATGGCAATCATTACAATAAATACAATTCCAGCAGGAATGGTAGAAGACCCTCTCAATGGTGATTGTTTGTGTGAAAACCCAGGAACTTGGTGCAGAGATCCCACCAATAGAACCCCAGGTGATAGGACATCGGAAGGATTATCAGAGTTTCTCCACCTACAGAGGTTGCTGGGGGTTCCTAAGTAATGACCAATTTGCGCCTCTCAGGTCAGTTCAAGTGTCACCAATGATCTTTCTGGATATCTGTAAGGGTGACATTCTTCCCAATGGCCCAACTGACCACCACACTAAAATACTGTAAGCCGAGGATTGGCAATGGTAGCAGAGGGTCCCTGAAGACCCCAAAAGTATTTGAAGGGTTCCCTCATGTAGAAGATCAATAAACATCCTGCTCCAGAGTCTTTAAAAATCAGATCCATTTTGGAAGCACTGACCTATTATTGGTGTGCGTATTACTGGACTTTCAGTAGCAATCACAGACATTCAAACAGCAGTGATTCACAGCATAACTTGTAATTATGGAATCTGCTGTCACGTCTATCATAAAAGACAGGAATTACACATGGAAGCCTACAAAAGTATGAAAGGTATTTGTTCTAGTAGGGCAGGTCAAACAGATGTAATATGGTAATAATGAGGAAAGGCAATAGCAGTTTAAGGCCTATTAACACCTTGCCTGCTGTCTTGTTGCATTAATGCATGTAGTAAGGGGCAATTGTGAATAGCACTCCAATGCAGTACAGCAACACAACTCATGCATGTACATTGAAGTGCACAGTGTTCTCCCCAGGCCCTTTTAGCCGGACGCACCACCCAGCAGTTTTTACTGACCAGTGGCTGTTTTTGGGTGGTTACTGAGAAGTTGGGTAACAATACAGGGGCCACCACCCATCTACATGTTCCTCTCACCCAGCTTAAAATGGAATGAGATGGAATCAAATGGGATTTCTTAACACAATGCAGTGTTCTCCAAGCCCCTTTTACGTGGGCGCACCACCTGGCATTTTTCAGTAACCACCCGGCAGCTTTTGGATGGTTACTGAAGAGTTGGGTCACAACACAGGGTCTGCCACCCACCCACAGCTTCTTCCCATCCATCTTAAAAAAAATTCTGCGGAGAATACGGCAATGCATTCAGGTAATCAAGATGTGTGGGTGTGAATGAGCCCCAATTGTTCTGAAAAAGCCCCACTTTAGCCCTTGAATGAGGATGTAAAATGTGGGTCTGATTTTTGTTGTCTGTAACCCAAACTAGAGATCTCTATGAATTAAAAAAAAAAATGAAGTGCCTAAGTCCCTAACCCTTGCCCACTCAATAGGCATTTTTGTGGCATTCTAAGAAAAGGCACTGCAATGCACAAATTGCCATTCGGGATCTTTCTTTTTACTTCCCAATACCGAAACATATCGGAGTCTGAAAGTCAGACCCTATCAATTTGGCCAATTCAGGTATGGGGGAGAAGGTCACCACCTCCTTACATGAAGTATAGCCCAGGCGTTTGACCATCACCATGCAGAAGAAATGGCACAAGGTGGAGGTGATGCCTTTTTGCAGTATTTGCGAGCTGTAGAGAGAATATCAAGAGGGTTGGAGTTCCTTTACTGACAGAATGAGCAAACTGACCTTATCTCTAAGTTCATTACCACAGCAAGGGAAAGAATCTCTGCTGGGTTGGCATAGCCCAGTAGATTTCTTCATCATTTTAAAGAAATTGCACAGTGACATTCTGAAATGACATTGTCCACTGATAAAAAAAGTAAACAGAAGAGATCTAGTCAGACAGGTATTAAAGGTATTTCATGGTGTGAAAAGTCCAGAGGTCTGGTGTGATCATGCTGGATCTGCAAATCTGCTGTCAACACGACGACTCCTGCTCGTGTCAGCGCCGGGCATAGGGAAACAATCCACAAAAATGACAAGAAACAGCCGGCTCTATACGATGCCTATACCAGGAACTCCATATGACCGTGTGACCACAAGGAACCACAATACCCAGCAGACCCCAACCAAGAAAATTCCCAGCATTTTATGATTGAAGGGATTCTGGGCTTTAAATATATCACTGAAAAACAAACACAGACGGGTGCATGGGGTCACCAAAACACTTGTGCTGGGAGCTGGCAGGTGTGATGCCTGGGAATGAACAAATATTATATAAACACCCCCCCCCCCATATGAATTCCAAGGACAGGGATGACAGCATACATACATATTACAAGCCTCCACATGAAGCTTCTGAAAAACCACAAAGACCTTAACATACATAATACGGAGGGTCGGTGGTTAGCACTCTGGCCTTTGCAGCGCTGGGTCCCAGGTTTGAATCTCAGCCAGGATTATCTGCATCTCCCCGTGTTTGTGTGGGTTTCTTCCCACATTCCAAAACATTCAGTTAGGTTAGTTGGCTTCCCCAAAATTGACCTTAGACTGTGGTAATGACATATGACTATGGTAGGGACATTGTGAGCTCTTTTGAGGCCCAGCAAGTAATGACAATGGACTTTGTACAGCGCTGCGTAATATGTCTGCGCTATATAAATACTGTATAATAATATAGTAATGCATTATGGAGCTTTGTGGTGCATGCACATTGAGCAGCTGGTTCAAACAAATGGTTCAATTAACTATTTTACTTCTGGATATGGCCGGGAAAGTTTAGAACCTCTGTTGGACTTTTAGTAATGCCAGGGTACCCAATAGGGTGACCCCTCTTAACTTCCTATCAGGGCAGAAAGTAAGGGGTAAGGATAAGGTGGGGTAAGGGTTATAAGGTAAGGGGTAAGGAAGGGGAGGGGGGACATCTTTCCAACAGAAATAAGCAAAACAGCTGCAGGAAGATTTCAAACTTCTGTTGCTTTCTTTGACCCCCGCTCCTGCTTTATTGGACATGGGTGTCACAGAGCCAGGAAGGAGGTGGGATTCTCCCCATTGGGGCTCATGGCATGCAGACATTCCATGTTTTCAGTATACATGGATCACATTAACCCTTTGATTGCCATGGACATGTGCAGCATAGGAGCTCCAATCACATCTGCAAACCCCCAAACTGAACATGTGACACCCCCCCCCCCCCCTTGATAGGGGCCTAGCGGGCAAATATCAAGCCTGGTCACATATCTGAAGGGGCAATGTCATGCTCCCATTGAGCACCATAGGGGCTGTAAAGGTGAATATATGTGGTTGAGCTATAGGTAAAATGATAGGGCCTCTTTAAACACTACCTATTTCTTGCAAAGTGACAGGGTCTCTTTAAATGGGTAACTTACTGGAAAGCCCACGTGACACAACACCCTCCAGCTGGAATGTGACAGCCCAGCACGCCGCTCTATGGGACATGGAATGAGCTCCATGAGATTCAGCAGAGTCAACCTGCCGCCTGCACCGCCTGTGTCTACGCCTGTCAATCACCTGCAACGCCAGCTACTATTGGTCGAGACGCCAGGCGTGGGGGCGGGACGCAGCCGTTGATTGGCTACACGATGACAGCAATGCCAGGCCGGGGAGAGGCGCTGGTCTCGCTGGCTCTCAGGCCTGGTAAACAGCTCAGTAACACAGCCTTACCTCCGCTATCTCATGTCCTCCCGGAGAAGGGCTTCTCCCCCGTCACACCGCTGCCCTCTGTTATCACAACTGCTCTATCCGCGCCCACAGCACGTCATGTCAGCTGCAACACTTACTATCAACAGCGCCAGCCGCTTCCGCCCCTAGCAACGGATATCCTCCCCGCCCGTCACTATGGAGACCGCCCGCTCGCATCTATTGGCTCATCTGCCTGTCAGTCCTATCGGAGGGGAAACGAGAGAACTTGCGGAGAATGCCAACCCATGATTGGCGAATGTGTCTGTCATTCAATCTGAAAGGCGGCCAATAGTCGGGACTTAAAAGTAGGCGGAGGCATGGAAAGATAAAAAAAATAGGTGCCTAAGGTTTTCTAGTGATATTGACAGTGTGGGAGGAGCTTGCCATTGCCTTTATAGTAGAAGATTAGGTGTTCAGGGCTAAAATAAGTAGGAGGGGCTTATATTGGTAGGAGGAGTTTGGGGGTTCCTGATAAATTAGTGATAAGTGTGGGAGGAGTCTTCGATGGTAGGCGGAGATGTTCTTGCTGAAACAAGTGACAATGTGGGAGGAGCTTAAATTGATTTGGAGGAGTTTGGGCGGTAGGAAGAGATTAGGTTCCTACTGTGGCTGGCTACTACTGACGCGACAGTGTGGGAGGAGTTTAGATTGGTGGGAGGAGTTTGAGCGTCCCTGAGAAATGAATGACAAGTGTGGGAGGAGTCTCCGAAGGTAAGAGGAGATTAGTTGCTGCTGTTGAAACAAGTTACAGTATGGGAGGAGTTTACGTTGATGGGAGGAGTTTGGGCGTTCCTGAGACATGAGTGACAGTGTAGGAGGAGGAGTCACAAAAACTCTTGAAATCTGGTGGAAGACCAGGGAAGCACACTTCTTATCCTTCCATTACCCTACACTACACCTCAACACCTTCCTCTCTATAACTATCCCTTTACCATTAGGAAATATTCATATATATATATATCCTGAGAACTGTGTGAGATAACCCAGCAAAAATGCTGCATGTGGGAGGAGTTGTGACCCACTCAGGAAATGGGCCAAAAGGCTGAAATTATTAGGAATTACAGTGCTGTTGTGATTAATCAATACTCCTTCCATCACTACAATTGCACAGGAATATTGACTCATCACAATGGGACTTTAGCCATTTTCCTGATAATTCCAACCTTTTGGCACCAATAATAATAAATTATTTTATTATACCTGTCATGGTCATGGGACAACTTAAGCTCCTCTGGGCAGGTTTCTCTCTTCTTACTGTTCCATTGATTGTATCTGTCTGTTTGCTACCTTTATTTAATGTACAGCGCTGCATAATAGGTTTGCGCTACATAAATCCTGTTTGATAATAATATTTATGAGCAACCTACCGTGTTTCCCCGATGATAAGGCATCCCCATCAAATAAGCCACCCCCCGATTTTTGCTCAATTAAAATAAAGCACCCTCCGCAAATAAGACATCCTCCGATACCTGATACTGTGTGCCTCTGTGTGACTCCTCAATGCTGGCTGCAGTGCAAAGTGAAACTGAAAGTAACTTCAAAGGACAAGCAAGCTGCTGATCCCTGCCCTAACAGAGTCTGTTACCCGGCGAGTCAGTGATCAGAAGGGGGACAATGAATGGCACAGAGTGATCAGAAGGGGACAATCAATGGCACATACGGTAGTGATCAGAAAGGGACAATGAATGGCACAGAGTGATCAGAAGGGGACAAACAATGGCACATGAGTGATCAGAAGGGGACAATCAACGGCACATGAGTGATTAGAAGGGGACAATCAATGGCACAGAGTGATCAGAAGGGGACAATGAATGGCACATGAGTGACCAGAAGGGGACAATCAATGGCACAGAGTGATCAGAAGGGGACAATGAATGGCACATGAGTGATTTTCAACAATAAATGTGTACTGTAGTCTTCTTCATGGAAAAATAAGTCATCCCCCTGAAAATAGGACCTAGAGCATATTTTGGCATTTCAAAAAATATAAGACAGTGCCTTATTATAGGGGTAACAGGATATATATATTGATTGACATGCCATTCTCAAGCCATCCAGTAGGTGGCACTGTGCTCATTATAATTCAAGATCAATAATTCTTCTATTTATTGTAATGACCCAGCAGGGGTCACCTAGGGTTTTTCTAAGGCTACGTACACACTTCCATTGCTTCTCGGCTGATATAGGACGAGAATTTGGCGTGTGTACAGCGCCTGTACACGACAAACAATCGTATTGGAAGTGAAGAGGGAGAGCGCGCAGCCGGGTGCCGCTTCGTCAGTCTTCCTCTCTCCATAGAGCAGAATGGTGCTGTATGTACAGCGCTCGTTCATGCATTGTGCAGTCCTTAGTTATTGGAAAGGATCGTGAAAGATCCTTTCCAACGACAATTATTGCACGTGTGTAACCAGCTTAAGGTTTAACATAAGGGAACCCTAGAAATAACTTTCAGGTCTTCAAGGCCTTCTATAATTACTATATACATAGCTCAGCAAAAATAAAAAAAATGCGACCAAGCAGGTTTTTTTATTGCAGAAGGGACAGACGATGGCCTTGCCTTACCTGTTCGTTCACAATTTCTAAAGTACACTTACCTCTGTCATGGGGATTGGCATGTCTACCCGGTCCAGTTCCAGGTTCTGGAGCTTTAAATAGAACTAAAGTTCCACAATTAAAATATGATGAGCAGGAGGGAATTTTATTGCAGAAGGGACAGGTGATGCAATAAAACATTCTTACCTGCCTTTTTACAAATAGAGCTGCTTATGCAGTGAGCAAACTGAGATAGGTGAATGTACTAAAACATTAACTAGATTTGGGTTATTGTATATTATTGTACTTTAAAAACTATAAAGTAGACAGGAGTGAACATACATTGCTTGAAGAGCAGATGTCATTCTCAACTTGTACACTAGGTGGTGTTGTTTTCATTTTATATACATTTATTCACTCTTGCATTCCCTATTATTATTATTATTATTATTATTATTATTATTATTATTATTAATAAGAATATTATTAACAAACAGGATTTATATAGCGCCAACATATTATGTAGCGCTGTACATTAAATAGGGGTTGCCAATGACAGACAAATACAGACAGAGAGACAGGAGGAGAGGACCCTGCCCCGAAGAGCTTACAATCTAGGAGGTGTGGGAAGTAACACACAATAGGAGGGGTGTCATTGTAAATGACTCAGCAGTGATCACATAGTCTCTGTTATGGGGCTGGAGAATGTTACACTCTGGCAGAGGTAGCCAAAAAATGGTTTTGCCTAAACACCGATCCTCTTCTTGTATGACCATAGTCAGAAAAGAAGCGAACCAGCCCATTCACACTTTCAATTGTTGATCAAAACAATCATTTTAGTTGTCCCCTGGAAACTCACCAATTCAGCAATACTGAGTCACTCTAAAGATACCCGGCTGGTCCGATAACAACACAGTCCCTGCTCTTCACAGAGGTAGGCAGTGTTTTTCTGGACTAAGCAATTCTCACATAATGTGTGTGGCTGAAGCTTAGACCAGGAGTTCTTTGAGCCAAGGCTGCATAATAATTTCTTCTCAGCGGGTAGGTCAATGACAGCCTGGGCTCAGAGGAAGGTTGCAAAATAATGCCAGATGTCATTTAAGCAGGAAGACTAAGGACACCTAGTGGCAAGAAAGAAACACTGCAGGAGACAGGTATTGCTGAAAACACTCTCCAAGGCAGCTTATTCAAAAAAGTAATCCTGAAGTTTTAAAACCTCTTTGTAACTCCTCAGTGGGCCCTACTGTCCTGTTCTTCAGGCAGACAACAATCTTATTATTCATCTAATATGCACAGCTGTATGTGATGAGCATTGTTCAGGCAAATACGAACTACAAATAAGGAACATAGTGGCACAGAAGAACAGGACAAAATCTGCAATATCAGTCTACCCTTTCTAAATTTCTCACCACTTCATTTGTTTGAAAAGGAAAAAGGAAGAGATCTTCTACACTGAACAATTTGTTTTCCAGTTTGATGCAATGTGTGTAGACAGTGACCTTTTAGCGTATTTAGCAAATCACAGTTGATAAAGATAAAAGTTTTTATTATGCTAAATAAAAGCAGGAATTGACGAGCTGAAAATAACTTTCCTTGTCATCATTGGATGAGTCAGGATAAAAATAAACTGGGCAATTCCCACACAAACCTGCCCATCAGCTTTACAGCCAAAGGGTTGAAGAACAATACAGGGAAGAAATGCAGCACCCAGGACTCTTCGCATCTGGAATGCATGTTACATTGCAGAAAATATTGCAGAAAACATGAGCGGATGAGAAGTATTAGGTTTGGTACACACATGCAAGCCCCATAACATTGCACATGTGTACAATATTCTGCCCCTTGGATCCTGAAATTTAAATTAGTTGGTTATGATCACTCAAAAACAGATTTAACCTTCACATCGAATCATTTTGTCAGAGATAATTTGTAAATGTGGAATGAGACGAACCCCACCTCCTAGATTGTAAACTCTTCAGGGCAGGGTCTTCTTCCTGTGTCACTGTCTGTCTTTTGCAACTCCTATTTGATGTACAGCGCTGCGTAATATGTTGGCGTTATAAAAATCCTGTTTATTAATAATAATAATAATAATAATAATAATAATGTGCTTCACCTCTCAGCTTCTGCCAGTCTTGGCCTCCAGCTCGTTTGGCTCTGATTGGATTTTTTTGTTCTTGAAACGTGAGTATTCCACCTGTGCTTGGCTGTCACTGTCCAGCCTTTTACAAAAATAGTGCTTTGCACCATACATGGCTCTACTGATAATCAGACACTTCAAGAGTGACACAGGGGATCCTGCTATAGACATTTATTAATTTATATAAAACTCAAAGGATTCTTAGAGCACTGTGGGAAAGAGCACAGTATCAAATAATTGGTAATCTTAGCAACAAGAACGTATAAAAAGTTAGGGCACAGGGCAAAGCTAGAGCCTTCAATCTTGCACAGTTGTACCCGCTCCTCTCCTCTATTGAAACTGCTTACTCTGATTTCTCTGCACACTGTGAGCTTCTCTTTAGAAGCTGCACCAAGCCATCCTCATTTCCTAGCTCATGGACATCCAGCATCTCCTAGATTGTGAGCTTTTCATGGCAGGGTCTTCTCCTCCTTTATCACTGTCTGTATCTGTCTGTCATTTGCAACTCCTATTTAATGTGCAGCGCTGCGTAATATGTTGGTGATATATATATATTATTAATAATAAATAGGCGAAACACGTCAAGAACAGAGATTTTCATATAAGTAACAGGTGGAATAATGATAATAATAATAAACCTGGATTTTTAGGTGTTATATGGCTTTCAATGAACCTCTCTGTAAATATGTAGGGCTTTAAAATCTTTTTTTCTTTTGGGAAAGGAGGCAGGGGTATGATTTGAAAGACCAATGATGTTCTTGGGAGGATGTTTATCTGTAGGTTGTTTAATTTCCTGGTCCAGGAGAATTTGAAATGGAAACCCAGCAAACAGATGTGTTTAGTTTTAGATCTAATAAGTTTTAGTTCTTCGTGTTTGGTTAATAGGGGTCCATGTGTATGCAATTGCTCTAAGATTGCAATAATAGCTCCATCATTCTGCATTTTGTTCTTTTTCAGTTCTGGGCTATTTGTTACCCTTTTATTGCAGCTTTATGGTATTTACAAAGTTTAGTTAGGTATCTCTAAGAAGAATTCCAATCTGCTGGAAGCAAAGTCCAATTAGTCGATGTATAAAAGCTTGATTGGGTGTGATCTCTGAAAAGGGCCGAAGTGAAGGTTCTAAAACTGGTATTTACTTGAGCATTCTGCAAGGGCCATGTGCTTTCCTGCAGATGGAACCCAAATTGCAGCCTTCAGACATACCAAGTGTCTGGTGACGGGAACAGGCCAAAGAGCAGGGTGTGCAAGTGAAGTGAGTTGGAGAACCAGAAACAAAGTCACCAAAGTCACCAAGGACTCAAATGTCACAGCAACAGACAAAAAAGTCACTGCAAGTGTGACCTATAGGATATATCGCCTTTCAAAAATAGGGTTAATGTTTTAATAAGGGTGCCACTAAACCAGGATCTTTATGTGGTGATTCCTTCAGTTTCCAGGCATACGAGGCTGGAGCCATAGTGAATGAAAGAGTCAATGGTAGCAGTATGAAGTAATTCTAAATACTGCCGATTATGGATTGGGTCTCTGAGAAAATGAATGTTTGCAGAGAAAAAAAGGATAATCTGAGGATAGAGAATTCCCAAGCTTCCAGGTGAGGTTTTATGAGAACGTGCAGTGATTTCAGTGATTTCCCCAGCACCACCCGGCACTTTTCAGTACCCACTCGGCTGTTTTTGGGTGATTACTAATATGTTAGGTCACAACACAGGGGCTGCCACCCACCTACAATTTCTTCCCACCCAGCTTGAAAAAAATTTCTGGGTTGAACACTGGTATGGGATGGCTGAAAAACCTGCGCAGGGGTCCATGGCGGAATATAGCGTCACACTAAAGTTGATAAGTAGTAAGAAGCCGATCTGAAATTTAAAATTTGTAGAATATGTATAGGAACGATGACTGGCATAATTTTTATGCTGTCCAGGGTGCATGAAGTGTTGCATATGGTGCCTCCGAAAACATTGATCTATTGTAACAGTTATCAATGGCATCCTGTAGAACAAAAGGTGTTATTGTATGTATTCTAACAAAGACACCGTTAGCCCTGTTCGCTTATGGCAACCTATAATATCAACTAATAGGAGGTTTAGAGGAGAGTTTATTGGATATGAGTATAAGTTTCTTGTAAAAGAAACAGGCAAGTACATAAAAACAAATTGCACTGTAAACAATGTACTTTCCTAAGAACCAAGTTTCATTCCCCCGGGATTGTTAGGGGATAAGCCATATATCATATCACCTTAATTGTCACCATGGGTATACATTCAGGATCATACACCTGACCTAAGGGATTGGAATGTGGATTGAAGTATGTTACTGTTGAGAGAACATAAGATGGTGTGGGAAAGGGAAGGGGGGATAGGAGAACAATACATAACAATTATTCATTCAGCTTGTTAACAGTGCTGACAAAGAAAAATTAAGATTTTCTGTAGCATAAGCACAATCACAGGTGCCCAATAGGTATTAAAACACTGAGCTGGGAGACATTGCTGTCCATAAGCTAGGCAGTTTCATTTTTTTAAAGAAAAAAGTAGGTCTTTTTGCAGCTTTGACTATCCTGTCGAATGTGCAACAGCATTCATGATGACCTAAAAATGAAAAATGTTAATTTTGGATGTTTGCACAGATGTGTGCCAAGCTAAGGAAATTTGTTGCAATTTTATTTTTTGACTGAATGCAGTGGGGGGAGATGCACCTGAGAGTTTATGATTAACCCCCAATAGCGGTAATCCCAAGTGTGACTCGGGTTGGATTTTACCTGCAAATAGCGGTAATCCCGAGTCACACTCGGGGTCGCTTAAACCCCCAAAAAAACCCCACTTACCTTGCTCCGTTGTCGTCCCCCGTCATCCCGCTGGACTCCACAGGTCCTGGGGACACGTACGTCTTCTTTGATCTTCACCCACGCAATGCAGAGACGATCTCCGGGGTTTCCCGGAGACGTTGGTACATGCGTCGGTGCGGGCGCGCGAATCGGCGGGAAATTAAAATAATTTTGTATTGGATTCAATACAAAATAGCAGTAGAGTCCAATACAAATAAACTTTCATATAATTATTATATAAATTATATATGCTACTGTACAGTTTCATTACGTTTAACTATTTTTTTAACAGATTTTTGTTTTTTTAAATTTTATTATTAAATTTAATAAATATTGGATATATTTCGGTGAGTTATGCCTAAGAATTATAGCCTACAATGTAAAATAAATTTCTATGCAAAAAAAATGTAACTTTTTGCATGGAAATTTGGACAGAATTAGAACACTTTTTGCATGGAAATATGGACTGAAATAAAACGCTAGGGGAGTTAAGGAAGTTTTTTTTGCCCCTCTGTTGTCACCCAAAGATATAGGCAACTTAGAGAGTGTGATACAGATGAGGTTGCAGTATACAAATTTAGAAAGCTATAACAATAGTGCATGAAAAAAAGAATCAGTTGCAGTAAAATAGTGGAAAGATTTTACTTATGAAGTGCCATTCTATTTAACGTTTAGGTGATTTTTGCCAAGTTTCCCCTGGCTGTTGCAATAGGAAGATTGTCTTTCCAACCTGATTGGACATGTTTTTGGATGTCTAGGTTGTTGCAGAACTGGCCTTAAATGTATGAGTGGCCATCTTTTTTGGTCAATAAGGTCTAACAGGAAGCTGACTATATGGGATGTTTGTTGACCAAAGTAGGGAAAGCAGCAGGTGTGGATATTATCTCTGTTCCAATATTTTCCAAGGAAGGTCAAGAAAAAATAGTAAGGCTTGCCCTGTGGAATGTAGGAGAGGCTAAGTTTATTTGTGACTGCCGCTTTTTCATTATAGTAATGGACTCAACACATGATACGCTATGGGGAGTCAGTAATGTGGGTGTAAATCTTTGTACATTTGTTAAAATTGGAGCTGGGTGATGACCAGGTTACCTAGTACAGTGTTAAGACAAATTCTAAAAAGAATCGATTCCTGTAAAATATAATCATTACCAGACTTATCAAAAGTAAAAAAGAACATATGTAGCCGTTTCACCTAGGTTATGATTCCTCCATTCTGTAAATACCTAAGTTAGAGTTGGGTGATCATTCAAGTATGGTTAGGAGGACCTACACTAAAACTGCCGTGTCAAACTTGGCATCATCATCTGCTTTGAGGAGGCTCCTAAAGGTGCTAAAAATTCCGATCGGGGGCACGTCGTGCTGTGGCCTGAAAGTTTGCCCTGAAGTCCTCCGTATCAGTTGCCAAATACCATTTCACTGAGATGGAGTTTTGTCCAAGTTGAGTTTGTAGTCTCATCTTGTCTTCCCTATGTAAGGAGTGCTGGATGTCAATTGCTGAAAAAAGAGGACATTAAAGTCACAGATTTCTAGCCATATACATGCCTTGCTCCCTTTAACTTTTTTTTTTTGCAAATTTTTATCCTTATTGGTGGCCCTAACTTAATAGCCGTGATCTTCAAACAGTACTGCTCTTCTTTAAAATAAAAGTTGAGCATGCACAGTTTAGTGTAGAAAGCTGTAATACCTGGTGTATCCCAGCCCCCGGTACTCAAAAGGAGGGATATCACTGATGGCTTTCCATGAGGGAACGAACAGGGGGGGTTGCTATATAAGAGAATTCTTGTATCAATGAACTGTAACAATCTGACCCTGGATAGGAAAAAAAAACCCTTAAAAGGGTAAGGAAGAATTTGTATCATGAGGAAATCCAAGGGTAGAAGCCTAGTGAAGTCCTAAAAATGAATAAAGAATATCATAAACAAAAGATGTTGTGGTCTCTTAAAACCCCAGTAAACACTTGGTTGTTTTTGGGTAGTTACTGAAGAGTTGGGTCACAATACAGGGGCAGACTGGGGACCCCAGCCACTTGTGTCCCCTTCACCCTTAAACCTAATGTCACTTTGCAACAATACTAATGCATGCAAGTCAGATTACCCCCGTACTCTGCATCACCATGTTGCCCAGTAATAGTGATCAGTGATGCCAGTCACTTTCCATCCCCCCATGTCATCCTGAAATAATACCAGTACACCTCAATCACCTGTGCCCCCCCCCCCAAAAAAAATACCAGTGACCCCAGCCAACCTTACTCCCCCTTACTGCAGCCTCCCAGTTATCTCCCCTCACCCCTGCAATAATACTAGTGACCTCAAACACCTGTGTCCCCCCCAACAATAATACCAAACATCTGTGTCCCCCCAGCAATAATACCAGGGACCCCCCAATCACCTGTGTCCCCCACAGCAATAATACCAGGGACCACAATCACCTGTGTCCCCCCCCCGCAATAATACCAGGGACCCCAAACACCTGTGCCCCCCCCACAATAATACCAGGGAGCCCCCAATCACCTGTGTCCCCCCCAGCAATAATACCAGGGACCCCAATCACCTGTGTCCCCCCCAGCAATAA
>NC_092866.1:8273616-8274196 GCF_032062135.1 Pyxicephalus adspersus | reverse complement strand
AGCAATAATACCAGGGACCCCAATCACCTGTGTCCCCCAGCAATAATACCAGGGACCCCAATTACCTGTGTCCCCCTAGCAATAATACCAGGGACCCCAATCACCTGTGTCCCCCCCCGCAATAATACCAGGGACCCCAAACACCTGTGTCCCCCCAGCAATAATACCAGGGACCCCAATCACCTGTGTCCCCCCCCCCGCAATAATACCAGGGACCCCAAACACCCCCAGGTTTAATTCTAGCGACCCCCAGCTAACCCGGACCTCTGTCATGGCCTGGCCGTGGCACAGAATTCCCCGGTCCCTCCTCTCGGAATATTCTCTTGGAATGTTTTGCTGTCACATGAAATTCCCGGTCTCTCAGCTCTCTGCCTACAAGCTCCGCCCACTTCCGCATGTCCTCCACTAACGTCACTTCCGGGTCTGTGTAGTGGAGAGGAATTAGCAGTTAGCGATCCACTTTCTGTTTGTCCGAATAACAAATCATCAGAGCTCGGGGCCCAGGCTGCCGCCCTATGTATGGACGTGTGAGTACACCCGACAGCATCTCCGTGTTATGTGTTCATATTCAGGTATACCT
>NC_092866.1:8095257-8273075 GCF_032062135.1 Pyxicephalus adspersus | reverse complement strand
CCCCCCCCCCAATATACACCACACTACACTCATACACCCCCCCGCGTCCCTTCAATATACACACGCAATTAGTATACAAAATCCCCATCCTATACGTAAACCCCCCACTACATCCATACAGGATCTCTGGCAATATATATATATATTGTATACAGGACCCCCCTTCTTCATTTTACACCGCACTACATTCAGACATCATTACTGCACACACTTTTTTTTTAGACATCGCTGACACATTGCCCCCCCCCAAGCACAGCACCTGCACATCAGCAGTTTCTATTCCTTTCCCTTTCATAAAACCTCAGTCTTTGTTCTGTTTTCCTCTTCCTGCCATGGAAAGCCCATGTTCAGGTGTCTGTTGGTTTGCCGTGCTTGTCATACTAAACAAAGTAAACAAACCCATAAACGTATGTTTTATATCTCTCCTCACCGGGTTAGGGAACGCTGCTCTCAGGTGAGTACTTTTATTTCATGAACTTAAATCGCCCAGCAATAATGTTTAGGGGATTGTTAAAGTAAGGGGGTCGGGAGGGCTCTGTTAAATAGACTTTTTCTCATTTACTGTTCGTGATAACATTTTCATCAGAAATGATAACAAGAAACAAAACTTAACATCTGCAATATAGAAAAAAAATGTCTATGTACTTTAGTAAAGCAAGGCCTGAACACCTTTTACGTTTTGATTTGTCTTCATGGTCAAGATTTTTTTCCTCATTTAGAGAGCCCTGGAGGAAAAAAAACTGAAAGAGGTGCCAATCTTTCCCCACTTTGTCCAAAACGGAAAAAATAATTATTTGAACTTTAAAGCTGAATTGGGGTGACAAAATGTTACCATTGCAGTGGGTCCTTCTCATTTCTTGCTTGATTTGCCTAAAGCAGCCTTTCTCGACTTTTTTAACATGGGGCAACCCTTAAAATAACTTTCAGGTATTGAGGAACCCCTTCTATAATTATTATATTCCCAAATCACGGTATATTAGTGTAGTGGTCAGTAGGAAGAATGCCAAGTGAGAAGAAAGTCATCCTTAGATAAATAGCACATAGCAGATATCACAGATAGCCAAAAAGGTTATTGGTGTCACTTAACCCCCCCCCCCCCGGAGGTAATCCTGATAGTGGCTCAGGGTTAAATTTTATTACAAAAGGCAGTAACCCTGGGCTACACTCGGGGTGGAAATGAGGGCTTACCTAGTCTCCACTAGCCCGGGGCGTTCTTCGGCAATGCCTCGCATCCCCAGCATGTGGACATTGTAGACTCGAGGCCAGGGGATGTAATTGCCGGGTGGGCATGGGACGTGTGTGCGTGCGGGACCAGCGGGAAATTTAAAATACCTGAGAGGCACAAACTGCTGCTGCACCCTAGGAAACCCAGTTAAGAAACACTGATTTAAGGGATTGGTAAATCAAAAGATAAATTTGCTTTATTTGTTGCCGCTGAAGCAGCCGATGTTCTGGAATGCAGAAATCGTCTGATGGGTCTGCAAAGTGATGTCCGAGCTGAGACTGACCGGTCAGCAAAGATTACAAAGTGTCTGCGTGGGATAAAGGATGCAAGAAATATTCAAAATAGCATTCATTTCTTGCTGAAAGGAAATTTCTTGGGAGAAATTTTTTTAGAGAAATTGTAGGCTGTGGCAGCCCCTGTATTATGATACAACTCAATAGTAACCACCCAAAAACAGCAAGGTAGTTACTGAAAAATGTGGGTGGTGCGCCCAGCTAAAAGGGGCTGGGGAGAACACTGCACTACATGCTTTGTTTTCCCTTAGATCAGCTTTAATGCGAAACTAAAACGGCACAACTTGCCTATCTGCATTCTGCACAGGGTATCGCCACCCTTCTTGATTGGCTGTGCCCGGCTAACATCTCTCATATGCAGGCCTCGGGAGTTATTACATCCCCGGCATGTGCCAGGGAAGCCGATTTCTGTGCGCTGACCCGCAGCTCAGTTTTGTCGCCAGAAACCCGAGCAATCAGGCTGGGAAGACACATTATTGAGGAAGGGGCATCGCCTGTCTCTTTCTGCAATGATGACCCTCCTGATTAGACATTTGTAAAAGTAGAACTTTAGTTAAAGCCCTCCAAGGCTGGAGAGGATACACTATTATCATTGAACCTTTGTGATCCAGCAAACCTGGAATGGATTTCTTAAAAATAATTTGCTATTTCCTAGCAAATATTTTCAATCCTGGACCAGATCCTTTCCAAGTTTGCTGGATCACCCAGGTTTACTGACAAAAGTGTATCCTCTCTGTTCTTTGAGCTTTCATAAATCAGGGCCATAGTCCAACCCTACCGTGCTCCGTCCAAAACAAGGGAAACAAAAATATCGCTTGCAGACCCTTTAAAGAATGAATGTAAAGTCTGTACTATTCTATCATTGGTATTGTCATGAGGAAATTGGAGTTATTTTTCTGTACAAATCGTTACAGATGTCCATCAAAGCCGCCTGCAGCAAACCTGCATATTATATTATCATAGGAATGTTTTGGTGTCATGTTATTGCAGCTGGGAAATCAGTAAAAAATAATTTTTGTATTTCCAGTTTGCGCACAAACAACCCGAATCTGTTTGCTGTTTGTGCCCATTCGCTTCTTGCTGCTGCAGTGCGTTGTGTTAAACCACATACATTTTGCATGTCAATATGTAAGACCGGCCATTTAAATTGAATGTGAAAAACATCCTTAAAACGGACATGCAACTTTTTTTTTCTAACATAGGGTACCACAGTGCATGGTAGAGTTACCGTATGTTTTGGTGACCTTCCTTGCACGTGTGTTGGAGCTGCATTACCTTGGGTGGTGCGCCCAGCTAAAAGGGGCCGGGAGAACACTGGGATGCATAGGAACCAAGCAAAATATTTGCAAATTTATGTAGGAACAATTTTTAATTATTTTAACATTTTTGTAAATATATTTTTATATTATAATCTATTGCATTACCATTCTTCTTTCCTATTTGTCACCCATCTTCCATAGTAGTGCAGAAGCACTCTATCATATACATACCGGTACTTGGAGCTCCATTGGCCACCAACCTGGCTCTCTCCTTCCTTGTTTGGCTCTGTAAGTGATCTCACTACAGTGTTCTCCCCAGAACTTTTTTTTTATTGGGTGTGCAGGAGTAAGTGAGCGGTGCAACACGTGACAAATTTAGCATTCCCAGTTGTTATCACAGGAATCCAATAACCCGCATCATTCTGTACTAAAAGTATTCCCCATTTTTCCATCATATTTGTATTGTGTCCCTTTATTGTCCAAAAACAGCTGGGTGATTACTGAAAACGTGCTGGCTAAAAGGGACCGGGAAAAAAATGCCCTAGCATGGTTAGAGCAATGGGTGCCAGTTCTATTATATGTATATAATTCTTTGCAACTGCACTCCGTTGGGGCTTGCGCTTTGAGTGGGGACAGAAATGAGTAATAATTAAATGACTAACCAGAACTGACCTCTATCATTTCCTATGGAGAAGATGCAAGGGGGGCTTTTCACTCGTCCTTGCCTTTCCTGTCTTGATAGAACTGAATGGTGCTATGCGTACAGTGCTCATTCTTTTTATTGCTACTGGAAACAATCAAGGAAGATAATTTCCAGCAACATAAATTTACAATTTGTACTTAGTTTGCAATTGTATTTTATTGCTTTCTGTTTTTGAAGTTTGCTTTGCTAGACTTTTAATTTGCCTACTAGTTCCAAGGCTGCCCGCTCTCTGGAGTTAGTTCACAGCTTGTGAATAGCTTCCTGTGCTTTTTGCCTGCTTTACACGTGACAGAATTATTTGAAACCATTAACACGACTTTGTTGACTTTCTTAGGTCTTAAGCACCCAAGATGAAAAAGTTTCCTGGCTAAGCAAGGACAGGAATGGCCAGAGCCCCAGTAACAAACTGGGAAAACCATGACCCCTTCAGAGAGGAGCTGGTGGATGAGTTTACTGTCCCTGGAAATCTGCGAGAACTGTTGCAGGAGAACCAATCTCGGGTACAGACCTTATTCCCCGTGGTGTTTACAGTATTGGGGTCCTTGGAAAAATTCTACTACAACCACAATGGGGAACAGAAGGTACCGGGGAGAATTTGGGCGCAACTTAAGGGCAAACAGGAGGCCGTGCACAAAGCTAAGGTAGGACTAGAAGATAT
Source organism: Pyxicephalus adspersus (assembly GCF_032062135.1). Taxonomy (NCBI): domain Eukaryota; kingdom Metazoa; phylum Chordata; class Amphibia; order Anura; family Pyxicephalidae; genus Pyxicephalus; species Pyxicephalus adspersus. The sequence continues at coordinate 8,268,937 of NC_092866.1, read as the reverse complement.
CTTCATGTCTTTTGTGTTGGATCAAATTGAATTGTATATAATTTTAAAAAAGAATTGATGCCTTTTAGGACCTATTAGCATACATACTGGTGAGTTGGTTGTGTTGATGTGCAGCACAATAAGACAGACCATTGGTTATGCACACTTTAGCGTACCACAACACAATTGGCCTTTATAAAAGCTCTCAAGGACTGGAGAAGATAGACTATCATGGGTGATCCAGCAAACATGGAATGGGTGGAAAACATTTGCCAACTAAGAGCAAATGATGTTAAGAAATCAAATTCAGGTTTGTTGGATCACTCAGGTTCACCCATGATAGTCGATCTTCTCCAATCCAAATTAATCAGACCTACTGTTTGTGCATGTTCTCAGCTGTTGCCACTGACCTAAATCAGCTCCAATTTTGGAAATGTTTATAGAGTCGAGTGCTTCCGGATTCACACTTTGCAGAGGACATCTGTGAAAGGTTGCTATGCCATGTCCTCCCATTCTCTTCATTCTAAAACGATTTGTTACGGTCCCAGGCTGCACCTGGCAAGTGTTGTAAATTGATTGGGCAGCTGTACAGCAGCTCAGATGACTTTTACTAAATAGCACAAAAGCTACTGCAGCGTGAACCTTTCAAAGCCAGAAGGTAAAACGATATATCCTTGGCTGCAAAAGGGTCAAACAGCTTACTGAGGTGCAGCTATCCTTTAAGGTCTCACCTGTCCATACATTATGCACAACTGATAGAAAATAAAACAGCAGCACACACTGCTAAAAGAGTAAAACACTGCCTCAAAAATTCCTGGTCATTCCACTTTTTTAAAATAACAGAGGACCTGTCTAATGTGTTTCTATTTTCAGCAGACCGTTTACAATTTGCAAATACGAGGAAAGCAGAGCTGTCACAGCTGCATATTTCTCACATTCTTCACCAGATAATCCAGGCCATGCTTGTCCAATCTCTGTATAGCTTTTACGCTTAACATTGGGGAATTTCTCTGTAATAGGCGACACTGTGCTGAACCTGTGTGACAGGGTGGCTGTGACTTCACTGGTGACTCATTAGTCCTGGTGTTTCTCCATCAGCTTGTGTTGTTTTTGGTGGGGTATGCCTTTTTTTTAACACTAAGCTATAAAATGCAAACAACTTTTATTATCTTTTACACTCAAGTGCAGTGTTATTTGGTTGGTAAATACGCTATGAATGTATTTTGCATGTATTGCTAACATGCATTGCAGTGTTTTTTTTTGCCCTGCTATGCACTGCGTTGGGTTTCAATGCATTATGTTGTGCCTGATTTATTAAAGCTCTCCAAGGCTGGAAGAGATAGACTATCATGGGAGAACCTGGGTGATCCAGAATGAATGGATTTCTTAAAAATAATTGTTTTCATTTCTGAATCAGATACATTCTAGGTTTTCTGGATCACCCACATTCTCTCATGATAGTCGATCTTCTCCAGTCTTAGAGAGCTTTAATGAATCATCCTCATTGTGGTAAATTTTTGCAAATGCATATCTAAATATTATTATTACACAGTATTTTTTTAGCGCCGACATATTACGCAGCGCAGTACAAAGTCTATAATCATGTCACTAGCTGTCCCTCACAACTTAATGCCCGTACCATAGTCATATGTCTTTAATACAGTCTAAAATCAATTTTGGGAAGAAGCTAATTAACATAACTGCATGTTTTTGGAATGTGGAAAAGACCTGGAGTATCGAGAGGAAACCTACGCAAACACAGGTAAAACCTGCAAATCAAATGTAGATAGTGCCCTGGCCCAGACTCGAACCTTGGACCCAGCACTGCAAAGGCCAGAGTGCTAACCACTGAGCCACCGTGCTTTTTTCAGCACACACCAACCATGCGAACAAATTTCCTTGTTCTCCCGCATGGGGACATTCATACCACTGATCCCCAAAAGCTCCCCCCCCATCTCATCACTACTCCCCTCTCTTCTCATTTTGATAGCTAAAGTTCCGTTTAACAATTTCATTTTTAGCAGGGTGACATCCTTCCCTATATGACCAAAGCAGTCTGAAGTTTTGGAATTTTTTTTTTTACATAAACCATTTTTTTTAATTTTTTCCTTTATTGTATCCTATGCATTGTTAAACCCAGCATATGTTATGCAACAAGTGACACAGCTTCTTCAAATGTTCCTGGCAACATACACAAAGCAAGCATTTGTTTTAGCTGATTACACTAATCTAGAAGTCAGACTCGATACAAAGATATGTATTTACTACTTTGCATGGCTTTCAATTCAATCATGTGACCTGGAGCTACAATAATTGGTTCTAACCCTTTGAAACAGGAAAATGGTGATATCATATGTTGTCACTGTTGGAAGCAAAAACCCCCCAAAACACCCAATGACATACTGCATATACACATCCTGTCTGAGACTTGGGCGTTTGCTTTTTCTTAGTGCCTCATGTTTGACATGGACAGTCATGAAAAGTTTATACATTCATTGATCTACCAAAATTTTAGTTTTCCATGTCAATCAAAAGCTCCATTAATGTGTAATGTAAATATAACCTAAAGATGAACTCCAGACACAGAAGATATGTATTGGAAGGGAATCCTAGAGACTATCCGCATGCAATCTATCTTTTTTTCAGCAGGAACAAATGACACCACTAGGTTAGCTGCATTAGAGTTGCCATTAGTGTTGTCACCTCTCTAATTCTGTTTAGTCCACATGGATTTTGCTATGAGGGCACACTTGCTGCACCAAGACCAGGGGTGACCTTTAGTGATGGTATAAAATTCAGAGCCACTCAAGTGATTCCAGGGTTGACAAGCTTGCTTAATGATGCAGCAAAGAGCATCCCATCTCAATCAGTTGTGTTTACCTTTGCCATCATGTCCCTGTAGCATTCTTTACCATTCCAAACTAAGAGGCTGGAAAAATTTGCTGGGCATTGCATCCGGCTTGGTTGGCCAGGGAAAAACACTGCATTCTGTAGTTCTTTGCTTTCTGAACCGTTACCAGCACCTGCACAATTATTCTTCCACTATTTGCAAGATCACCACAGAATTGGACAAACCTATCATAAAGAAGCAAAACACTGCTCAAGGATGGCCACCTTCACATAAAGACAAAGTGCAGAACAAGGCATGGTATGTCAGTAAAGGAGAAAAAAAGTTCAGCAGCCAGGTGCCTGCATGCAGTAACGTTGACCAGTCTTTTGCAATAACATTTGTTTGGGCGCAGTTTCCACAGGTCAAGGAAATGTATTTACTACTACTTTGCAACAGCAGTGCAATTATATTAAAGGCATTTCAACAATCTTTTTTAATGCTCCTGAAGAAGCCTAGTGGCGAAACGCATTGGGTCCAAGACTTATTTCGTTTATACTATTGTTTAATTTTGGTCCTAAAGACCTACCGTATTTTTCGGACTATAAGACGCTCCGGCCTATAAGACGCACCCAATTTTAAAGGAGAAAAACCTAGAAAAAAAAGATTCTGAACAAAATACTAAAAAATCACTCTGTTTCAATGTATCGCCTTCTAATCACTCTGACACAGAGTGATCAGAAGGAGATACATTGACACAGAGTGATTAGAAGGGGATACATTGACACAATGTATCCCCTTCTGATCACCCTGTGCCAAAAAATCATACTCACCCGATACCGCGATCCCGCGATGCTGTGGGCTTCTTCTTCTCCTCGCTCTCCTCCTGGCTGCAGCGCGTGTCCCCTCCTCCTCTGAGCGAGGAGAAGCCGACATGCATACCCCAGCGATCCCATAAGCAGGCTGATCCAGCCTGCTTACCGGATCGCGAGGGCACGTGTGCCGGCTTCTCCTCGCTCAGAGGAGGAGGAGCGCTGCAGCCGGGAGGAGAGCCAGGAGAAGCCGGCACCCGTGCCCTCGCGATCCCGTAAGCAGGCTGATCCAGCCTGCTTATGAGATCGCGGGGGCACGGGTGTCGGCTTCTCCTGACTCTCCTCCTGGCTGCAGCGCGTGTCTCCTCCTCTGAGAGAGGAGAAGCCGACATGCATACCCCCGCGATCCCATAAGCAGGCTGGATCAGCCTGCTTATGGGATCGCGGGGGTATGCGTGTCGGCTTCTACTCGCTCAGAGGAGGAGGAGACACGCGCTGCAGCCGGGAGGAGAGCGAAGAGAAGAAGAAGCCCACAGCATCGCGGGATCGCGGTATCGGGTGAGTATGATTTTTTTTAATTACCGGTATATTTAACATGTATTCGGTGTATAAGACGCACCCACTTTTCCCCCCCAGTTTTGGGGAAGAAAAAGTGCGTCTTATAGTCCGAAAAATACGGTATTCCTTTTTGTATCTACTGGTAGACCTTTATCTCATGGTAGATCTTTATTAAGTATTTAGTCCCTAAAATCCCATAAAACAATGTGGATGTGGGATGAAATTTTGGTGAAATTTATATTTCTTTATGTATGTTTTGTACAACAAGTATTGAAATACAGCTGTTTTTGTGTGCCCAAAACCCCACTCTTTCTCTCTTGTCTTGACTTATCCATATTGTGGCCTCTCTAAATAGAATTTCTAATATTTTCGAAATAACACACCAACCTTATAGTTTCTTTTAACTGTTATAGTAAAAACTTTAACAAAAAATACTAGGCTTGCCTTTAATCCTGCAGTTCCCTCGATGGCGCTGGCCCCTCTTACGATCCGGTCCTGCATCTATCTGGAATTCCTCTATGACCCGGCTCGGAGGAAGCGCCGGGCTCCGCCATTTATTCTTTTCTTTCGTCTTCTTCACTTTGTCCTCTTGCTATGTCACCTGATCTTGCACTGCGCAGGTGTGAGATTGGGTGATGTAGCCGCTGTTAGGGGAGCAAAAAGAGAGCCAATTTCACTGCACATGCATGAGATCGGCATCTCTTTACCTTTTGGTGAAAAAACGCCCCTTCTACACATGCACAGAAGGAGCAGCCAGAGCCTATTGGGATGTATGACGTAGGTATCCTAGAAGGCTCTGCACTCCCGTAAGGTCTTAATCGCCACGGCCATCAAGACTTGAACTGGTCACCAATTTCCTGAATTTTCTTGACTTGTACGATACAAAGCTGCCTTTGATATTTCATACCAATGATTTCTAAGAAGACAGAAATCAGTTTAGCTGTGTCCCCGTTGCAAATTTGAGTAACAAAAAATTTCAATTGGGGATTTTTACCCTCGACTTAAAAAGCAAAGTGTATGTTTGCTGTGAGATTGCACTTTTAATACCAGTCGTATTTCGATGTTTGATCTACGCAGGCGTGTGCACAGTCTTCACAGATTTGCTGATCTGTGTATTATCATACGCCAATCTGTGTGATAAGGTGCAGTGTTTTGGAAAGCCCTGACCGCATACAATGAGGAAGTCTATTATAGCCGAGTCACTGCTATACAGGAAGTCTTTGTGCTTCTGTGGTGGGACAAAGGGAAGTGTGTGGAAATAGGTTACTACAGTTGGGAAAATCCACCAGGCACCTCCTTGTGTGAGCATTGTACATATCCTACGATTAAACTGAAATATGGTCCTGGCCCTCTCCCAGGAGTATAGTTAATGTGTATATAAACAATAAACTTCTCATATTTTTTCTCTTTTTGAATATGCCATGCAAAGCATTTTAGTTAAAATGATTAGTTAAGTTCAAAAAGTTTCTGCTGATACTGTCAGAAATCAAAGGAGCCCTAAACTTCCTGTGGATTCAATATTGTTTGCCATAGACAAGCATGGACACAAGTAGGTACTTTTAAGGCAATTATTTATACAGGTTGACATTCAAAAATCCGGCAACCTCTGGACCCGAGGAGTGCCGGATTTTCGAAGACTCCAGATTTCTGAGTTATATATGCTGTATATCTTTAACAGAAAATGACTGCCTGTACTGTCCTTTAAATGGATGCTGAATCCATATTGGGGGTATACAGCCGCAAATAAATGAGAAGGATAGAGCAAAAAAAACAATGTGCAAGCAAGACCCAACAGCTGATTCTGGAGTACAGGGCTATAAAAACATAAACGGCGCTTCCAGAAAACAGTGTAATTTTGAAAATGCGCCCTGAAATCCATGCTGGAAATCTGAAGGAACCGGATTATTGATGGCTGGATTTTTGAATGTCAACCTGTATATGTTTGCTTAAAGCGGAAATAAACTCAAAACTAACCCAAAAAAAAAATCACACTTACCTTCAATCCTGCAGATCAGTGTATCCGTTGGGAGGTTTCTTCCATTGGGTCCCGCATTGTCCTGGTATCCATCTTCGGCCCGACGCAGAGAGCACCAGCCGCCGACCTCTTCTCTCTTCTTCCGTGTTCTTCTTCCTACGTCACCTAATCTCGTATTGTGCAGGCGCAAGATTGGGTTACGTAAATTGGGAAAAAAAAACTTGCAAATGTGTGAGATTGGTAATTTTTTCCTCTATTGATGAAAGGGCTCTTTCTGCACATGCCCCAGATGCTCGGGCATAGGCAGAAGGAGCAGCCAAGAGCCACCCGAGATGCATGATGTAGGTATTCTGGGAGGCCTTGCTCTCACATTCATTCTTGATTGCCTAGGCGATCAAAAATTAAGGAGACTGGTACTGAGCCTTGCAAAAAAACAAAAACACTAACAAACAAAATTTTACTTGAAATAAAAGAGTACTGTGAGGTACTGAAGAAGTATTTGATCCCCCTGCTGATTTGTACGTTTGCGCTCTGACAAAGGAATGACCAGTCTATAATTGTAATGGTAGGTTTATTGTAGGTGTGAGAGATGGAATAACAACAAAAGTCGGAGCTTGATGTCTGTTGTAATGAGTGAAATAAGTATTTGATCCCCTATCAACCAGCAATATTTCAGGCTCCCAGGTGTCTTCCCTGTATGCAGGTAACGAGCTGAGATTAGGAGCACCCTCTGTAAGGGAGTGATCCTAATCCAAGCTTGTTACAGTACCTGTATAAAAGACACCCGCCCACAGAAGCAATCAATCAGATTCTAAACTAGCCACCATGGCAAGACCAAAGAGCTGTCTAAGGATGTCGGGGACAAAGCTGGACTGTTCAACACTATTGCCAAGCAGCTGGGTGAGAAGGTGACAACAGTTGGCGTGATAATTTGCAAATGGAAGAAACACAAAACTGTCAGTCTCTTTCGGTCTGGGCTCCATGCAAGATCTCCCCTCATGAAGTTGCAATGATCAGAAGAACGGTGACGAAACAGCCCAGAATTACAAGGTGGAACTTGTCAATGGTCTCAGGGCAGCTGGGACCATAGTCGCCAAGAAAACAATTTGTAACACACTGCCTGTTTGGAGGAGGAGGAATGCTGCCTATGACCCCAAGAACACTATCCCCACCATCAAACATGAAGATGGACACATAACGCTTTTGGTGTGTTTTTCTCCTAAGAGGACAGGACACCTTCACCGACGGAACGGGGCCATGTACCATTAAATCTTGGGTGAACATCTCTTTCCCTCAGCCAGGGAATTTAAAATGGGTCATGGATGGGTATTCCAGCATGACAATGACCCAAAACACACGGCCAAGTCAACAAAGGAGTGGCTCAAGAAGAAGCATATGAAGGTCCTAGAGTGGCCTAGCCAATCTCCAGACTGGTTGATAGGGGATCAAATACGTATTTTACTCATTACAATACACATCATGCTCTGACTTTTGAGCACTGGGTTTTTGAGGGTTCTTTTGTTGTTATTCTGTGTCTCACACCTACAATAAACCTACCATTACAATTATAGGCTGGTCATTTCTTCTTGTCAGAGGGCAAACGTACAAAATCGGCAGGGGATCAAATACTTCTTTCCCTCACTGTATGCCTTGAACAAATTTTCTGTTGTACAATATATAATTTTTTCCAATAACATACATGTTGTTTTCAATAAAACAAAAACATTACTCCCAATCTATGTTTCTTTTCAACTCAACGCTATAACTCCACCTTTTCAGGAGTTGACTGGAACTATAAATATATACAAAACATTCAATTAAATGCAGGTAGGTTAATTGGTTTCACCCCCAAAATTGAGTTTAGACTGTATAAAAGACAAATTATTATGGTAGGCACATTAGATTTTGTGCCCCATTGAGGGACAGCTAGTGACATGACTTTGGATTTTGTACAGCACTGCAAAAAATGTTGGCGCTATTTAAATACTGTGTAATATTAATAATATTTGTTTCTGCTATAGAACGACTTATTGATATCATCTTTCTGTTTTAGGAATACATTAAAGGCCTCAGTGACCCAGAAATATCTGCAACAGAGACCTACCCCAAGGAGATGCACTGCATTTTTGTCGGAGCCCACAGCTTCTTTCTTCACTCGCTCATCAGGGACACGTGTGCTAATATCGCAGTGTTGGAAATTGAAATCCTGGCCATCAAAGGGGGAACCGAACCAGTTGTAATGGCCCAGAGTAAAGTACAGCAGCTGGTGAAGATTTTCAGGGACAATGTAGGGTTGAACCCAGGTAAAGAGCCAGAGGTGAAAAGGAGATTTAAAGAATTTGTTGAGGCTCACGCTGATAAATATACAATGGACTTATTGTTGCTGCCCAGTGCGTTGAAGGAGGAACTGTTGATTTTGATTGCAAATGACCACTATTTGATTGCACAGGATGACACCGATCTCGAGATAATCTCTGTGAACTCTCCTGGTAATATTCATCGTTTTAACCAAGCAGAGGCTAGGATTAGCACCCCTGTGACCGAGCTTACGTGTCGGCTGGACTCCATATTTCCTACTGTCCCCAAAACCAACCAGTTTTGCTCCTTTGCTCAACAAGAAAGATTAACAGGGAAAAGACGAAGTACAGAAAAAGAAAACGAATCCAGGAAAAAAATATTTTCCTTAGAAGAAGTACAAGCAGATGGGCCAGTTATCAACGTTGACAACAATTGCAAAATCCCAGTCATTGACTTACTTTCAACTGATTCGGATGATTCAGATATCAAAGTATTAGAAAGAGACCCCATAAGCTCAGAAACAGAACACAGAATCCTTGTTAACTTTTTTAAGACTATGGGATATCCAAAAGCAGTGGTTGAAAAGGTTATCAATGATCTTGGACAATCAGAAGAGCCCCTGAAACTACTGGATGAGATAGAAAAACAGAGCAAGAAATTATCTATTCCCTCAAGGCAACAGGCTGAAAATGCTGAGAACAATCCGAACACCAAAGACCAATGCAGGCACAAATCCACATCCCATCCGGAACAGGAAGTGACAATAGAACCCTATGTCATGGTCTCCGATTCTTTTAGTAATCCAGTCTTGCAGATGCCATCTTCAGCTCAGAAAGACCCTACACCTGAAAAGCTGGAGGCTGAATGGACTTTAGCAAAAAATGTCAGCTTTGTAGCCAGAGGCACATCAAGTCCTCCAAAGAATAGGAAAATCCTAGCCTCTGATGCTCCGGGACCTTCAAATCAGCCCTCTGACAGAACTACAAGGGAGATCCCTGTCAAACCTAGCAATACAGCTTGTACAGCCATGCCTTTGAATGATGAAAGTAGACACAAATCATACGGCAGGCAGGAAAAGGCTGATTTACCTGTAACTGGACTACAAATATTTTTTGATGCCATTAAAACCCCCTATAAACTAGTACTTAAAAATGAACTCGGAAGAGAAGACCTCAAGCATATTATTATTGATGGGAGTAATGTAGCTATGAGGTTTGTACTTTGCTTGTTATTTGCATATTGTTGAAAGCCTAAAGCCCATCTCCAGGCAAAATATCAACTTCTTTTACTCGATTGTACGAGGGATAAAAAGTTATGTACTTACCTTTCTTAAAGCTGCTTCTTGCAAGATTTGTGCTGATCCTGCGCTGCATTGCTCAGGAATCTTTCTGGAAACATGATAATGTCACTTCCAGCAATATACCATAGAGCTTGGTCAGAGTTTCTCAACCAGGGTTCCTCCAGAGGTGCTAGGGGTTCCTTGAGCAATAAGCATTTTGTGTCTCTCAGGTCAGTTTGACACTGATGATCTTTTTGGTTATCTGTAAGGCTAACATTCTTCCCACTGACCACCATGCTTTTGTACTGTTAGCTGTGGATATAGTGACTATAGCCGGGGTTCCCTGAAGACCTAAAAAGTTATTTCAAGGTTTCCCTTATGTTAAAAAGGCCAAGAAACACTGAACTAGGGTAATTATAAAATAATTTTTTTTCTTACAAAATGTTTGGCTTTCTTGGCATTTATAGGGATTGGTGACTTGGACAATATAAGCAGACCTTGCATTGTGCTCAATCATCAATCTGCTCCTTCCCTGTGATTAGGCGCACCAACAAACTGATGAGGTTGTCTCTCTGCTCTCCTCTTGTCAGTGTGTTGATTGTCAGCATATGTGAATGCTGGACACAAGATTGGCTACAAGTGTTGTCCTTCTCTTTGAAAGCCGGAGTGCTGCGGTGTTGAGGGGGAGTTACATGAGTATAAAAGTCCAATTTTTTTCACTACCTGGGTCTCTGCTTTTGCAAGTCACCTACTATTGGGCCACAAATATACTGGTAAGGGGTGAGTTTAAGGGTAACAGGGTGACATTCTCTATTGTGGGGTCGCCCTCTCCAAACTTTCCCCACTCTTCTCACCGACAATGGTTAAAAGTAATGCATAGGTACCGTTTCTTCCTACCCACAGCCATGAACAAGAGCTGAGGTCTGTTCATACAGATGGTGGATTTGCAGTGCAGTTGCTGGATGCCCTACCAGTAGAATCTGCCACCTGGTAGCATCTTAAACACTAATAAATGGTTGCTGACATTTATAGAACTACAGAGCAGTTATCCAGGGTTGTGGTTGGCTAACACAGAAACCAGTGGGCTATGGAAAGCAGAAACAAAGTCATTTCTTCCTAATTCCTTCTTACAACGCCTCTTTAAAACCTGCTTAAAAATCCCCTTTAACTAAGCCTGTTTATTTAAGGTATATTGAGCAGGCTTTGCGGGTATCGATTGCTTTTTAAGCAGCCAATTACTCAAAAACGACTTTACAAATCCAGAAGGTGATGGGACTGGCCTAAATACATATTTTTTGTATAATAGGCTTGACTTAAGTCAGACTTAAGACTTGTTCAAATACATTATTATTACACAGTATTTATAGCGCCAACGTTTTACACAGAGCTGTACAAAGTCCATAGGTATGTCACTAGCTGTCAACCTCACAATCTAATGTCCCTACCATAGTCATATGTCATTACAACAGTCTAAGGTCAATTTTGGGGGAAGCCAATTAACCTAACTGCATGTTTTTGGGATGTGAAAGGAAACCCACACAAACACGGGTAGAACCTGCAAACTCCATGCAGATAGTCCTGGCTGAGATTTGAACCTGGGACCCAATGCTGCAAAGGCCACTGAGCCACCGTGCTGCCCATATCACAATTGTCCACTTCATTTATGGAATCTGTATTCCCCTTTCATCCCGGAACCTAGTACCATCCTGCTGCCTTTCCTTTATATAATTATTTTCCTAATACAACCAACATTCCCTGGTATATCCAGCCAATCAAATTTGGTTTTAATGCACCTTTGGAAGGAGGAAGTTAGCCATCAGCACTTTCCTTTCACATTGCAATAATGGTACTCGCCCATTTCATGCGGGTTGTGGCACAGAAGTCAGTGGCACAAATCTGTAAGCTCTACTGAACAGAGCAGCATTGTAAGTGGAAAGGGTAGATATTAACATTATTTATATGCAGGTATTTGTAATTTTTTTCTGTTACAGTCCGTTTAAAACTATAACTGAAAGTGAGGACTTATCATGGTATAGTAAAACTGTAGAAGAGCTAATTGCACCATTACTGTAAAAAATGTACCTTTACCTTCGGAATTCCTCCAAGTGGACTTTCTTTTTTAAGAGGGTGTCTAAGTGCTCTTGTTCCTGAAGCCTCATAGCTATATATCTGTAGTGTGAGATCCAAAGCACTGCTGTCTGATTGATAGTCTCAACAGATGTGGATTTGGCGATATCATTACCCATGCCACGGTTGTTTTTACTGGAGGCTCTGTGATATAGAGAAGCAAATCCCTGCATTAAACCAAAATGGCTGTCTCCACGCAAGGACACAATGCAGAAGCAAAGCATGATGATAAGTCAGTATTGGGGAAAGATCAGCTACAGGAAGACCACAGGCAGTACAGGTGACTGGTTCTCTTTGCCTCCCTGTGCACACCGTTTTAGCAGTTCTGTTACTCCTAAAATACATTGTGGTATTTTTAAGCACCGAATTGCAGGTTACAGTTTGGCACTGCTGATGACACAAATACAAACTTAGTTTCGGGGAAAGCCCCTGGCACAATTGAAAGTGTTCCTATCAGTCACATGACTGCAGCTGGTGAAGCATAACAAGGCCATCATGTGATACATGCAATATGATGATCTTACATCTGCAAGGTGACCGCAGCTTAATTCAGCCTGCAGATTGCTGAGCATTCTGGAAGAAATAACCGTATGTTTATGAATCATCATGAACACCAAATGAAGTCTTCTCAGATACAAGTCGTCATATCAGAATCTCAGGTGTTATTGAAAGCAAAACTAACAAAAGACTGTAAAATGTATGATTAATACAGTCTAAAATAAAATTACTAAGAGGAACCAACGTGTTTATCCCGGCAAATTTCTACCTAATGAAAGAGGTCAATACCAAGGGATGTAACCGGGAATAAGAGGAAATCCCTCTGTTGTCTTAGGAATAGATGTACCCTATTGGAGCTCCTCCCATACCTGTGGCTTTGGTTATAACCGTCACCAAGACAAGTACACATACAGCAAAAAAAAGCCAACAAAAGGGTCTGACACTTTAAACTGCCCTTTGTCCAATATCGCTGTCATGATCTGTGATTGTCTGCCTGTCCGCCATTCTGTGTACCTACCTTTCTGACTGCCTGTGGAATTTTCCCGCTCTCTCTAGCTAGCGTGCTCTCTTACTCTCTCTAGCGTGCTTTCTTCCTCTCTCTAGATAGCGCGCACTCTCTTCCTCTCTCTAGCTAGAGCGCTCTCACTGTCTTTAGCTAGTTCTCTCTCTCTTCCTCTCTCTAGCTAGCGCGCGCTCTCTTCCTCTCCCTAGCTAGCGCGCGCTCTCTTCCTCTCCCTAGCTAGCGCTCTCTCTCTTCCTCTCCCTAGCTAGCGCGCGCTCTCTTCCTCTCTCTTCCTCTCCCTAGCTAGCGCGCGCTCTCTTCCTCTCCCTAGCTAGCGCTCTCTCTCTTCCTCTCCCTAGCTAGCGCGCGCTCTCTTCCTCTGCCTAGCTAGCGCGCGCTCTCTTCCTCTGCCTAGCTAGCGCGCGCTCTCTTCCTCTCCCTAGCTAGCTCGCGCTCTCTTCCTCTCTCTAGCTAGCGCCCGCTCTCTTCCTCTCTCTAGCTAGCGCCCGCTCTCTTCCTCTCTCTAGCTAGCGCCCGCTCTCTTTCTCCCTGTCCACTTCCACTCCCATTCTTGTAATATTACCATTCAATAATTCTCATTAGGAATTAGCAGCACTTTTCCCGTTAATAAATTGTTGGTATTTTAGGTCCATTACTCATCTCTTGCTCTTCATTTCATATCCTTAAACTCAGTCAGCGAGAGTTAAACTCATATTTTGATTCGGAAACCAGAACGATACAGAAAGTCTACTACTTGTGGTAAACTAGGGACTTCTAACAAATATCTCGTGCCGAGCGATTTCGTGTTGCCAGTCAGGTGGAACGAAGTGTTATAGGAAATACGCAGATGACATGGGGGAGTTACAAGCATTGTTGTGTATGATTGCCTGATCGGGTCTTATAATCCCAACTAAATGTCAGCAAATGTTTGTATAAAACATTTATACCATATAAAAGCTGCTGCTGACAAGTCCATATGTAGAAATCTCTACATGGAATCTTTTTTATTATGTGCAACCTATTGTATGATTGTTGCCTTTTATTTTCTGGGTTATGAGGGAAGTGGTCGGCTTGTTAACATAAAATATATCTCACCACTTTAAAGCGACTTCTGCCCAGCATTAGTCAATGCTTAATTTTTACTTTTGTTTCCACTAGGCATGGCCTGCAGCACGTCTTCAGCTGTCGAGGGATCGCCATTGCGGTAGAACACTTTTGGAAAAGAGGTCATCGGAAGATTACTGTCTTCGTTCCACAATGGAGGACAAAACGAGACCCCAACATCACAGGTAATGTGATGGCAACTCAAATAATCTTCATTTATTATGTCACATCTGTCCACCTACTTTCTTTGGATTTGGAATCCTTGGCTGTAACTGGAGAAAATGTTTACTTCTACTTTAACAGTTTACTTTGTTTTTAAAAAAAAAAAAATCATTTTAATGAAAAGGCTTCCCATAAGAGTGTATGTGTGCTTTAAACACATTTTATATATGTTAGGTACATGAACCCTAAGACTACTGCATAGTACTGGCATCTTGGATTTGATGGCAGCAGCCCCAGATCAACATTTTCTTCTGTTCTATTAAATTCATTTTGTTAAGTTGGTGACAGGGTCTCTTCAAAAAGATGGCTCTCTAAATAAATCCAAAATTCTTCCAGCAAGAAACATTTATTGCTCAATGCTCCGGTGGCCCGGGTCTTTTACCCCATCCATCAAGAAGCATATCCACACACGCTTGGTTCCAGAGATGCCACCTCTGTCCCTGTAGTTTCCAGGAATGACAATTGTCCATCTTCACAACCTCATCGTGTGGTTTCTTTCTCTGACCCTTATGCCAGGGGTTGGACAATGGAATGCATTGCAGGCAAACACACAGTTAAGACACAGTAAACAGTTGCATTAAATTCAACATTTTTTGCCTATTGTATGCAGCTTTTTTGTACAATACTCGTTGGGTGTTTGTGAAATCTTTGCTAAAGGTCAAGCCAGGAGTTTGTTCTTGGCTGTGTAATGAGAAGAGTGTCAAACTTGCTCAGTTGTCCCCAATTTCTAATTGTGTGTTGATTTAATCCATACAGAGCAGCATTTGCTACAAGATCTAGAAGAGCTGGGCATCCTGTCTTTCACCCCTTCCAGGACTGTAATGGGAACACGGATTGCAGCACATGATGACAGGTCAGTCACAATGTGCCATGTATATTTTTTTTCTGTAGGACTAAAGCCGTCTATTCCATGTTTATATGATTAAAGCAGAGCAAAGCAACATTCTTACTTTAGGACTCACATCTCAACACCACATGGTCATCTTTATCTTACTTCCCTACTCTGCTTTCAGTCTGTTCTGCTTCTGGAGGAAGAAAACAAAGTGTTGTGTAAGCTATCTTTAAACCTAGGTAAACCTTACACAAGGATAAAGACCATCTGCTCAGTCCACGTGACAGTGTTTGCACAAACCCCTACGCTGCAACATACCAAAAAGGGAAATAAGTCATATTCTACTCCATACCCGAAAGTATCAGATTTTTTTTTTTCATCAATTCCAGCTGAGGAGGAACAAAGTAAATTTGGTGCTCTAAGTGAGCAAAAAATGCATTTATTGAAGTGCAGCCTATACAGGGCACAGAAAATGCATATTGCTCAAAGATCATTCAGCTTTACTTCTAAATAATCCTCCATATTGCTCCCCTTAACTCCTGAGCTCCGCTGCCCTGATTGCTCTTGCAGCCCTAGCGTAACTATAGTATTTGTTCTTGGATAGTATGTTCTAGTGCCCGGGGATCCCACACTGACTGGAGGATTTCTGCACAGCCATGGGAATCATCCTGTCATTGTGAGATAACCTGTAAAAAAAAATAAAAGTTAGTTACATAAATCACATACATTTCGTAAATTACTTTAACACTTTTTTTAACACATTTTTTTACACACGAATTTGCAAAGTCAAATCCCGTGTTTTTCGTGTCGGGTCTATCTGAATTCGAACAGCCATATTCGGGTTGAATATAAGGACAACCTGAATTCAAACACCAACACTACTCTTTGGAATTACCTTTCATTTCTCATGTAAGCTCTTCGGGGCAGGAACCACTCCTCCTCCTGTGTCATTGTCTGTATCTGTCATTTGCAACCCATATTTGGGGTTTAATAATAATTATAATAATAATGTTGGGAGGTAAAAAGAGGGGAAGAGCTGGGCCAACACAGACAGTAATTAGACACTCACAAAACAGTGGAGGGGGTTGAACTTGCAAGGAAGGAACAGGTAGTGCCAGCAAATTCATTTTCCTTGAGAAGTTCAAAAGTGCATTTCAAATGAACAAAAACTAATCATGGAAAGGAGAATGCTGCAAGCAAGTTTAAACAAATCATTTTTTTTTCTCTGCAATTTAAGTTGCCAACAATGGGCTTGATTTATTAAAGCCCACCAAAGCTGGAGAAAATACACTTTCATCAGTGAAGCTGGGTGATCCAGCAAACCTGGAATTGATTTCTTAAAAGCCATTTGCTAATTGTCAGCAAATGTTTTTAATCCTGGACTAGATCCATTCCAGGTTTGCTGGATCACCCATCTTCACTGATGAAAGTGTATCCTCTCCAGCCTCTGATAAATCAAGCCCAATATCTCTTTAAATCAAATGCAAATAAGGACTTCCTGAAAATGTGCAGAAGATATTCAGGATTCTGTACACCGTGTGTGGAAAAGATGACAAAGTAAAGGTATTACCTTCCAACCATTCCAGAGTGCTGCTCAGTGAGGCCTTATCTCCTATTTAGCTTCCCCTGATGGTTGTTCTACGTTTCAGATAATCCATCAGAAAAGCATGACCTTATTTTTTTTGGCCGACTAATAGCCATTTGATGGGACTGGGAATTCTGATATCAGACCAAATTAGTTTCCAAGTGATGTAAGATTTTTTTGTCATGCAGATGAAATTAATTAACATATTTATTCTGTCTTCTGTCCTTAGATTCCTTTTGCATTTGGCAGAGAAAACTGGAGGAATTATTGTCACCAATGACAACCTGCGGGAATTTGTAGAAGAATCGCCAGCATGGAAGCAGATTATAATAGCAAGGTTGTGTGACAAAATTTTCAGCCATAACATTTAAAATTTGGAATAGTCTAATCTCTCAGGTTTTTATTGTTGTCTCTCTTTTGGGAAGAAATATGCTCGGTATTTGTGGAGGGGGAGATAGTTGCCTGACCCTGTTCCATCACAGGCTACTGCCATCTGGAGACAATCTTGATTGGTTGGGCTGACGTAACTCCCATGCAGGTGTGCGAGAGTTCATTAATTCTCGGCACCTGTAAGGGAAGCCGGGCATCCCTGGTAACAAACTCTGAGGTGCGTTGCAGGGATGCCGGGCAACAAACCTGGAAATTTGGCAGCTGGGCAGCAATCAGGCAGGTAAGAACAGTTTTGCAGAAGGAACATCGTCTGTCTCTTTCTGCAATAAACGCCTGCCTGATCGCCAATTTTTCAAAGTGGGACTTTAGTTCGATGAAGATATTTTCCCAATTTTTGGAGAGATTTCCTTTTAATTTTGTGGAGCTGAGTGAGCTAAGCTGCCAATAACTACATGGATGGAGGAGCTTAAAACACTACGAACACATGCCAGATGATTCTCATCTGTTTATGATTTCAAGGCTAGTATTAGACCAGAATATGACATGTGTACAGCGTTCGTTTGATGTCATTCATGGATCTGTCCTAGTGGATCCATGAATGACTGCAATACAAGGGAAGGGGAGAGAGTGCAGCAGGGTGCCGCACCGTTGTTCCTCCCCCCTCCCCTCTCCATAGAGCAGAACGGTGCTGTATGTACAGCGGTCGTTCATGCATCTTTCAGTCTTTTGTCGTTGGAAAGTAGTGAAAGATCCTTTCCAATGACAAAAGTCTAACGTGTGTACACAGCTTTAGTCACTTCTAAAAGTGGAAGGATAAGGTAAGGTTATCTACCATGTCATGTGCGCTGAGTAAATCCAAAATATATATAAATGAAAAAAAAGCAAAATGAAGCCTTCATCCCTTTGCAAATAAATAAAAATATGCACAACTACAATATATGCATATGTGAACAATTATTGTGTTGGGTATCTCAGTGCACAAAAAATTGAGAGGAATTCTTGCACCATTATTTATGATTAACTCAATTGAGCTGTATAGATTTTTAATGTTTTAGCCTTTGGGGATTTTTGTTTACACTAAAATGACCTGCTTTCCAAAAATGTCAAATGCGTGGGGGGTTTTGAGTGATTATAAGAACAAAAATGTGCAATTGTGTGTAACAAAATATTAAAATTGCTGCAGCAACAAGAATAGTAAAGAATGTTTATTCTCCCTACAGGATATTGCAGTATACATTTGTTGGTGACATATTCATGCTACCTGATGATCCCCTGGGAAGGTTTGGGCCAAAACTGGATGACTTTCTTACCGCGTGGCCTGGGCACAGGTATTACAACGTTTGCTTCATTGAAAAGGATTTGTAACAAAAAAAAAAATAAAAGCCTAAGGGGTTCATTTAAGAGGTTGCTAGGGGTTCTTGGAGGAATGAGCAGTTTGTGACTCTCACAGACCTGTTAACCTTGGGGTGGCTTGGGGTTAATTTTCAGTACCAAAAGCAGTGACCCCGAGCCTCGGGGTGGAATTGGTAAGGGCTTACCTGGTCCCCACGAGCCCATGGCTCCCCTGGCAATGCCTGCCCAGCAACTTCGTCCCCTGGTCTCTCGTCCTGCAGGGGTGCGCTGGGGGCGGGACCTGGCGGGAAATTTAAAATTTGTACTGCTTTGACATTTAAAAATACTGATAAAATCAGACTGGCAGGGAGGAACTGAACTCCAGGCATATTGCTTAATACACAATATTAGGTGTGAAATATTTACTTCAAGGCTTCATCATTTTTTTGGCTTAATTTTGATTTTTACCAGGCAAGGTTAGGCAGGTTGGTAATGGCCAAAGTCTGCTGACCGCACAATGAGGCAAGACTGATAAGGTCACTATTCTCTTTTCCCATGTAGTTCTTTCAATCTGAATTCAGAGTATGTGTGAATTTGTACAGGATATATAATTGTCTTATAATACCTCAATCATGACTTTGTTTTTTCACTCTCTCTCTCTTTTTACCATTTCAGAAACATACCTCTTACCCCTCCCCTAGACAGCGGAGTGTTCTTTCCAAGCCAAGACCACCCTTTATCCAGAAAACCAGCCAGACTTAATCCCTGGAACGCATTACCTCCCAAGCAGGTCCATCCTGAAAAAGTGAATATACCCCAGCCCTGGGGGCATCACCCAAAGCAGAGAAACTATTACGAGACTTTATCTCTAAAGACAGCACTGTCAAAAATATTTCCCCATACAGAACAAAGAGATAAAATCGACGAGGTCTTGTCTGCAAACCCTCACATGAGGGATCTCAATGCACTGTCCGCCATGATCCTCGACTAAAGTGTTCTGTTTATTTCACAAGTCTTTTATTTTTTTTCACGTCTGTACAGCTTGCAGCAGCCACTCAGCAAGCCAAACCAAACATATTATTTTTTATCTGCAGGTTTTTAATTTACATTAAAATGTAATCGTCTGTCTAGTGTAAGGCAGACCAGTGACGTTCATAAGTTGTGTAAACTACATTTTTCAATATGCTTGAGTTTAATTTAAAGGAGGGATTTTACCAGAACTTTATTTTATTTAAAGTTGAGCCTTATTTAAGTTGAACTTCTTACATTGTCTCCAAGCGGGGACAGCTTTGACATCTCCCTGCTAATCAAAAAGGACATTTTGCATAGTAGGGGGTACAGCCAAAAAAGAGAGCCAGGCCAATCTAGCCACATCAGTATTTAGGAGTTTATTTGCTGCCTTTTAGCGAGCAGTTCATCTTCTTGACTTATAACACTTGAATCTATCATCTTCGTTCCACCAGCACATTGAGCCCTTAAGCAATGGGAATGTTGGAGCTCCCCTGAAACATGGTGACTTGCTTTTCCTGACTTATGCTAAAATAAAACACTTTTGGATTCTTTTATTTCCTGGAGGAATTGCAATCCACATGATGACTGATCAAAATGACTTTGGATTCAGTGCCTTCCACTGACTTTTTCCATGTCCATTGCTAGAACCCCTCATGTGAATCGTGGTGGGTGGCTGTAGCTAGTGCAGTGACCTTGTGAGCTGAGATCCTGAGAAGCATACAAACAATCACAGACGATTCACTGAAATAAAAGTGAAGTATTAATTTCCGGTAAGTACAGCTATAAAGCGGTGTTGCCCAGTGGGGCTTATTGAAATAAAAAAATTGTAATGGCAAAGTTGTCTATAGGTGTAGCAATACTGCCGAAAACTGGCTGCTCGGGCATAGGGCCACAAGGGTTGGGCATTAGATCCTAGTGGTAACCAGTAAAAACCTATCGCTAAAAAAACCTAAAATCTTTTTTATAGTTTGTTTTATTAATTTTCATGCTCATTGAGAAGAATATATTCTGGACAAGAATGGACTCCTAGGTCACTTTTCTGCAGTTTTGTGCAATGTGTTCCCAACAGAATATTTAACACTAATTGGGATATGTATATGTGTTCATAGCATTGTGCTTCGTTTACTATGTTTACATCTTGTGAATATTTTAAGACTTGTTTTCCAAACTTTATTTTCTGAAACACTGGGGGGAGTTAAAATAAAACATTGCTTATTTTGTGTATATTATTGACAAACATGGTGTGTGTTTATAAGAAAACAAATAGAGACTTGTTTCATTAGACAGTAAAGTCTATATTCCAGCGTTTCCTGACTTTGTTAAAATATAGGAACCCCTTCAAGTAACTTTCAGGTCTTCAGGGAACCCCTGGTATGATTACTTTATCCACAACTCACAGTATATTAGCATAGTGATGAATGGGAAGAATGTCTCTGGCTATTGGGGAGAATGTCACCCTTACATATAGCCGAAAATCATTCGTGTCACTTCCCTGAGAGGCACAAATTTCTCATTGCTTAGGGGAACCCCCAGCAATCTCTGAAGGAACCCTAGGCAACCACAAAACCTTGATTGAGAATTGCACTTGTGCAAAATAGAAAGGATGTGAGCGTAATCCAGTATCATCTTGCAGTGATCAATTGCTATCAGGTACAATCATACAGAACTAAGTGCACCTGCTCCATAGAAAGACATTCCTTTAGCAATCAATTGCAGCATTTATCACCTCATCACATGCACGGAAACAAGACTTCTCCAGAGCTGCCCCAACTCTCTAGAATGGTCTTCATCAACCTATTTGGCTTCCTCCTACATTCTGCTCATTAAAAAGAACACTTAAATTCTTTTTTTTCAAACTTGCCTACCCGTCATCTTCTGTCTTTTGAAAGCATCACTACTTCCCACTACTACATATCTCCCCTCCTATTGTGTTTAAATTCTCTCACCTACAAGATTGTAAGCTCTTCGGTGCAGGGTCCTCTCCTCCTGTGTCACTGTCTGTATTTGTCAGTCACGTGCAACCCCTATTTAATGTACAGCACTGCGTAATATGTTGGCGCTATATAAATCCTCTTTAATAATAATAATTTTTACATATCACAATTAAACTACCTTCATCCTCTTAAGGTGTGTACACACTTCCAATTTTTATCGTTCCAATCGAACGACGAACGATCGATTGGGCAAAAAATAGTTCGTAAAAAAAGTAACCAACGACGCCGACGAACGAGGAAAGTCGCTGGAAACGAACGACCGGACCGGCGGATCGGATTGGACGACGATCGTTGAACATCATTCGTGTGTACGGTCGTTCGTTGATCGTCCATGTTCAGAGCATGCGTGATGAACGAACGTCCGTTCACTTTCCTGTTGTGCACATAGTTCCTCTATCGCTTAAACGATCGTATCTATTGTGTGTACAATATCTATGAACGATCGTGTCGTTACCTCTATGTGCAGGATCGGTGCTATACGATCGTTCGTGTATATCGTGCAGGAACGTTCGTCGTTCGTTTTCCGACGATAATAATTGGAAGTGTGTACGTAGCTTTAGCTGTAGCCCATTCAGAGCAAACAGTAAAGATAACAGAGACTGTTGATCCAGGGAACCTCAAATTGCCTCTGTGAATCAGGAAGGAATTTTTTCCCCCTGTTGGAGCAAATTGTACCAGGGTTTTTTTTTTGCCTTCATCTGGATCAGCTATGTCTATAGGGTTTTATATCTTGGATATGTTTATTTCCCTAGTGGTTGAACATGATGGACTTGATGTTTTGTTTTCAACCTGACTGAGTGTTTAACTTTCTAGTTCAGTCTCCAAGTAGCAAGAAAAAAAATTGCAATTCTCCCCCAATCCTCACCCCTACTTTCCGGTTCATTACCTGAGGAAGTGGATTGGACATAAAGCAGCAAATCACATTTATTTACTATAGTGAAAGGATGTTAGAACACCTGCAAGGATTTTATTAGAAATTAGGATTAATCTTACTTAAAAGGGCATGGACACCTATGAAACACATGACAACTCTGACATAAATATTCTCAAACAAAAAAGTTTGTTTGCTTCAAATGTGGCTTTATAAAAAAAAAATATGTATTCCCTGAGACCCAATCTGCATGGACAAGGATCTCAACTTGCCTAATCAACAAGATCAACAGACATTGTCGAACCTACCAATAAGATTCAATTGGAATCTACTGTCTTTTTATTCCAGCCTGGAGTTGGCATTGGGTTTTAAGCTGTTGAATTTCCCACTATACATGAAAACTCAAAGCTTGAGCTCAGAGTACATTGAAGAAAAGATTGCAAACAGCCAGGTAAGTTTATTTTATCGCAGAAAGGAATATCACCTGTTCCTCCAGCCATAAAGAGCCTGCCTGCCTGCTCACAATTTTTTCTAATTTAAGTTTAGGTCCACCTTAAGTAAACCAAACCTGCTAAACTTGACTTTTATTGTACAGGTAGTCCCCGGATTAAATATGAGCTAGGGACTGTAGATTTTTTCTTAATTTGAATTTATATGTAATTTGGAACAGGTACATTATTTTATTAAATGTGATTAGGACAGGGGTCTCTCTCTCTCTCTCTCTCCTCTCTCTCTCCTCTCTCTCCTCTCTCTCTCTCTCTCATTCTCATTAGGCAGAATGGTGTGAGTTACTGAATTATACTGAGTTGGTGTGAGTTACTGAGTTATAAAATCTTCACTGTGAGTTAATCACAAACAAAGCAAAAACAATCTGGAGCCTAGACAATCAACTTCTGGAGCAAGCTGTGCTTTGATATGCAAAAAGCAACAACTGCTGAGTTTGCCTTGGTCATTAATGAGTTACAAGAGCCTGCAGAAAGAGCTCACCCCCCTAAGATCACCCACAACCTCAGCTGTGTTTAGCAAAAGATTTCTTCTGCGAGTCATGCAAGCCACCCTCTCCCCCGTAAGCCTCCATCCTGCACACAAGTGAGCAGGGAAGCCCCGTTTTTATCTAGTAGGTGTCTGTATGTTGGATGTCCTTAACCCGGGGACTACCTGTATACCTACATAACAATAGGTGTAAATGCCAAAGAAGATCCCAGTGTTGTGATAAAACTAAACATAATCATTTGCAGTCTGCACTTTGATCTCTCATAGCACTGAGCTGCAGAAGGCCTTGTTGTACACCATGTTATCCACCAAGGGGCAGTAGAGCATCAAAGTTAATGAATCCTTGCCATTGCTTTCCCAAGAGCAAATCATCCACTGATGAAGAGATTAAGCTGCATAATACCCATCATTTCTTATCTGTGACCTACATGAAACACGTCACTTTCTGCTTACACTAATTACACAATGCTCATTGGCACTGCAATATTACCCTCTGATCTGGAAATATCATTTACGTCAATACAGGATAGGGCAGAAAATAACTTTTAGTATTTCGCAAATTATAGAGAAAGTTACTAATGACCATGGGAAAGATAAGGCTTCATTGTGCATGAAAGAGGTGGCGTGTTTTATACCCATTACCATGAATCACTGCAGGAAATGCATTTTAATGGAAACCTTTACAAATATTCATCCAACAGGTTTTTACTTAAATTGGTTTCTGCAAATGTGCAGGTCTGAATAAACGCCTGACAAGTCACCATACCAAATACCAGTATTTTATTATGAAAATATATCTATAAAGTCCAGGCCTAGGCTGAGATGAAGACAATAGTCTGTTCCCCCCTCCTATTGAATGCTGCTACCCCACCTCTTAGATTGTAAGCTCTTCGGGGCAGGGTCCTCTCCTCCTCCTCTGTCACTGTCTGTATTCGTCTGTCATTTGTAACCCCTATTTCATGTACAGCGCTGCGTAATATGTTGGCACTATATAAATACTGTTTAATAATAATATTAATAATCATAATAATAATTAGTCTGCTGCAGCATGGACGACAGCCAAAAAAAATGTCTCTATGCTTCTGGAAGGTATGCAAAGTAATAGGGGGAGTATTGTGGTCTCTGTCAAAGGTAGTATATACCTGAAGGTGTTTACATTTACAGATTAACACGCATGATTAAACAATTACATCTGATCTCCTAGCCCCCTACTATTGTGTGCTGCTTCCTCACCTCTTAGATTGTAAGCTCCTCGGGGCAGGATCCTCTCCTTCACCTGTGTCACTGTCTGTATCTGTCTGTCATTTGCAACCCCTATTTAATGTACAGCGCTGCGTAATATGTTGGCGCTATATAAATCCTGTTTGTTAATAATAATATTGATACTGATAATAATATTCAGTCCATTTCAATGCACCAGGATCCAGAGTCAGGTATGTATCCATTTGCTTGTTTCAACATTGATTACTTTATCTTTTATTTTTTTGAAACAAACTGATTGCACACTATGGGCTCTATTTATAAATGATTTGTCTGAAATTCACTGACAGATGGTCGAATCTGTAAACTTTACATTTCAGTTCCTATTAAAACAATGACTCGTTCTGCCACCTAGTCGCCAATCTCAAAAGTTCACAGCTGTCACAAAAGGAAATGCTATTTGTATAAATGAAATTTATGAACCAATTTAAAACAAATTGACAGGGGAATATTCTATAAATAGTACCTTATAAATGTTGCATTTTTTAATAAAGTAATTGTTTTCTTGCCACTTATCTGCCTCTAAAGCAGACACATGGGCATTTTATTCAATACTACGCCATAGTGCCAGTTGAGTGTCTCCTGCTCATCACCGTCCCTCTTCACTGAACAAAAGTACTATCTGTACAGGACTTGTTTGTTTCTACTGTTGCTGGAAATTAATGTTGTTTTCAGCAACTATTAAGCTACGTACATACGTCCAATGGTTCTTGCCCAATAATCGGCTTAGGGCCGATATCGGACGAAAATCTGGTGTGTGTACAGCGCCCATCATCCGAACAACTGTCCTGGCTGATCCACAGACGATGAACGATCCTAATGCAAGAAAAGGGGGAGAGCGCACAGCAGGGTGACGCTCCGTCGTTCTCCCATCTCCATAGAGCAGAACGGTGCTGTATGTACAGCACTTGTTCATGCATCGTACATTCCTTCGTCGTTGGAAAGGATGGTGAAAGATCCTTTCCAATGACAATAATTGCACATGTGTATGCCGCTTTATTGCAATTGTGTACATAATTTAGGAGTGCCCTGGTGACCCCTGACTGCAAACAAAGTGCCAGGGCACACAATGGCACCTCCAAACAAAAACCCTTCCGCTCTGTATATGAAAAACAAAAGTGCAGGAGTTAATTCTTGTTGGAATACTGCACAGCTCCACAAGAGAAATAATACACATTGTTCTTTTATTTAGAAAATATTTGTTTAGCCCAGCTAACATTTTTTTGGGATTCTTGTAAAAATAAAGAATCCTAAAATAACTTGCTTGCTTTAAAATTTATTTGGCAAATGACTTTTTTTGCTCAGCCCTGCCAAGATGTTTTGGAAGGGTATATTGCATGTTCTATGATCCAGATGTTGGCATCCTTTGTAAGATTGTGTAAGGAGATGAAAGAACAAAGCTGGATCTGACTTTGCTGATTATTTCATTGAACACAACTCAGCGACACTTCTACAAGAGGCGCTGCTGTCATGTAAGATGAAGGGGGACATTCACTGTCACCTATGTTCGCTGGCTGATTTGGTGCTTGGTGGAAGTTCACTGAGGCCGGATGATTTGTTACATAACAGAACATTTCCTTCTGTTTATACAAGTAATGAGACGTCCTCATCCTCAGGATACTTTCCCTTTTCCATAACAGTCTATTATCGTTATCTGGAGAAAAACAGTAGTGTGGGTACAAGAAGAATGATCTAGCACTGCACCTTGCTTCCCAATGAAACTATAAATCTGTACACTTTGGTGGGGTTTAGCAACTAAAAATTAAATGTATTTTAAGGTAAATACTTCCAGTGTGAATGTACTTGTACCAATGTTTGCAACATATTCTCTTGCAATGTATTGTCAACCTTTGTTAAATGTTAGTTATTTCAATTTGAAATGGAATGTTATGAATTAATGTACCACATCCCCTATTTCTCTAAATCCTATATCAAATCTTGCAATGTACATACAGGGATAGGTATATAGGTACCTTTGAAAATCTTTACACTAATAAAATCTTAAATACAATTTATTCATAAATACATGCTAAAAACATATTCACATTAAGGCAGCTCGTCTATACAATTTAACCCTTCCAATAGCCAAATAAGACCTTTATTAACCACTGTTACGGTTTTGACACGTTTCGCCTAATTAGGCTAAGTAGATTGTAAGCTCTTCGGGGCAGGGTCCTCTCCTCCTGTGTTACTGTCTGTATCTGTCTGTCATTTGCAACCCCTATTTAATGTACACCACTGCGTAATATGTTGACGCTATATAAATCCTGTTTAATAGTAATATTAATATTAATAAATAGGCGAAATGTGTCAAGAACAGAGATATTCATATAAGTAACAGAGGTTAAATAGGATCTGTTTGACTGTATAGATGAGCTTCATGTGATTTTGTTTTTATTATGTATTTATGAAAAAATTGTAATTAGGATTTTAATATGTGTAAAGATTTTCAAAGGTACAGTAGGATCTCGCCTATCCGGTTTGCAACTACGCGGCCTAGTACGGAGGCCGTAAAAAAAAAAATTCTATTATAAAATGCCAAGGCAGTGCGGGCGGACATGTGCTGTGGTGCTCCTGCATGGCACACGTTGCGACGTTGCTGCTGCCTGCTCTCCGGAACTGTGTGGGGTGTCCGCGGGTGCGGCATGTGTAGCACTGGACCGTGTGTGGAGGTAAGTATAGTGCTTTATTTTTGGAACTTCGGACTATCCGGCTTTTTTGTTATCCGGCCTACCCTGCCGCCACATTAGGCCAGATAGACCGAAGTCTACTGCACCTATAAAATCCCTGTATGTATATTGCAAGATTTGATATAAACCCATGTAATATATAATGCAACTGGATCAACACAATGATATTTGTAGTATGATATATGGATTAGTTTTAAGGTTTGCACACAAGCCGGAGGTGAAGGCAGGCAGCACAGGATAATAGGTTGGCAGACAAGCAAAGGGTCAAAGGAGGTTGCAAAGGATTCGAGGTCTGCAGACAAGCCAACACTGGGTATTGCTGGATTAGAGGTCTACATACTAACCAATAGTCAGGGAAGGCAGCACAGGGGTCAGAATTAGGCAAACAAATCTGAGGCAAGGGCAGGCAGCGCAGGATCTGAAGTCAGCAAGCAAGTACAAGGTAAGGGCAGGCAGCGCAGGATCAGAGGGCAACACAAATAGGCCAAAAGTTGGGAAGACACCAAAGAATCAGAGGTCGATAGACAAGCCAGGGATAAGAAGGTAGCACAGATTTAGAAATCAGCAGAGAAGAGGGCAGGCAGTACAGGATCAGAAGGTAACAAACAAGTTGAAGGTCAAATCAATAAATAATGATCAGAGGTTGGAAGCAGAGTCACAGGTCAGGTCAGACAGCAAAGGATCCCAGGTCAACAAACTATTCCGAGGTTAGGCAGATAGCATAGGACTGCAGGTCAACAATCAGAGTTCAGGGCAGGCAGCATCAGAGGTAACAAACAAGCTAATAGGGAAGGCAGCAAAGAATCAGAGGTCAGCAGACACTTACCTCTCCTTACCTATGGCTTCAGAGATAACATAATTAATAGTCCGTATGGACTTTTATTTGATGAAGTTGGTAGTGTCCCATAAAACATGCCAAAATTATTTAAATCCAGTTTAATAATAATATTGTACAGTAGTGGGCATTCTAAAAACATTTAAACCCATAATGTGAGTAGCGGTTGCCTGATAATGGTGACCTTGAAATCTGTAAGTACCATCTATAACTCACAACTGTTTGGGGTAATATCTGAGCTATGGCTCCAATATAACTTTCTTATTTTCAAATTTGATAAACCTATTATAAATTAAACAGGCCAATACTGAAAAATTTCAAAATTGCCCCATTACCTTTAATCCCGCAGCGCAGTTGATCAGTCCGAAGGTGTCTTTCATCGGTCCTGCAATGTCCCGGCATCCGTCTCCGAGCAGGCGCGCCAGGCAGCGCCCTCTTCGCCTCTTCTTCTTGGTTCTTCTTCCCACGTCACCTGACCCAGGTGTGAGATCGGGTGACGTAGGTTGGAAAAAAAACTTGACGACCCCACTGCGCATGCGTGATGCTCAGGTGTGCGCAGAAGGAGCACCCAAGAGCCTCCAGGGATGCGTGACGTAGGTGTCCCGGGAGGCTTTGCGCTCCCATTCATTCTCTATCGCCTAGGCAAACGAGAATTAGGGGGCAGTGCTGCACCCCTTTTTTTAAAAAAAAAAACAAACAGAATTTTTACCCTTTTATGTAAAGTGAAATTTCTGAGTTTAGGTACGCTTTAAGGAGTACACAAGTACGAGAATCAGGGTGGTTACAATGCCAGGGTGGACCCAACCAGACAAACTGGGAATCCCCTGAATAATTTCTACATATTAATATGAATTCTGTGGCTGTACAGCACTACACAGTACAAATACACCGAGCTGTAGCTTTACATTCTATGGCTGTGCTGGCCTAATATCTATGCAGAAACAATGAGATCCGTTTCTGATACCAGCTGCAAGAGGGCAACAACAGGATTACCAGGAAAACATCCATCCTGGCCTGCCGGAATCCTCATCTCAGCACATTGCTAATATACCTATTATATCTAAGGCCGGCCATCTAATCCTGGCTGCTTTTGTTGGTGCTTCTCCTTCATCCAGCTAGATGATGAGTCTGTATTCCACGATATACCCTCTGATGTTGGAGTAGCTGGGATTGCAGCAGATGTCATGGGTCCTGTTCTGTTTTTAAACATTAACCTTTCATAGCTTTTACTTTCTGGCCATAGAAGGGCCAGGGCCAGGGCAGGGCTCCCTGGGACGGTTCTTACCTTGCAGCACTAGGGTCCCAGGTTCATCTGCTGGTCAGGACCCCTACCTGCATGATGTTTGTATGTTTTCGCGATGTTTGCATGCATTTTCTTCAGGCATATTTGGTTTCTTCCAACATCCTAAAAACATTATTAGCTTCTGCATTATTATACAGTATTTAAATAGCACCTGCATATTACACAGCCTTGTCACTAGCTGTCCCTCAAAGGAGCTTACAATCTAATGTCCCTACCATAGTCATATGTCATTATTATAGTCTAAGGTCAATTTTGAGGGGAGGTCAATTAACCTAACTGCATGTTTTTTGGAATGTGGGAGAAAACCAATGCAAGTACAGGGAGAACCTCCAAACTCCATGCAGATAGAACCCTGGCCGGGTTGCGAACCTGGGACCTAGCACTGCAAAGGCCAAGGTGCTGACCACTGAGCTGTTGTCCTGCTCATTACTGCTGCAGAAATTGCACTAAATGGGTCCATACATCGTAGATCAGTACCAATGATCAGTACCAATGATAAGTATCTATTTTATATTGATCATTTACCTTGGTACCTCCGTGCACTTATCAAACAGCAAAGCAAATGTACAGCAGGAGTGCTCCCTTACAGCTATCCCAGCCACAGGGATCATTCGCCATCATTTTTTCTGACAATTCACATTGTTATGGTATTACTAATGAATTACTATCAAAGATAAAATGGGCATTCACAATCAATATATTGATCAGGTATCCCTTATTTTAATTATGATAGCAATATATTCAATGATTTTATTGAATCTAATGTCCACTCTTTGTTGAAAATCTGTTGAAGTAAATGGCTGCCAGGCCATTGAAATATAGTGAGGAAATTAGATAGTGAGCTCTGGGGACCAGATCAGGAAATGAACCCTGTAATATGGACCCTGTAAAGTGCAGTGTAATACACATTTTTTTAAACAAGGTTTTATTTATTTTCATTTTTACCTAAACTTGTATTCAATAAGAAAATGTGTACATCAATGTTTCAAGCATTTTTTAATTCAATTTTCAAAACGTATTGTGCAAAGTTGGGCGAATCTTTGGTGAAAACATTTATGAATAACCCCCTATATTTTCTCTTCACAGATTCATTTAAAGACAATTTATAATAGCTGAAGGGGGGCGAGGTGATATTTAATGAAACGTTAAACATTGACCTGAATTTATCGACACTTTCCAGAGGTGGTTATGGCTGATCGTAATGTGACCGATAGAATCATAAAATTTATAGCTGAATTCAGCTCCTGATGTAAATGTTGTGCTTTACCCGGCAGTGATTTTAATGGGAAATCTGTTATGATAGACGGAGTTGAGGATAATATAAAGACTAGGTTACTTATCATGAAATGTGGCATTTAACTGCCAGCCGTTGACTCTCGTCGGCGATGAAACTGCACCCGTGGGGGAGCTTTGCCTAAGGGACCCCAGGGACCGTTCACCATATGTCAGTGTTTATCACTGCTGGGTTTGCCTCATATAACTAGCAAAGGGATGTTCCATTACAAAACTAATTATTACAAAGTGATGTTTTCTTGAGACAGGTTAATATAGCATCTCCCAGGGTAACAAGGTGCGCTTGGGATTTGTGGTCCCACAGAAGCTGGAGAGTCTTGTGTTTGTCTAACTGGTATGCCGATCGTCTATTTTTGCTTTGGATGGAATAGGGATGGGGTAAAATTAGAGCCCCTTTGCACACACTTTGGAGGATCCAGTATATTCATGGGGATATAATCAAAACCTAAACTATTTTATCAGGGAATTGTAATAACAGGATTATCCAATTCTTGAAACCTTTGGTGAGGATTTAGTACTCCTGCCATGGTAGCCATTCACTAACTGATAAATAGAACCAAGCCATGTTTAATTTATTATAAATGGAAAGAAGAGATGAGCCTAAAGTTCAATAGTTGATTAATTTTATTGATGCATTTAATGCAAATAATCAATGGGCACGGTGAACTAAAATCAAATGTGAAAGGTCAATGCTCTTCGCATTGTTATGTATGTGCAAAATCAATCGATTATGTAATCTATCGTTATTAGGTTTTTCTTCCCTTATTACCCCCAAGATATACTGACTGGCCAAAAAAAGTCAGACACTGTAATATTTTATTGAACTGCCTATAATTTCGATTTAGTATAATTTTGATAAGTTTATGCAATGTTCTCAACATTTATTTCTGTCCAGACCTGGATTACTTTTTGACCAAGATCTTGTATTGATGATAGGAGAGTCAGATCGCTGTGCAAAGTCTTCTCCAACCCATCTCAGATTCCCAATGGGGTTCAGGTCCGGCCAATCCATGACAATGATGTCTCGGGGTTCCTAAACCACTCTTTTGCAATTGAATCCTGACATTATAATCTTGGATTATGCTGTGGTATCAGGGAAGAAAAAAATCCATTTTAGCATACCTAAACTCAACATTTTCACTTTCCATAAAAGGTTTTCTTTTCAATACATAAATGGGTGAACAACCCTTATATCTAATGGGAAAATGTTAATTACTTTTTAATTTTATAAGTGCAACACCCTTGATCAAGACTGAATGGGAGCGCAGATCCTCCCAGGATACCTTGGTCACGCATCCTGGGTGGCTCTGGGTACTCCTTGTGCGCATGCTCTAATCTCGGACATGCACAGACTTTTTTTCTATTAGGGTAAAAAGAAATGCAACGTGATTGGCTTTCTTTTTTACCCTTTACAGCGTCACCAGATCTCACACCTGCACATAGGGTGACGTAGCAAGAAAACAAGAAGAAGATGGAAGAGAAGAATGAAAATGGCAGGGCCTGGTGCCTCATTAGCGCCAGGAGGAAGAGGAATTCCCTGACGCTGCGGGACCCGATCGTGGGAAGGACCAGCACCATGGAGAAACCTGCAAGATTAAAGGTAAGTGTAAATTTTTGGTTTTCAGTTTAGTTCCGAAAAACACGGTCTATCAGTTATTCAGTATATTCAGCTGACCTCATTTTTTGAGCACATTGCTGAATGACCAACCAAAGCCACCCCAGATCATAACACTATGTATGGGAATCATAGCTGGGGCGTCTTTCATTTCATTTTCACTTGTGAGCCTGCTAATATTACACTAACAATCCTGGGTGACAACACTCACTTATTACACTGATTTGGATTAAAGCGGTCCATGCACCACCCCATGAAAAAAACTCTTAATAGTCCCCTTACCTGTGTTTGTTTATTGAGCATACACATATCACATGCCAACTATATTCTGCATTGTCTCACATTTCTGCATAGGCATCAGCCCCTTGATCACATTGGGCCTGATTTATTAAAGCTCTCCAAGTCTGGAAAGGATACACTTTCATCAGTAAAGCTTGGTGATCCAGCAAATCTGGAATAAATCTGGTCCAGGTTGAAAATATTTGCTAACAATGACTTTTAAGAAATCCATTCCAGGTTTGCTGTATCACCCAGCTTCACTTAAAAAGTGTATTTTCTCCAGTCTTGGAGAGCTTTAAAAAAAATAAGGTCCATTGTGTCTGATTTTGCCTATGTGTCCCATTGTAATAGTTAGAAATTGGCAACATGAACATCCCAGTCCTTGTGGTATTGTGAGAGCAATAAATACAGCTTCCTGATAAAAGTGACTTAGGTCTTCTAAGAGGTCTCGGTAGACCAAAGTAAATGTCAAGCTCACCTGGGGCAGAAGAAAAGAGATGATCAGATGATTTTTTTTCATTATAGTTAAAAAAAGATCTGTTTTAAAGTGCATCCCCTCTTATCTCCTTAACATACGGCTTTTTGTAGTCCACCGAGGAAATCCGAGCAAGCCTGATAACACTGCTTGAGATACCATTGCAGATCATACGGCCTCATTACAGCACTGGAGAACATCGACGGGTATTTTTTTTTAATTTTGTATTTTTTTTTATATAACAAAACACATTTCCAATGGTCAATTAAACCAATCAAATGGGAGGACACATACAATGTTCATTGACAGAGTAAACATGTTAATGATTTAATTAATTCTTCTTTAAATCACACCTGCATTCCTTAAATAAATGAAAAGTGTCCGACTTAAGCACAGCTGTCATATCAATCCCATTAACAGTTCATGGAATGCTTCTGGCCCTTTGAAATGCCCTTGAAGGCATTCTGCACAGGCTTAGAGTACTAAAGACTACATCATTCCTTCCCCCTTCCTTAATATTCCACAATTGCTAAATGGCCTTCTAATACACTTTTATGGCAATTGAATAGGCTGCATTCTTCCTAGATATTGGTCCTGGCTGTGACAGGTATACCCTGCACCATTTGAAACCAACTCTGCGCTCAGCAATTTATAAACGAGGGCCAACGTCAGGGCATAGCAGCATAGAAATACCAATGAGATAAGGGCTTTCTAATTCTGGTTTAGCTCTTGGCCGCATCGAGTTACAACCGAACACAAACCCAGAGGACTGTTATGGAAACATACGAGCTTGCATTGTGTCATTACATGTTCTTGCCAGGGGTGACATGTGGAGATTTACAGCTAGGCTTGCATTGTGTCCATCCCAGCAGATATGTCCTTGGATTTATTCCAAACCGGAATGTTTTCTGAGTTCTGTGAAACCGTATGAAAATCACAGGAAAGAAGGATGAACTGTGAATCAAAAGGGCTGGGGGGATATTGAGAGTCCCTAACCATAAGGACTGCATTTCTGGTAAATTGCAAGTACTGAAGACAAGCAAATGTCCACGCCATTAGACAGCTGTAATGGTAGAGTTCCCAAATGAAGAGAACATATATATGGCAATAAGCTAATAGCCCATAGAAGGTTAAAAATCAACAGCTTTCGTTGCTATATTCTCTACAATTGTTATATTCTCCTAGATTGTAAGCTCTTCGGGGCAGGGTCCTCTTCTCTTTCTCCTTACTGTCTGTATCAGTCTGTCATTTAAAATAATAATAATAATATATTCAAGAAGAATAAATGTCCCCAGCAGTACTTCTTTTTCACCACTAGATGTCCTCAGTCTGATGACTGACATAATTGAACCCAGCCTGTTGACTGGACGGGGAAAGGAGAAGCAGCACTGAGCCCATCCCCCTAGCTCTCTGATTGCTCCCTTCAGCATGCTTCTTAACTGTTTGTACTGCTTCTATATTACAACCCAGTTCTGCTGTACAGGGACTATTCCAGGTCAGCTACTTACACTTTATATATATATTTAGAAACACACATTTCTTTTGATATAATTTTCTTTCTATAAAAAAAAAAAAAATGTTGTGCAAAGGAATGCATGTCTAAACAAAGCTCCCTTGTTCCTGGTATGTAATTCCACAATTGCTGCATGCAAACGAAAGTAATTATGTCATGTTTTACAAGGCATTATCCCAAATCAAAGCTAAAATACTTACCAAACGAAACTGAACCAAGACA
The DNA here is from genome assembly GCF_032062135.1 of Pyxicephalus adspersus. Taxonomy (NCBI): domain Eukaryota; kingdom Metazoa; phylum Chordata; class Amphibia; order Anura; family Pyxicephalidae; genus Pyxicephalus; species Pyxicephalus adspersus. Next base: position 8,234,263 of record NC_092866.1, on the reverse strand, counting down.
GAACGTGCCCTGATGTTATTTTCCTTTCTTTAATTACACTTCTCTTTGTTGAACAGACCCGTCTATAATTTTGCCACCGGAGTGAAATCATTAGAGATTTCCGTTCATGATAACAGGTGTGCCGGCTGGTATCTAGTCTGGTATTAATGCCAGGCGTCTGTGCAATACAATACCATTGCCTATTGGCCTAATTACGAAAAAGGGGGTCTAGCTTGCATTGGGGGGGTTGCAGTATTGGGGTCCCGGGTTAATTTGCAGTCAATAAAGTCAATGAATTAAAGAGACCTTATAATCGGTCTTTTTTTCAAAAAAATTCTTCCCATAGGATTAGATGGGCATTTAATGTTGTTCAGGTGTTAAAAGTGTAGACATCAAAAAGCCCTGAGACTCCTCTGCAAGCTGGGAGACTGCCCCCAGGGTTAGATTATCCCAAAGACCACCTAGGCTGGGGTCTAGGGCAGCTAGGATCAGTATTTCCTCCATCACTTACGCAGCTCCTGCCCACTCTTATCATGGCCACTTTTCTATATCCAGCCCTCGCCCAACCAGTGTAGCCATGCTCATGTGCTCTGGATACCTTAAGCATGCGCCAAGGAGCAGACCATATATGGAAGCAGCCAGTGCCCCTCCCCCAGTATGTAAAACCTGCACGGTCCTGGACCTATCATCTCTGCCGAGTGGCTGCATACAGATATGTGTGTTCCATGTTTGGCAATTATGCTGTGAATACTTGTTGATTTTGGGAAAAGTTTACCACCCACTGAGTTGCCATTTAGATGTCACTCTGTATTTTTATTGGAGTGATCAAAATTTTTAGCAAATAAAAAAAAAAAATCATAATGCAAAGAACACCTAATCAAATAAACCTAGATCCTAGATTGTAAGCTCTTCGGGGCAGGGTCCTCTCCTCCTCCCCACTGTCTGTATCTGCCTGTCATTTGCAACCCCTATTAATGTACAGCATTGCGTAATATGTCGGCGCTATATAAATATTGTTTATTATTATTATTATTAATAATAATATTAATAATAATAATAATATCCTAAATACACCCACAACCCCCAAGTCTCTGCTATTTCTCAGGAGGAACCACAGACAAAATGTTCATTCTCAGGGTACAGCTTAGGCACAATAAAGTGTTTCTAAGATAAAAAAAAAAAAATATATTTGTCTTTTTCCTATTGCTCAAAACATATGTGTTCAGTGACCCCCCAAAAAATCCCTTTATCCCTTGCATAGAGCTGCATATCCTTAATGCTTGCGGCTACAATTCATGCTTCATTCATAATACCAACACTTTTGATACAAAGACTGATTTAAATCAATCGTAACTAAAATCATTATCCAGTATTTATATAACATAGCGCTTTACAAAGTCCATATCATGTCACTAACTGTCCCTCAAAGGAGCTCACAATCTAATGTCCCTACCATAGTCATATGTCTCAGTCCAATTTGGGAGGAAGCCAATTAACCTAATTGCATTTTTTTGTACCCGTGGGAAACTTACGCAAACACAGGGACAACCGCAAACTCCATGCAGAGAGTCCTGGCCGAGATTTGAACCTAGGACTTAAGCTAGGTACAGACTTCCAATAATTATCGCTAGAAAACTAATGAATACGACCGATTAATGATTATGCATGAATATACTTGAACAATTGTATTGTGCACAATTCTGTACATGCTGTAACAATACGATTGTTCAAATATAATCCACCAACAGTGTCCACACACTAGATACTATCTGAACGATGCAGGGAGTGACATGTAAAGGAGAAAGTGTACCCCAGAAACATGAACGATCACTGTACACACGATAGATAGTGAACGATCGTCGGCTAATCAGATCCGCCGTGCTGGTCGTTCATTTCTAACGACCATCCTGGTTCGTCTGCGTCATTGGGCACTTTTTTTTTGAACGATTTTTGGACAATCGGTCGTTCGTCGTTCGTTTCTAACGATATGTAGATAGATGGATTATTGGCAAAGGCCAGAGTGCTAACCATTGAGCCACCATTCCGCTGATCATAAAGTTGCATAGCATTGAATAGCATTAGACAGAAGGGGGCAATCCGGACCGCAAATACATTTTGGTGGATGAATATCCTCCCATCCTTTTTTCATCATACATAAAGCATTTTTGTGGCTGTAAAAGTCCATAACAATATACAGAAGAGCTGTGTAATAAACAGGGTGGAAGAAATGGGTTTTGTTAATGGCTAAGGCAGAAGTCCTAAGAATAGTAATGGATTGCTATGAGCACTCCCGGAGATAAGTGCTAGAACAGAGTTCTTAGACAATACATGGCTTTAGCAGACAGCATAAATGACTCTTCTAGGTGCTGAAGACAGAACAGCAACCATTCACCAGATAAAAGGGGCCATGGGTGGGAGCGTTCCTGCAAATTGTCACAGGGATACTGGAGCCAGAATGGAGTGATAACAATTTCTATTTTCACCCCTGGGACGAGAGATATGGAAGAGCAGCCAGCTTGGGTAATATGGTGCTATTAAAGCGGACCGTTCAGTAACTTTGCATGAATTAACCTTAGACAGGCCACTCTATTTGGTATTTTTTTCATAAATAATCTTTTTGCTCTGATCGGTGACTTTGCCTAGGCTTGGATAATGTCACCAGTCTGCTGCAGGACAGTGGAAGCATTTCTGCAGTCGGTTCTTCTAGTGATTGCAACTTTGTAACAAGTCACAAGATGAGAGGCATCAGCAAGGGCAAGGGATGGTTAGTAATATGTCCAGGTCCAGGAGGAGCATGGTGACCCTGGATTATTCCTAAAAAAGATGGCTGTCATTATGTCAAGAGCAGCGCTTTATATTCACACATTACTTTGTAGTGCATTGAAGTAGAAAAAGATTGAATCACTTGGAACATTACAGCTGTCAGTGGGCTAAAGTTAAAAGCTGGTTATGTTTCCAATAACCAACACCTAAAATATTAGTTTTGGTTGGACTGACCCTTTAAATCCAATCAATAAGCACACAGTGCATGCAAACACTCTGCGGAGGGCTATACAAGCACCATGCCATCCTGATGGCCCAGCACATCATGCCATAGCATCTTGATAGGAAATGTACTGTTATGTACTAATGGAACATGCAAATGGATCTGCTAAGTAGGGCACCGAGCCCACAGTAATAGCTTTTCAGGTGTTTTAATAACTAAATGGTTTGATGGTAATGTTATCACTCTTCTCGGAATATTGTTGGATAATGAGCGCAGATGCATAATATGGCTGTGTTATTAGGTTGAGCACCAGCAGATCTTGTGTATCAGCCACAAATTGCTCATCGGTTCAGTTCATCTCCTATAGGATTATTTAAACCAGGGGTGCCCAAAACGTTGATCTACTAGTCGATCGCAAAGGCAACGCGAGTCGATCGCGGAGCCCTGCCTTACCCCTCCCTGCTATTTACCAGCAGCCCTGCTGTACTTCTTTAGGGATGCTAGGGATGTCTTTCGTCAGACAACACCAGGAACTTTGTGTCCAAGGCTGGTGTAACAGAGGGGAGGGAGGCAGAGAGGACGGGAGGGCAGTCTGAGGTGAGGGGCGGCCAAGTCAGTTCAGGCTCGGTGTCAGGGTTCAATTACCGAGATACCTTTGTACAGATTAGCAGTTCTTTTTCTTGTGCAGCACGTCATTCTCCTATGACAGGTGAACTGTAGCTTTCCTGTCATTATATAGTCTTGTAGTGCAGTGTCTGTGCAATGCTCTGCCATTCAATGTCTCATTAGCTTCAGTCACTTCTGTGTCATATTCAGTATATATATAAATAAAGATATATTTAGCATTTTTATTGTTGGTAGATCAATATGACTTAGTCATTTTAAAAGTAGCTCGCAAGCCAAAAAAGTGTGGGCACCCCCGATTTACACAAAGTTATAATTTTCTGAACCTGAGTTAAAGCAACCCTGTGAGTTGCCTAAAATTATAATGTCAATTCCTTGCAACAGAACTGTTATATTCACCTTTCCAGGCACCATCACTCCAGTTCAGCACTGCAGCCTGTCTGTTCAACAATTCCAGGTGTGACTGTTTTCTGTGCTCCCTGCTGTGCACATTGGTTTCATCCAATGTATAGTGATGAAAGGTTGAAGGAGTGAACCATGGCAAGCAGCAGGGGACACAGGAATTCAACACTCCCAGAAGTGTCAGGTGATGATTAGTCTGAAAATTATTCATAAATGTTGGATTTCCATGTCCCCTGTCATACAAAGTGGTTCCATCCTCTGATTTCTGTGTCCTGTGGCGAGGTAAGGCTTAAGGGATAGAAACACTGTGAGCGGGGGAGGGACATAAGAATCCAATCCATTCCTCCTGGAAGTGTCAGGGGAGGAATCCAACCCTCCTGGAAGTGTCAGGGGAGGAATCCAACTCTCCTGGGAGTGTAAGGGGAGGAATCCAACCCTCCTGGAAGTGTAAGGGGAGGAATCCAACCCTCCTGGGAGTGTAAGGGGAGGAATCCAACTCTCCTGGGAGTGTAAGGGGAGGAATCCAACCCTCCTGGAAGTGTAAGGGGAGGAATCCAACCCTCCTGGGAGTGTAAGGGGAGGAATCCAACTCTCCTGGAAGTGTAAGGGGAGGAATCCAACCATCTTGGAAGTGTCAGGGGAGGAATCCAACCCTCCTGGAAGTGTAAGCGGAGGAATCCAACACTCCTGGAAGTGTTGAATGAGGAATCCAACAAGTAAAAGGTATAAAGAGGGATAGTCTCTTCAAATCAGGAATACGTGGAAGGTATGAAGAGGGACAGTCTCTATAAATCAGGAACAGATGTAAGGTATAAAGAAGGACTGTCACTCAAAATTAGAAATTTTTGGAAAGTATGATGAGGGACATTCTCTCCAAAACAGTTGGGAGGTACAGAGAGGTACAGACTCTAAATCTGGGTCATGTATATTTATCTCTGACCTTTGGATTTACCTTCTCCAGTGATTGAAGTGACATTCCAGTACCTACACATCCTAAAAGCTTGGTGCAATTCATTATATTGTACAGAGAATCCTCCATCCAGTAAGTGATGCATATTGATCAGTAAGTGCTGGCAATCTGCCTGGAGTGATCTATAAAGATTATTGCTTTACTACATGTTTCTGATGCACTAAGCAGCTTTGTAGAAGCAATGGACCTGAATAAATTAAACATGTGTTGCTGGATGAATTCTGGAACTTGATCGGTCATGAAACAAGTCCAATAAAAAAAAAAAAAAATAGTTTCCCAAAAACTTTAGGCTTGCAGTAAGTTTCATTCGATTTTTTGAACACTTTAAGTTGCTTATTGCTTTTTAATCCTATATCTTGCCTTCCCTAGTTCCAGTTTTTATCCCCTAATAACACGCTAATATAATTTTGCTTTATTACGCACCTGATTTTAGACCCATTGAGGTCATCACTTTTTGCTTTTCTTTGCTGGTGGATCATGGCTGGTGAGAGGGCCGGCCAGGATGCTGTACATAGCTTCCCGAAAACATCACAACACTGAACCTCAGTATTATTCTATAAAGCCCTCAGCCCTGATGCAAGCAGTTGGCTGGATTTTAGGAAGAGTTAAGCAAATCTTAAAATGCCAATGAAGAGTAGGAGTTTCCATGCTCAATGGGTTTGAATTCTGGCCATTCGTTGGTGATGAAATCCAATGGATGTGAGGGGCAGACCCAAGCCAGTCAGGTTGGGGAGGGAGGGGCTAGATAATCCTGGATGTGCTGAGGCTCTATCCGACATGCTGCAGCTTCTAATGCACACCTTGAGATATTTCCAGTAAAAACAATTGAGCAGTTTTAGTATAGTAGAAAAGCTTGTACAACAGTGCATATTACCATGGCACAAACCCATTAATATAGGCTACACAACAAATTACTAAAAATGTATATTAATGTAATAATTCTTCAAATTTTGTAATACTGACTTCACTGCAGATGCCAATGCAGCCTCCAGGTGGTAGTCTTGAGCTGTAGTTTTTATTTTTTACCATTGAAGCCTCCAGCCTGTAAATGATCACTATGCCATGGCGGACATAGTGATCCCATGATCAGAAACTGTTTGGAGTTTTGATTATCAGTGGGGACCTGAGAAGTGGCGGCTCTGAAAAGAGACATTTATTACTGTATCCTCATTATGGAGCATTATACTGCAGATGGGAAGGGTTAATGTATAATATTTATAAATTTTAACCATGTTTGTAGTTGTTTTTCTTAAGTTCAGCCACCATCGGCTGCAAAAAAAAAAAACATTGTGTGAGCTTTACAGAAAAAAAGATAGCAGGAAAGGTATTTCTATAGATATGCAGGTACCAGGATGGGGCCCAGCTGGCGATATTTCCGCTTATTTTGATCTTATTTTTTTTGCGATCCCTGCATTGTTTTCATTTTAGGGAGAGGGATCGTAGCCGGGTAAATTGTCAGCGGAGTGATCTCCGGCTAAAGCTGTCTCCACTTTTTGGAATAGGCGCTGGAAAACAGCCCGCTGTCCTTAAATATGCTGCTGACAGATCAGCTCCAGATGTTAACATGGAATAAAATATTAACAAATGGGCCCCGAGAGCCAAAAGGAAAAAGAAATCTGTGAGTGGAAAGTATTAATTTAACAGAAGACATGGAACTCTATATCAATAAAACATCCAGAGCCATGTTTATTATTTATGCACGCCTGTGTCCGCTGGAATCTTGAATGGATTTGTCGATCTATTATGTCATGTGTACTTGTACCCTTCCAGGTGTTTATTACCACTCACGGAGATCATAGTATTCACCTGACAAGCCTTTATCTGCTTTTCTTTCCAGGAAGACCGAACCATCTTTGTTCAGGTGTCATTCAGGGTCACCATGGACTTCTTGGGCTGAGATGCTGGTTCACGGATAACACAATCCTAGTGGCTGTTTCACTAATTTCTGATAATACCCTGCTACAGCCTTTCAAATTGCTACAAAGTTGCAATATACAGTCTGACAGGTCACTGAGGGAGAGGAGATTGAGGAAATGATCCATTCTGCCTGCAGCAGATTGATGACATCACATGAGTTTAGGAATCCAGGAGCTCTAAGAATGTTTTTTAATGATGTAATGCAACTGGAAATTGCACATTTTGCATTGCAGTGTACATTCGAACTATCTGTAAAGTTGCAGGATAATGTAACCCCAATATGGGGGTGACATAATCAGTGTGCAAAGAAAGAGGATACCAGTCCAGAATAAGAATCTGACAATGGAGCAGCCATTGTGGAGCTGCCAGTGCTTAAGGAGGACAACCTAAAGCCGCATACACACTTGCAATTATAGTCGTTGGAAAGGATCTTTCACGATCCTTCCCAACGACTAAGCACTGCACGATGCATGAACGAGTGTTTTGTACATAGCACATAGCACCGTTCTGCTCTATGCAGAGGGGAGGGGGAGAACGATAGAGCGGCTCCCTGCAGCGTGCTCTCCTCCTCACTTGCATTACGATCGTTCGTCGTTCATCGTCCATAGATCTGCCAGGATGGTCGTTCGGATGATGAACGACGCACGCTGTACACACATCCCATATCTGCCCTGGGACGATTATCAGGCGGGAACCATTGGAAGTGTGTATGTAGCCTAAGATGTACGTTAGCCATAATGCCACAAATGCTTTCATATTACAGAAAGCCTCTGGTACCCCCTGAGCAGCTTAGTTCCACTTTAAAGGGAACCTGTACTTTGATAATTTATTTAAAAGCCCCCGCCACTGTTAATACTAACTTTGATTATTCCTTACATACTACAGTCATTATCATGCAAAGATTGTGATAAGCCATGGCATCGCTCCTTTCGGAGGAGGGTATATGACATCCTGCACTCACAGTATTTCCTAAGTCTAAGGGCGTCATTTAAGCTGGAAGACTGAGGACATCTAGTGGTGTTGCTTGGAATTTTTCTTGATTACGCATTGAAATCCCCCCAAAAAAAAAATTATGGAAAAGCATATACATCATATTTTCTGCAACAAGTTATCAGGGGATGACTTGTATCTGATGCATTCTAGCTGGAAGCACAACAAATCTGCAAAAAAACAAGTCTGTGTAGGAGTAATTCAAAGGAGCTCCTCAATAGTCTTGAGCACAGGTCATATAGGACCATCCCAACCTTGCATACATGCTTCAACATGGGACCATTTCAATGTTGCATGCACACCTGTGTTTAGAACCAGGAGCCCCAGTCAATCAAATGAGGAGGAGGGTACTGGCCTGGTGTAAAAAAGGTCACATACCGGCCTTTGCATGGAACAAAGCTCATGCATGCCTGTCCCATACCTTGGGAGCCACTATCAATTAACTAAAGAGTAGTGGAGTGGGGGGATAGTTGAAACAAATGGGCTGCAGGCTTATCTGTGCGTGCAGAGCTATTCTGATGTAGTCAGGAGCAAGCCTGCAAGGGTGGCTACAACAAGGCCCCATGGGACAATTCAAGGTGGTGTAGCCACCCTAAAAAAAAGGGGGAAGAAAAAGAATATATATTACACCATGTAAGTGCAGTGCTGAATTTTGATGGAGGAGTAATCTCACTTCTATCTTCCTGAATCTGGTTACAATAAGTTAATTAAAACTCAGCCTAAGGGAATGAAACGGTGAAATTGCTGTCTGGAATTGTTCTGCCTGCTAAATAGGGCTAAAGCTAATGTAGGCACAAACCCCAGGTATTAATAACGCCGTTACTGCTCCTAATCAGAAATCCTAGCAGCCAGGACCTGAATCCTCGATCCAGCAGAATGAAGTGTTGGATCGGCTTCTGTCCATTATTTTATGGAACTCATTCAGTTACGGACATCTGTCGGCTCTTTCCTGCGCATTCGCTTCCACAAATAATCTGCCTCTGTTTTGGATACTAGAAAACTGTTTATCCAATGTCCCTTAGCAATTTTTAGGCCCAGCCGATAAAAGCAAATCAACAAATGGAGAAGTTGGTTTTGGAGTCCTGCCTGCCATGGTGTGGGCATGTATCCATGGAACGCTGGTATTTAAAACCCCAGTGGGTTACACGAGCAGGCATGTGGAAGGCCTTCAAAGCAGTATAAATAAACGAACCAACTTGTATTGTTGAGATTTTCTTGGCATCCGCGTTTGGTTTGCAGCCACCACAATCATTTGCTGGACACAACAGTTAGATGATGTTGTTTTGCGGCAGGAAGGCTTGTCAAGTCTAAGAGGTGCTTGGTATAAGTTAGTGAATGGCTTTGCTGTCATCATTAGCGTTTGTGGCTTGACGTTATTATGTGTACAGCTGTTAAGTAAATAAGTGACGCTATCATCCAAATCTACACATGGCCACACCAATCCTTAAGCTGACCTTGCAATGCAAATTTATATCCTTTTCATTTGCTGCAACCTGTGCCAAATTGCTGCAATAAGTAAAACAAAAAATGCATAAAAGAAGTTAATAAAGTTACTTTTTCCTGTCTTCTGTTCTGCACAAAGGTGGCATCACCCTTCCATTATTGGAATCCTGAGAAATGATCCTGAGACTTTTCTAAAGCTGCCCCAACTCTCTGGAATGGTCTTCCTCGTCCTTTTCAGCTTGCTCCTACTTTCTGCTTATTTAAAAGAGCTCTCAAAACACTTTTTCAGACTTGCCTACTGGTCTTCTTCTGTCTCCTAAAACCCTCACTACTTCCCACCACTCCATATCCCCCCCTATTGTGTGAGACTTCCCCCACCTCCTAGATTGTAAGCTCTTCGGGACAGGGTCCTCGCCTTCTCCTGTGCCACTGTCTGTATCGGTGTGTCATTTGTAACCCCTATTTAATGTACAGCTCTGCATAATGTGTTGGCGCTATATAAATCATGTTTATTATTATTATTAATAATAGTAATAATAATAATATTAATATTAATAATATTAAAATGCAAAGAAGCCCAAACCTTTGTGCTCCTGCAGGACCTCCACGTCTATTACTGCTTTTGTTTCAGGAAAAAGAAACTGATATAATTATTTATATGGGTCAAAGAATTCAGAAAATGAGAATATGATCTAGTCCGTCAATTGCATCAGGACAGCAGTTTTTATTTTTTTGTTTTCTTGCTATACCAATGTTTTATAATAAAGTGACAACGCTATTTATTCCGCTGAGAAATTGAACAGCAGCAGTGTCATAGCAGACAAGGCAGTCCTAGTTCTATATGTAGGATTTTTGGGGAAAATATCTGTTTGCAATGGTTTATTTTTGTGTAATTTGTCCTTTGTAAATACTTTCATCAGTGCTGCTATGCGTTCCTCTTGTCATTCTTTAAATTCTCTTGCAAATCTGTGCCAGCTCTGCACGATGACCGGTCCCCTTAATACCTCTATGTAGCTCTCTGCATGATTGCTCATCTATTATTATTATTATTATCATCATCTACCTCCCAGCTAGAATGCCCCTCTGTCTGGCATCCTGATTCAGTGGATAATTAGAAGCGAATTGATGATATTTATATATCTGCACAAATCAATACGACTTTTGTGTTGACTATGGCATTGAAATAAAAAAATTATACATAGCTACTGGAAATGGGAATTCTGAAGAACTTTGAGCAAAAGACAACCCATTATAACTGTCACCTTTACTGGTCTTCTATTTTATTGTATAAACTCAGATGTTCTGTATTCCAACAAAAAGTCTATTCCAGGTTTGATGACAGCCATCTTTATTCTACCCACTTTCTACTTTGCCGGGTGTCATGGACCCGTCTCCAATGGGAAGTGGCTGCAGCAACATGCACTCCTAGGGCCTGATTTATTAAAGTTCTCAAAGGCTGGAGAACATACACTTTCATCAGTGAAGCAGGGTAATCCAGCAAACCTGGAAAGGATCTGGTCCATGATTCAAGACATTTACTACCAAATAGCAAATGACTTTTTAAAGAACTTAATGGATCACCCAGCTTCACTGATAAAAGTGTATCCTCTCCAGCCTTGGAGAGCTTTAATAAATCAGGGCCAAAGTATATGCTGCAGATGGCAGAGCACAATGGAGCAAAGGTGAAAGTAGAAAGACTGTGTACTCTTGATACTAAGGGCCTGATTTATTAAAACATACCAAGGCTGGAGAGGATACACTTACATCAGTGAGCATTGGTAATCCAGCAAACCTGAAATGGATCTGGTTCAGGATTCGAAACATTTGCAAGAAGAGAAGAAGAAAGAGAAGAACTCCATTCCAGGTTTGCTGGATAACCCAGCTTCACTGATGAAAGTGTATCCTCCCCAGCCTTGGAGAGCTTTAATAAATCAGGGCCATAGTATATGTTGCAGATGGCAGAGCACCAACACAATGGAGCAAAGGTGAAAGTAGAAAGACTGTGTACTCTTGATACTAAGGGCCTGATTTATTACAACTTACCAAGGCTGGAGAGGATACACTTACATCAGTGAGCATTGGTAATCCAGCAAACCTGAAATGAATCTGGTTCAGGATTCGAAACATTTGCAAGCAAATTGAAAAGACTTTGAAGAACTCCATTCCAGGTTTGCTGGATAAACCAGTAGCACAGTACACAGTGCACAGTATACTGTGCACAGTAGTGACCCCCCAAATCTTGCTCCAAATGTCTGGGGACAGCAGAAAGTGGCTGTGGTGATCTCACACTGCAGATACGCAGGCACAAAAATACCTAGGGACGCTCACAAGTGCATTGCAAACTTTTAGTAAAAGTTCCAGAAAAAAGGTAAATTTTTCAGAGTACTGCTTAGGAACAATTACCAATTCTACATTTCTCTTTATCACCTTTTAAATTCAGTTTCATTTCGAGTTTATTGAAAAGAATCTCTGCAGATGCTATGTCCCTCTTCCAGACATCATTCCATTATAAATTCCCAAGCAGACCGCTGCAGCCCGCAAACCATAATCCTTCACTGTATCTATTTCCTTTTCATTAACCTCTACAACATCTCCCTGCTCTCCTCTTCCACAACCATGATATTTCTTTTTTTTACTTTGTCTTCTGGATTTTTCACAAATGTCTTGGACCAGATGTTTCTGGCAGGATCATCTTACATTTTTTTTCTGTTGCTAAGTGCAGCTCGGAGAAAAAATAGGCAAAGAAAATAAATATTATTGTGAATCTACGAGGATGGCTCCACGGGGAATTCTCTTTGCTTGCTGGGAGATTTCCAACATTTCTTCATAACGGCAGCTGTAGAGCATTTTTAAATTCTCTTTTTATTTTAGGGGCAGTGGGGGGTGAAGATTGTGACGGTTTATTATGTGCATATTTTTAACCACAAACACTGGAATCCTTCACGATAATTCCTTTGCTTTAGGCATGGTAAAAATGTTGTGAAAGGAAGTCCATCATGACAGTGAAGTGTGAAGAAGATTGATAGATGGTGACTGGGTTGAGGGTTTTCCTACAGAAAAAAACTTCAAAGGTTCAAAGTGAAAATCTGAAGTTTAATATCTATAATGTTATGCAATATTTCACAATTCATCCGAATTGGAGAACAGTTCTTAGAGACTGATTTCTGCAATGCCAACACAGGGCTGGGTAGGGTGATACAACAAAGGTTTAGGGAGGACTTCCAGATGTGGCACAGCCACCCACCTATCGTGTTGCTAACATTACCGATTTATTTTTGAATTTTTGAGTTTTTATTTGCATTTTAAAGTTTAAATACCAACTGTACAGTCATCAAAAACAATAATGAAAGGAAAATGTTACATCCAACAATAAACAATAAGAATGAAGTGCATGGAGGGGGCTGGGGGTGATAGCGGGACAAGCGGAAGGTAGGGGGCTTTGAACAACCGTCCTGTCTCTCAGAAATCTGGTCTGGTCCCCACTGATGGCCGTTAAGGTTTGTGTGTGTTGTATGTGAAATTGTGTTACAGGTTATTCATAGGTTGGCCTATGAACCCAAAACCAATCTGCAAGTAGAGTAGAGTGACAGTTTACCTTGTTCTTCTAGTCTTTGTGATTAGGTGAACTAAGGGGACAAATCGTTTAGTCTTTCTGCCCAAAAAGGTTTAGCCAGGTGACTGGAGTAGGAATATATATATATATGTCCCATTTGCTATGTTGTGAAGTGCTTTTTGGAAGGACTTTGGATAGAATTATTGTCTCTTTTCCATTGATTCTGCATTGTGCTTCAGTGGGAGTGGGGAAGAGGCATAGTAGTGATGTGAATAATTTCTTTATAATCGGGAGGAATGTGTGCATAATTAGAATCTGGCTATGTAGAAGAATCTATTTTAAAACATACTAGCAAAAGTGTACTCATTCCAAAATAAGTAAGCAAGCAGCATCTACACAAAATAAAACATTAAATTCAAATAATAATCAGAATAGTGTCATAATTATATTATTTTAACGGATGAGGAGCTGTATTTCGATAGGGTTCTAGAGAAGGCGTGTACAATTGTTATACCCCAGTGTTTGAATCTGAGGGTATTTTATATTGTTATAGATGTCTATTGTATATTTTGTTCCCTTGCAGTTACTGTTACAGCATTTTCTTTTACATTGGTATATGTTCATGACTCATTACTGATTTTGACTATGCAATATTAGTGCCTTATATAATAAATATTGGTTGTAGGCATCCTGAAAATTTTTTTCACTCGTTCAAGGTTGAAGTTGATTGCACTGGATTCTATTTTGTAAGGGTCTTGAAAGACTACAGTTATGATTTGCTGTACAGTACAGAACTCCACTGATTTTGTATTTACTGTATTTGTGGTACTTTTTTGGTAATTTGTTCAGCTTTGACACTAGGGTGTCTGCAGTGCTAAGAAATGTAGACATTTGCCTATTTTCTATTTACCTTATTTATTGCTCCTTATTTTCTTTTCTACCTTGCATGTCCTATTAGAGACTTCTCAACCTCCATTTGCTCTCATGGGACACCCTAGGCTGTAGTTTCGGCATCTAATTGGCTCTTGAACCTTTTAAGCTTCAAGGGTCAAAGTTTTTTTTGATTTGCCTTGAATTGCAGCATTCAGAATGCCACAGGGGAGAACTCGTCTGGGAAGCCAAACAGAGATAGATGGCTCATAGATGGGCTTGTGGAAATATTTCATCATTCAGACAGACCGAACCCTAGTTAGTGACTTATGATGGCCAATATATACCTACCTTCTTCTATTACCAACATTCTTTGTAGCACTGATATGCCACATGACCAAATGCCAAAAACCACAATGGACGTTGATGATGGACGATATTATCCGGCATATCCTATATTGACAACCACCTTTCACCATGCCCACCAATAATGGTGCCACATTTTACACTTTCTTTAACCCACAGAAATCTGTTTCCATCACTAAAGGGCTAATTGGCAGCATCTGTTCCCTTAGGCAAAAGGATCCCAGTCCCTCCATGTGTACATTACAGTGAAATATTTTGCTCCAATATATTTTCATAACATGTTTCTGCTGCTAGGAAGTGTACAGGTCGCTAGCAGTGTATTTGTTAGTCTTTTCCAGAGATGTACACATTGTTATCAATATCCTATTCACCTAGGATACATTCCTTGTTCTTGCTGACGTCAGTTGTTTTAAGAATAATGGCTGCTTGTTCCTCTGAGGCCTTTGACATTGCCATTAATCATACATTTAGATTTGAAGCTACTGGTGCATTATATTGATTTAAAGCAGAACATGCCAATGTTTTTATCCAATATGCTATATTAGATTTTTTATGCCCCATGTATTATGACTATATCATCTTTTTTCAGTGCAAGAACTTTGTATATTTCCCAGTAACTGCATAAATTCCATCTTTTAATCTGGTAGGTTCATTGGGTTTTAAAGAAAGTGTTCTACATTGTTATTAAATTGTTTCAATCCCTCTCTCAATGTCCCAGCATTATCATTTGTTTTTACCTTCAGTATTCTCCCAAGCCCCTTTTAGCTGCACGTTTCGGTGACCACCTAGCTGTTTTTGGGTGGTTACTAAAATGTTGGGTCACAATCAGGGGCTTCCACAGCTTCTTTTCATCCAGTTTAACAAAATTCTGGGAGAATACTGACCTTGTTTCTGTAGCAGATCACAGCTTTAATTACCCCCTGGCATATCATCACCAGGCTTATAAAAAGTTTGCAGTAGAAGTGGCTGGTAATTTAGTTCCTATTGATCTAGGCATGCCTCCAGAACAACACTCCTCAAGAGCTCTTTCTTTACACATTGATGCTAAATTATTAATGGAATTTAATCTGTGCTCACTTGTCAGATAATAGTTACTTGAGACAAACGATCTTGCTTGTCTCAGGTGAAAATATGACGTCACCCGTTGTCAATCATCAGTCCCTCACATTCCAGACCCTAACCTATTTATAATCATTGGGATGTGCTGTAGAGGAATGAGTGGTCCAACTTTTGCCAGGATTTATTGGGATTACATTGTGAAAGAGTGGTTTGGGGAGCATGGGACATCATTGCCCTACATGGATTGGCCACATGGAGAGTCCAGACCATAACCCCATTGAGAAGGTGCTGGAGAAGGCTTTGCACAGTGGCCCAACTCTTGCCAGGATTAATTGGGATTAAATTGTGAAGGAGTGGTTTGGGGAGCATGGGACATCATTATCACACATGGATTGGCCACATAGAAAGTCCGGACCTGAACCCTATTGAGAAGGTGCTGGAGAAGACTTTGCACTGTGGCCCAACTCTTGCCTAGATTCGTTGGGATTAAATTGTGAAAGAGTGGTTTGGGGAGAATGGGACATCATTGTCCTACATGCATTGGCCACATGGAGAGTCCAGACCTTAACCCCATTGGGAAGGTGCTGGAGAAGACTTGACGCAGTGGTCCGACTATCCCATCATCAACACAAGATCCTGGCAAAAAATTAATGCACACCTGGATGTGAATAAATGTTGTGACTTAAGTTTATGAGTTTATCAAAACCATACCAGGGTGAACGTGTGCTGTAATCTAAACTAAAAGCAGTCCAATAAAATATCAGCGTGTGTGACTTTTTTTTTGGACAGGCAGTGTATGTTTGCAATATCCAAAACAACAGAATTCATCTGGTTGCAGTTCTGCTTAAAACTTCCACAGAAAATAAAACCAATGACATTACTGAACTGGCCTAAGGACTGCAGACTTTAAAGTATGTATAAATATTTTTTTAAATGCCTGGAAGGGAGGGCAGTAGGCGTATAATAATAAAATAAAGATGTGCACTTAACAAAATCAAAATTCCACATCCTACAATAATCAAAAACCCTTTGTTACCAATCCCAATATATATTATAATACTCAAATATAAGCTGCAGACCAAACAAAGGATAATATTAGTGGGATTGGTAACAAAAAGTAATGGATTGTTGTGGGATGTGGTATTTATTTTTGTTGGGTTCACAATTTCTATTTGAGTATTATATTAGAATTGGTAACAAGTGGACAGAGGGAGGGTGGGAGATTTTTTAAAAATAATAATAGTTATGGTTTAAACATGCCACAACATGTGAAAGATTAAAATTGTTACTGAATCGTTGCTTAAAATAGGCAGATGGGATGTTAGTATACTGTATATAAAAAAATGTGAAGGTATTAGCATAGTTATGCACTAAAAATAAACATAAAAAGAGAAAAAATCTGGACCACTTGGTGCTTTTAATCTATTTTGTTTCTAAACTGTTTTCTAAACTTGATTTTTTTAAAGAAAGGTTTGTTTAAAGGATATTATATATTTAACTGTACTTTTCCTTTGGGTTCTTGAGTAGGTCGTGCCTGAAATTCTACCTTAGGGGATCTCCGCTTATCACTAAGTCTAATGTATCAGTCTTAAAATATTCATACTGCTTTCTTACATAGAGCACAATCTGAAAAAGAATCAAGCAAGCAACCAAGCTTAAACGTTTCGCAAACACTAACATCCAATGATTAGATATTTCCTCTTTACAGCATATTGTTTAGATAGTCTTTAGTTAAATAAATGTTATATATCGAAAAAGTTGAAGAATATCAACTTTGTATATGGTTTTAGCTTCAATTCTATTGTGAAAAAATAATGTAATCAGAAGTAATATAACAAAAAGTGTACCTATTAGGAAAACCAAGGAGTTAAAGTAGATAAAACTCCTAAGGGCCCGTTTCTATGTTCCAATGCACTGCAGCAATTTGCATTATAAGGTTTATTATGGTGTGAACCTTTTAGTTGGCCATGGCTCTGTGTATCATATTTGCCAAAGGGAACTGGGTGTACAAGAAGGAAAGTGCCAGGGGCAATATGTATAAAGCCCAGATTTCATTTTATGTGTACTCTTATGTCTTAAAAATCAATGCATTTTGGGGATCCCAAGGGTCCTAACCAGCATCTGGAGCAATCATCAGATTAATTAGTCTGCCTCTATATCTGAGGTCTAATAGGGCTGGTGGGTGGCATGGCCCTTGAGCACCCTAGGGCAACCTGGCTGTTATGTACCATCTTCCTAGGTACATCTCTAATACAATATCACTTTTTTTATTCTTTGCATCTTTATTCATTGCATCTTAGTGTTGCCAATCTTCTTGCAGCCCCTTTCAATTTAAAATGCAATGACTGCATGACATTTCTTAAAAAGGGTTATCTGATGATGATGACAGTAGACTATATGGGCCTGGTTTATTAAAGCTCTCCATAGCTGGATAGGATACACTTTCATTAGTGAAGCTAAGTGATCCAGCAAACCTGAAATGGATCTGGTCCAGAATTCAAAACATTTGCTAGCAAATAACAAATGACTTTTATTCTTTTTATTTATAACAAAAGAAATTTATTCCAGGTTTGCTGGATCACCCAGCTTCACTGATGAAAAGGTATCTTCTCCAGCCTCAGAGAGCTTTAATAAATCAGGCCCTATGTGTGCAATGTGCATCTGTATAGCCACTTGTAGTGTAGAGTATATGACAGGGTGACAACACAGAATCTGAACAAGGTCAAAAAGGAACAATTAAAGGCTTGACTGGACTGACTTTTCCTAATTTTTAGTGCCTCAGGGAGGAATTTCATGTAATTTATGCATGTAACTTAAAATTTTAATGATTTTAATTTTCAGTTCTGTAGTATAAAACTGTAAGCTGTCATTGGGCTCTATTTATAAAATAGTGAATCTGACATTCACTGAAACATTCCATGGTGGAAAATCAATTACTGCCATGAAACACATGGACTGGGAAGATTCCACACCAGTTTCAGCAAATGTCAGTTTCACTCAGGTAAGTATATAGGGGGTGCAAGGTGTGCAACAGCACAAGGGCCCTGGGCCCTCCTCATCCAACAGGGCCCCCACAGGTGCCCTAAATCAGTTCAGCAGTGGTCAGTTCTTCACAGGGGCCACTGGATTCACTGCTTTATAAATACACCCAATTGAGTTATTCGCCGTTGTTTGAACAACTTTTGTCCCCATAACCTCATGTGAACTGCACTGAAATGGCAAACAATTATATTAAACTTCCCAGATATCCTAAATGAGCAAGGAACAGAGGGTAAGGTGTTTGTTGTCCGAATTGTGTGATACTTCCCCCACCTCCTAGATTGTAAGCTCTTCTGGGCAGGGTCCTCTCCTCCTGTGTTATTGTCTGTAACTGTCTGTCATTTGCAACCCCTATTTAATGTACAGCACTGCGTAATAGGTTGGCACTATATATAAGTCTTGTTTATTTATAATATTAAAAGTAATAATCTGCAGCACAGCCTAAGGTGACAACTCTGCTCCTCCAAAGATGCAATGTAGTCAGAGCTGTTACCCTATGACACAAGGGCCTCTGTTTATAAAACAGGGAATCAGACATTCCCTCAAACATTCCCTACTGTGAATTATTTAATAATTTCTTTTAGTAAATAGAGCCCAAGGTGAGCCACTGGCTGTATAAAGGGGATAAAGATGAAAAATAAAAACGTATACAGCCAGAATCTGCAATTTAATACATTTCTGTTTTTACTATACTTTAATAAAACTTTCCTATAGCTCTAACACAATAAACAAAAACAAAAAATTGCACGGATGCCTGGGCAGAATGAGCAGCCATTTTTCTTTCTTCTCTGCCAAATGAGACCATACAGCTGTGATATTTTAAAAGGTCCACCGAGAGTGTTTACTGGAGTCAAGAAACCAAACACCTCTTCATTGTCTTTATTGACTGTTTGCATCCTGGTGATAGAAGCCTCCCTCAATTATTCATGGACCATTTGGTAGAAATATCCTGAAACAGTCAGCCATTGTAGGATGATAGATTTTTATCTATTAAAAAGAAAAAAAAAGCCATGCAAATACTTGTATATTAAATTGTGCATCATAGAGTAAATCGAGAATGTGTCTGTTTTATATTCAGTGGATCCCAGATACTTTAGCAGTGGTGACCTCACAAGCTCAGGGATGGATGTTCGGTTTATTAGCTCGGCTCCCGGTGAGAGAAGATGTATTGTTCAGAGCTGAATCTGTGTTGCTGAAATAATATGAGCTGAAGATGGATAGATGCAGTTTGAAGTTTTGTAACTTTGAAGCTACAAACCATCCATTAAAAAAAATTATTACTGCTGAAACTTTAAAGTAGCTTCTCAAGAACGGATATTCAATTTATTTTTTTTACAGAATGGAAGGCTTGTATTGGATTTTTACTAAAATCGTCCTAAATTGATGATGTGTATAATAAAATATAAAGTACATTTCTCTATATATACCTAAGTTATGTATTAGAGTGTACTGACTAAGAAGAAAAAAACATGAATCTGGTGCTGGGAAGAAGGTAACTTACCTAAAAGTACAATAATTGGTTAAGTAAATCTAAAAAGATTACAGAGGATGTCATTGCCATTTACGAAATTGCCCATAATAATTACTTAAGTTCTAAGCAAACTTTAAATGTATTTGCAATGTACACTATCCTAAGCCTTAAAGCAGAGCCAAAATTGCATTGGTAGGGGTGAGCTTTTGCCATAATCTTTTTATCTCATTCTATGCACCCTACATTGGTGATAGTTCCAGGGTGCTATCACCATTACATCCTCTGAAGCTGCCAACGTTGCCACTAAGTCCACCACAATCTTCTTTAGCCATTGGGCAGCCACTGATGATCTGATTGAGTGTGCAGAAGTTACATTGCCTCTGACATCTAGGTCTACTCTTGGGGCCACTAAGAATAGAGCTGACCCCTGTACACCATGATGTTTTTTCTCATGCATGTCTCTTGTGCTAAAAAAAAACTCTCTCTCAAGACTTGTGGCTTGAAACCGCGTGGTTGGCAGCTCTACACAATGCAAATTGCACTGCAGGTAACCAGGTTTTAATGTGGCTGTGATTTTCAAGCAACTGCATGGTCATAAGCAACATGTGACTTTTGGGAAACATACCACAATTCACCATTGCTGCAAAAAAAGGTTAGCAACCTCCCTCTTTCAGCTTGGAGCAGATTACCATGGTTCTGAAATTGACCCAAGTTTTCTGTGACTTTAAAGAGCTGCAATGTAAAACATAATTGAAATAGGAAAACAGTAGCCATAGGCAATAACACCACTGGAATGGAAGGTCCACTTACCATAGCCGGGCCCCTCTCCCCAAATCAAATGCTATATGTAGGAAATATAAATCTCTAAAAAAAATGTTAGGAGTAAACTTGCCTCTGTCTACTGCAACCCTGGGAATGACATCATTATCATTCTGGACTAAGTTCTTTGGAATGCAAAAGACCGTAGACTGTAGACAAAAACAAAACACAGAAAAGTATATTGACATAATATGAAAGTGGAATGTGTTGCCCAAAACAACCAGACATTTCCATTTCCAAAGCTGTTCTTTGGACATACACACAACAATACAACAACAAAAAAAGTTCAGTGTTTCCATTGTTAGGACATTTGTTGTCACGTAGGTAATGTTGTCTTGTAACCTGTAGCCCATAAAGCAAGAGATGCAAGACTATTATATCAATGGTTACTCTGGCAATTCAAGGGTTGTTTGAAAAGGATGTAGTGAAACACGAGAGCAGTTTGTGTTGCTGGTGTGCATTGTGAGTTGTATTTGGTGACGTTGTCATACCGATATATTTCAGGCGTGGCGCCTAAGCCGTACAGTGTAATCAGGTGACAATGAGTCATTAAGTCTCTGGGAAGAAATCTCCTAGTAAAAACTATGGAACACAAGCAAACTCTGACTAGCTTGATTTTTTCACCTGTTTCCAAAATGAAAAGAAGGCTACAGGCTTCTGCTTTTCATTTAAGTTTAGCTGCTGAGCACCATGTCAACACATTTGCCAATTCTACCTCGTTGCTGGTCACCTTATGTACTGGAAACATCATCTTGACAAAGATTAAAAGTTTTGATTTGAGAAAGATAACTCAAAAAGTAGTAGAAGCTTAGGGCCTATGGGCCTAGTTGCAACCATGGTTCTGATAAACCGGAGTGAAGGGTAATTGGTCAAAGCTGTGCACCTGCCTATGACTTTTTCAAGAGAGGATGCTCTTGCTAGTTCTGTAGCCTTGCCAGAATGGAGAATGCAATTGTGGTGGCTTCTCTGTGCCTACTGAAGTCTTAATCAAAGTCAGTGGATAGTATAGAGGAGGTGAAAGTTTGACTGCAAAGCTTTTTTCTTCCACAAGACTCCATTCTGTCCTAATTCATCCACGTGGTTAACCAGTATGTCAGAACCTGCAACACCTAAACTAAGAATTGGAAAGTCATAACAATATCAGTGGTCATTGTTGTCTTCTCCATTGTGCTGAGACTTCCATTCTCGATTAGTTTTCAGATCTGCATTCACTTTTCTTCTTTTATCCTGCAGCCCACTGAAAGACATTTGTCACCCCATACCAGAAGGAACCTGAACAAAGCACTCCCTGATAGGATCAACAGCTATTATTTAAATTAAAGTTCCAGAAAGTTTGAGGGCAACTTCTAAAATTACAATATAGTGAAGCTGAAGTTGATGAGATGCTAGCCATCGTTCAACCAAGAGTGGTGCAGGACATTGAAGTCCGTTAGGGACAACACCTCTTTGTAAAGAAAGACGTAGGTGGTATTAAAAACCTGGAGCCCGAAACAAGACAATGATTTTGTTTATACCCTAAATTTTGGCTTTAAGAGATACCTGTACACTTACCTAGCCCTCCAAAGTCAAGCCTTTCTGATAGAATGTTCCCCTGTCTATTGATTAGAATACTATGGTGTATCAATTAGAATACCTTGTGCTGCAATTTGCATGCAAAGTCAGATTAGGATCCAGCAGGGATGTTTTCCAAGCAAAAGCTCAGTAATTATCTGTGCAATGGGCTGGAAGCTACATTCAGAGCAATTGGGGGTACTAAAGGTATAGTTTTCCTTTAACAAAACTTATAGAAAGATATAAGCACTGCCAGCCTCCTTTAAAACTGTCTGCCTCTTTGCTTCAATGCTTTCTGACAGCATACTTGAACTTCTGTAGAGTCATCTGGGGACGACGTTAATCTAGTCTGAGAATTTTGTGGTTAAGACAGGCTTAATAATTATTTCCAAACCACGAAGCCTTACAGACTGCTTCTAAAACAGATATTTAAAAGGAATACCATAAAAACCATCACATGCTTATGACTAGCCACCGCGAAAGGGAAAGGTTACAGAACTGACATCAACGTCATTTGTTATTAAACACAGTCCCACTAACGTCTTTATGACAGTAGTATTGCAGTCTTCTCTGGGTGAATGGGAAGTTCCCCAGGTACTGCACACGTTGCCGCTTGTTGTTGGGGCCTGCCAGGTTTCGCTTGAAAACTGTCAGTAGTAGCTGTGGTTACCGAAACAGGACATGTGGAAACTTTGGCTTCCATGACTTGTGTCTGTTATGGCGGGGATTTCTATTTCCCAGCAGGGAGCCTACAGTCAACGCTTGAAAGGTTCCAATGAAAAGTAAAAATATATGTTTTTCTGCACAATAAATTATATCTTTAAAAAGTTTATTTGTAAGTTAGTATAAAAGCATTCCTATACGTCATTACAAAAAACATAAGTTCAGTGCATGTGGACGGTTTGGATTTGCAAATGTTTGCAGCCAGAAAAAAGGAACAACTTAATGCCATGCATAGCCTTTGCCCTAGTCACGGGAGCCAGTAATTGGAAAAAATAGATATCCTAGCCTTTTTTTTTTAAATAAAACGGTGAGCCATATTGTCTGTAGAGGGAAGTATACTGTTTGTTTAAAATTTTCACAGGCATGTTCAAACTAGCAGTATTTTACTGCAGCATTTACTACCATGTGCCCAGGAGCGTACTATGCTCTTCCAAAGGTTTGCAAGCACCTGTGCAGCTATTTGTAAGTGGCTAAAAAAGCCTAGCAGAGCAGCGTTTTTCATGTTTTTTTTTTAATTAAAAATGCGTGATAAAAGTTTGCATATGCTTTAAAATGCAATGGAGACAATGAGCCTGATTTATTAAAGCTCTCCAAGGCTGGAGAGGATACTCGTTCATTAGTAATTACTTTTACAAAATCCATTCCAGGTTTGCTAGATCACCCAGCTTCACTAATGAAAGTGTATCTTCTTCAGCCTTGGAGAGCTTTATTAAATCAGAGCCAATAAGTGTGGCAAGCTGCCCCTGGATGCTGTATGTAGCTTCTGAAAAAGATCCACCACCTTACCCTCTGTCAAATTAAAAAAAAATATCCAGTGTTAACCCCTCTTTTTCTTGCAAGTGGTTTTACGTGCCAAAAGTGTTTGCAAATATCCACATGTCCTAATTTTGAAATTAGTATATGCCCCCATGGCAGTGCCAAGATTCTCATGTCCTTATTTATGTATTGCTTACTAACCCTACAAATTTGCTTGTTACACACTTTGTCTTAGTTCTCTGCAAACTTAAGCAAGATTTGTAAAACTATTTGCCAACTGACCGAGGCAGATTTTCTCATCCCTACCTTTTCCCTGTGCTGCTATGAAGCTATAAAGTCAAAAGGAACTTTAAAAGTGTGTTAGATGCCTTGTTCCTGACATTCTGACATTTTCTACCTGCTCTTCAATTACTGTTGGGTCCTGCTGTAACATAGAATGGGAGAAGAAACCACAGAGCACAATGGTAGGCACCTGAAACTCATGGAAGTGTGGGATGCTTTAGGTTCTGCAAAAAAGGTTAGTCTGCAAAGACTGGGGGAAAGAACGGCTGGATGAGTAAGTGTTAACTATTTTTGTTTTCGCAGGAGCCCTCTAATTGTTGGTTGTTGTAAGTCTAACCCTTGGCAAGTGGAAATTCCTCTTAATTGCTCCAAAAAAAAACTTCAAACATGACAACTCTTCCATAATTATTACACAGTATTTATAAAGCACCAACATATTATGCAGCACTGTACAAAGTCATGTCACTAGCTGTCCCTCAAAGGGGCTCACTATCCCATGTCACACATCTTTAATACATTCTAAAGCCAATTAACCCAATCACATATTTTTGGAACATATTAGGAAACGCATGCAAACACAGGGAGAACCTGAAAATTCCATGCAGATAGTGTCCTGGCCAAGATTCAAACCTGGGACCTAGTGCTGCAAAGGCCAGCGTGCTAACCACTGAGCCAGCTGTGCTGCCCATGACATTTCTTCTGGTAGTATAGACTAGTGATGTACAGTTGCAATATCGGACTGCTGCTAACCATTACTGTAGCCACCTCTTGCCATGAGATCAACACACCCCTGATAGAGTGTTGAGCACCACGTGGGGACCCCACTGATGGACTCTCCTTTTAGCTTACAGGAAGCAGCCATATCACCGGGGAGGGATGCAGATGCTCGAAAGAGGAATAGATAAGACTAGAGACCTGATTTGTTAAATTTTCATAGATTTGGGTCATTTAGTTTAGTATTTTTAGGATAAACTTTAGGAATCATTTAAATGTAGTAAATTTTAATCAGGGGTACCCTGGCCATAGACCATTAATTCTGGAAATTTTGATTTAGGAAAGATTGCAGGTTAACTAATAAAAAATATATAAAATGCAAAAAAAGAGATGATTGTATCAGCGGTTAAACACAGTGAATAATTGTCAAGATCTTCACCAATGCCCTCCAGATTTAGGGCCTGATGAACTTAACAGTAAAATGCAGGTTTCCTTCTCTTCACCGCACTTCACCTCACTTCATGCTTTAGCAATAATCGAATTAATCTGTTAGTGTCCATCCTACTGAGTCAGCTTGATGATACATAACCGAGGTCTGGTGAATTTTATGCAATGGTGCATTACCGATATCCCCTGGCGATCACAGTCAATCCTGCACAAACATATTTTTCAAATGATCAGTGATGCTAAAAAAAAACAAAAAACAATTGGTGAGCTAATTAGCTTATTACGGTTGTCTCCTTATATAAACCCTAAAACATCTGCAATTAAAATATTGATGAAGAAAGGATCAATTTGACAATACCCCTGCTTTATATCCCCACATCAAACCATTTCCTTTATTTTGTTGTCAACAAAAATAGTTTCTTTGTGGATTAGACATAAAATAGAACACTGACTCATTCTCAAGACGTGTAATTATTATTTTTTGTCCCTTTATAGACTATTACTATGTCTAGCATGCTGCTGTGTTTTCAGACGTGTAGGGGAATGGTGTCTGACACAGAAATGAATTGTGTAAATTTCACTTTGACTCATTAAGATTTATAGGTGAAAGACATATCACCCAGGGACATGTATATCTCTATATCTCAGACATGGTTAGTGAGGCCTGCACTATATGGAGTCATTCGAGTGTGTAATGCTCTTTCACCATACTTTCACTCTAACAGACAGGGTATATTTATTCATTGCACTCTTACCGCTCCCCCTGTCTGATCATGAATCATGAGCATCTGAACATTTAAAACCACCCATGCTGGTGGCTTTGAAGGCAATTTCCTAATGATAGTTTTAATTTTAATTTGTTTTTAGCTAACATGGGTGTATTTTATTTTGCTTTACGGAGTACATTGAATTATTTCCTGCCAGTGAATAGGGACAAACAAAAATTAATTTAATTTTTCCAAAATTTTGGTAAAAAAAATCAGGACATATTTAGGAAATTTTGCCAT
The DNA here is from genome assembly GCF_032062135.1 of Pyxicephalus adspersus. Taxonomy (NCBI): domain Eukaryota; kingdom Metazoa; phylum Chordata; class Amphibia; order Anura; family Pyxicephalidae; genus Pyxicephalus; species Pyxicephalus adspersus. The sequence continues at coordinate 8,208,295 of NC_092866.1, read as the reverse complement.
TCTGGATCTAAGTGGCAGGCTGAAATTTGGGGGTTTTGTAGGGGTATAATACATTTGAAATGGTACCTGAAGGTTATGGAAGCTCCTTTGAACTAATCTGGTCCTGTTCTTCCATAATTTTATAGCATTCTTCTTATTATTTTTTCTTTTATACAAAAACTCGAAGCAGCTGTACATAATAATGATCATGTAAATACATACAAAACTACAAAAAAAACACTGAAATCAAATAACTACCCAAGTGTTTCACTAAAATGGAACCCCTTTAAAAAATTATGACCAGGCAGGTGCTAAAAGGCGATGTCCCTTCTGTAATAATCTTACCTGCCTGATGGCAATTTTTTAAATAATAACCTACCCCTGTTTCATTGCTCTCCTCCAGGTTACCAATTTGGTAAAAAATTGGGTAAAAGCATAATAAATTATCATTATATTGGGTGGTCATGGACATACGTGAAATAATTTTGAGAAAACACAATACATTTTTATTAGTTTTTATTGTGAAGTTGTTTACAGACACACATATGTAGGGCTCTATTTAAAAAAAAAAAAAACAGACATTCCCTTAAACCTTCCCTATTGGGAATCAATTACTGCCATTGAAACATATGGACCTGGAAGATTCTCTCAAGGGAATGTTTGAGGAGATGTCAGAGTCTCTGTTTTCTAAATAGAGCCCATGGTGTAATTTGGAGAAAGTACAATCAAATAATATTCACTTATTGTTATTGGGAAGTCATAGATTTGGGGTCATTTGGAATAATCGATTATTATTATATTTTTGTATTGGGGAGTTGTATACAGACTCACACACATGGGGTAATTTAGGGAAAGTTTATTAAATTAATATTATATTATTAATATTGTTATTTGGTAGTCACAGACACAAACATGGGGGCTCAGGGATATTTTTGTATCAGGTTGGGTTTTAAGAGCTTTTTATTGAGGCCAAGCTGCATGTTGTCCTCTCACAGCAACCCCTACGTAAAGTACAACGCATGGGCCAAATCTTGTGGCACATGTGCAGTTTTAGCAAGTGGCTGCTGGAAGAAACATGACAGGGATTCTAGTGCTTGCTGCTACCACAGGTAAAGGCTGTCTTGTTGGTTTAGCTCAGACCTTCCACTTACACCGGGCTATTCCTTGCTGGCTAGACTGGTCCTGTTTTGTATATGGCTTCCATGCGGGCTAGCCAGGGGCATGAGAAAGGGTCTGAGCTTCACTTAGTGTTGCAAATGTTGGGTTTGGGCCAAACTGCAAAAAGAACCTGGTGCAAGGTCCGGCAATGCAACCAAAAAGGGAGCGGGTGCAAAAGGCATCCAGGCTTGCCAAAAAGGTGAGCAAGTGCAAAAGACAGTCATGCTACTGTGAATCTGACATTCACCTAAATATTGCCTGAGAGAACGTGAGGTAACTGTTTACAGTTCATGGTTTTAAATGTATGTACTTTATTGTATAAAAAGTAAGATTTTATTGTAACTATAAGGATGATGACACCACAGTATATGGAATTTAGAATAAACTGAACCCCAAATCTTCTCGTCATGCTTACAGACATCAGCACCTCAGCTGAGGCGCCCATGAAAAAGGCGGGAAGGGGCGCGCTTAAGTAGAGCGCGAGGACCCCAGCTTACAGCGCGGCCAGTGACGCAGCCACTACAAGGGGGCGTGGCCACCGCTCCTCCTCCTAGCTTTCTGCCCAGCCACTAATACGTACCTGCGTGCGCGGTCTCGAGACTTTGACTGACAGCAAGCGACGCAAGGGCTGCCTCGTGCACGCGCCCGCTCGTTCGCTACCTCAAGCCCTTCCGCAGTGTCTTTTCTGTGAGGGGGGACAGTCCGCGCGCGCGCTGGGAAACCCGGTAACGACGGGAGGAGGAGGCGGTGGCGGCGGAGGAGGAGGGGAAGAAGAAAAACAGCAGGCTTTTACGTGACAGGAAGGGCGGCCGAGCAGAGGTGAGCGTGCCCGGGTCTGTTTCCTGAAGAAGGCCCGAGTGTGTGAGGGTCTTATTGTAAAGCGGATGTGTGTGAGGTAAACATGAGGTAACTCATCCCCCCCCCCCCTCTCATAGCAGATCCTAAAATCCCTCCCCCTTCAATGTACCGGGTGTCTGTGTGAGCCCCCCCCCTCCGGCCTAATCCGTAGTATCCATCCCCCACCCTACCGGGCCTAATCCCTCCTCTGTGTAGCCGGGTCGGTGTGTGTAATGGTCACTATGGAGGCCCCTTTGTGTCTGCCTGTCCTCCATTGTAGATATTTATTCCTCTTCCATGTCCCCTCCCAATAATCCTGCCAGCCTCATTGTCTTTTATTTTGGCCAATCGCTTTTTACTGAATTGTTGAATCCATACATCCGCCATGCTATGTATGCCATGGCGAAACGCGTGTCTGCGCACATCTGACAAATTACGTTTTATTTCTACACCAGATAAACATTTGCAACAGATTTTCCTTTACGTTCCCATGTTATATTGATTTCTCTCGCCATTTATTTCTGAAATTTACGCCAGAATGTTATTGTTTACACCGGTAAAGATTGGCGATCCTCGGTGAGCTTGTAGAATCTCCGGGTCATGATCCCCGCAGGGACATTTTTATCTCATTAATATTATTATTATATGGTATTTATATAGCGCCAACATATTACACAGTGCTGTACAATAAATGGGGGATGCAAATGACAGATATAGATACACAAGAGGAGGAGAGGACCCTGTCCTGAAGAGCTTGCAATCTGTTTACATTATTATTAATTGATGATATTTATACAGCGCTAACATATTATACATCGCTGTACATTATATGGGAGTTGCAAATGACAGACAAATACAGACGGTGACACAGGAGGACAGGATCCTGCCCCAAAGAGCTTGCAATACGTTTAAATACCGTTGATTAATAATAGTAATAATAATGTAAACAAATTGCAAGCTCTTCAGGACTAGGGCCTCTCCTCCTCTTGTGTATCTTTCTCTGTCATTTGCAACTCCAATTTATTGTACAACACTGCCTAATATGTTGGCGCTATATAAATACTGTTGATTAATATTAATGTAAACAGATTGCAAGCTCTTTGGGGCAGGGTCCGCTTCTCCTATTGTTTATCTGTATCTGTCATTTGCAACCCCTATTTATTGTACAGCGCTGCCTAATATGTTGTTGCTAAATAAATACAGTTGAATAATAATAATAAGGTAAACAAATTGCAAGCTCTTCAGGACAGGGTCCTCTCCTCTTGTGTATCTTTATCTGTCATTTACAACCCCCATTTATTGTACTACCCTGTGTAATATGTTGGCGCTATAAAAATACTGTCTAATAATAATGTATATAGTGCTAACATATTATGCAGCGTTGTACAATAAATGGGGGTTGCAATTTACGGATATAGATACACAAGAGGAGAAGAGGACCCTGCCCTGAAGAGCTTGCAATCTGTTTAGATAATTATTAGTCAACAGTATTTTTATAGCGCCAACATATTACACAGCACTGTACAATAAATAGGGGTTGCAAGTGACAAGCACAGACAAGTGACACAGGAGGAGGAGAGGACCCTGCCCAAAGAGCTTGCAATCTGTTTACATTATTATTATAAATCGGCTGTATTTATATAGCGCCAACATATTACGCAGCTCTGTACAATAAATAGGAGTTGCAAATGACAGACAGATACAGACAGTGACACAGGAGAAGGATATTACATTGTATATATATATATATTGTACTTTGTACAGCTCCATAGCATATGATGACGCTATATAAATAGCTACATTTAGTTTGTTGGCTCTCTCCCTGGATTGGCAGCTTTAGAGGTAGAAAATAAAACTTGTTTTGTTTCTAATATAGCAGACTTTGATTTTTCTTTTTTTTTAATGTTTTTATGCATCAAATTGTAAAATGTGGAAACTTTCACACCCCGACCTGTGCGCTACAATGCAAAGGGCTTTACCGTATGTGTGGCCCTCTCCTGGGGATAACATGGGCCCCACATATGTGGTTTGGGTATATGTTGCTGTAAGCAAGCCTTTGTATTCCTATTCCATATGTTGTCGTTATTATTAATAATAAACCGGATTTATATAGCGCCAACACATTACGCAGTGCTGTACATTAAATAGGGGTTGCAAATGACCGTTATAGATACACAAGAGGAGGAGAGCACCCTGTCCCGAAGAGCTTACACTTTAGGAGTCCTGGATCTTTGTGTTTCATCTGTCCCTTTGGATCGTATAGTGCGTGTGCGCACGCTATGGGTTGAGCTTGTTGCATCTTTGTGCGCTGCAAATATGCATACCAGTCATTGTTGTGCGTCTTTGTGTCTATTTTTTTTTCTTCCTTACGCCTTATTAGTTTGTCTACTGTATCGTGAATCACACAATCGAAGGCATTGTTACATTTTGGATCTGGATTCTGGTTGCTGGTTTGCACCTGTTTTTGTAAATTGACCCCCTGTGTGCGATTGGATCTAATGCTGTGTCTCGCAGTTGTTCAAGGCCACGTGTGTCTTGTGTAGTTGTCCTGCATTGTGGAATATTTTTTTTTTTTTGTCTGAATGGTGCATGTAATTGGATCTGTCTTGGCATTCAGCTTGAAGATATGTCTTGCATTTTGGTGCTGTATATTGAAGTGGGTCTACTGCTTCATCTGAGCATGTGCTGTTTGTTTTGTATGTTTGCTATGTGCATCCATTTTTTTTACCTGTCTGTATGGTTTTTGCATGCTTTTTAGAGGTTCTGATCATTACAAGAGATCAGTGTCCTTTTCTTATTTAATTTTAAAGCATGTTGAGGTACCGGAGGTTGTAATTCAACATCTGGGATGCTTTATTTTAACTAAAGGAAAAACATGTAATACATGGCATACAATCTTTTCAGGTGTAGTTCAGTTTTAATAATACAATATAAAGCACAAATCTTGTGAACACATTACCTATATACTGGGTTGTGTCAGGGTGTATTGTGATGCACCTATGTTTATTAGACGCTGGTAAGTCATGTCGGTAGTTGCCGACGACTGGCGTAGGTTTGTTCCCGTCCTGTATCATGGTAATCCCTTGCAATGCCGTGTGCCGCTTGAGTTTGAGCTTTGTGTTTTGGTCTTTTTTGCATGTCAAGAAAAAAGGATGGTGTTATTGTGTTTGTGCCAACATGGAAAGGCCTGGCTGCCTTCCTGGTGGGGGTCTTGCAGCGTCAGGGGCGGGAGTCTTCCCTGTCATACCCATTGTTCCCAACAAGAGATGGCTGTAGCATGTGGCAGCTTAGGATATCCTCTGTGTACACAAGTCTGAGCCCGATGATTTTTTTCTTAGCTGTTCATGCATATAATGGGTTTGCATGACAGCAGTGTAACAGCCGTAGCATTCGTTATTTCACTTTTGTTGTACGTTCTGTTTTTAGAAACTAGTTATTAATGTAGTGTTTTGTTTTAGAGCGCTGTTGAGTAAAAACTGGTTCTGTTACCTCCCCTTTTGAAGTTAAATGCCGGTGAGAGGTGGCTATGATAAAAAATAAAGTGCGTTACGGGTACGGGAGTCTGTGATCTTGCTTTTTTTTTTATAATGGAATTTTATGACTTGCAAAATTCAGTTTTGTCAGAGCTTACAGAAGACTAAACCCAAGGGAGACTCTCGTCACCATTCCATCGCAGGACGCTGCTATCCTCTTCCTTCATTCTGATCTTTGGCCATCTTGATTGGCTATGCCAGGATGACGTAATTCCCATCCACAAGGGAAGACATGGGTCCAGATGGGTATCCTGGGAGCACAGCAATTTTTACAGATGCTAAGAAGGCTTTTTGTAAAAGGGACATCACCTGTCCCTTTCTGTGATAAAACCTTGTCTGAAGCCAAATATTTTAATTTTAGTTACACTTTGAAGGATAAGTGGACTAGTCTGGTTATTCTTAGTACCCCATCTGTACATAAAGAAATGTAAATAATACATCATATCTGCAATGTGCTATTAGGTATATTGAATTACTGTGGCCCGCGGTGTCCTTTGCTTCCGCCCTCTGATGCTTCTGTGCATTTGCTGCTTCAAATGTAGACCCAGCTCCTGCTGTTCTCTAGGGAAGCTTCTGAGTTGGGCCATGCTCACTAGCTGTCTGCTCAAGTGCTTGCATAGAATGGCGGCAACCAGGAACGCAATGAGACATGGTAATTACATCTGCTTAATGGAACATATCAGGTAGTAAATGCCATTTACAGTTTTTAAAGCAAACTATGCACCCACCTTCCCACTTCTTTTAAAAATCTCGGCATACAAAAAAAAATGGGTTCGGAGAATTAGATATTGTATACATCTTCCATCCTTTCACATTTTTCATCCTTTTGACAAGATCTTGGGAAGTTATAGGTACTCGACATCCTACGCCCATGGTCTTTCATTGCAAAGAGAAGCATAGAAAAAAAAGGATATTATATATATCTTCCATCCTTCCACTTTTTTAATCCTTTTGGCAAGATCTTTAGAAGTTGTAGGTACCCCACAACAAAGAGAAGCTTGGAACATCTGTAGTGTTATCAGTGGGTCTAAAGCTAGATATGTAAATAAAAAAATCATTGAAATTTTGATAAAGTGAAACCTAAACAGTAAACATGAGCTTTAAAATTGTTTGGGTACATCTGTTAAAGTTATTTTCTCGTTAAGATGCTTTCATAACTTTATAGAGTTCATATTTGGGAGATACTGGGTTCTAAGTTTACTTGTGTTTGGTTGTGGTTTGGAAATGGCTAAGAATGTATCTTTTGTGCAAAACTGTAAGGTGTGTGGTGGAGTTCTTGATAATCCGAAATCTGCTTTCAATTTCTAACCTCTAGAAACTTGACACCTAAAAACTGTCTGTTTTAAGTAACACAGGAACTTTCATTTTCAAGAAATTAGAAGTTTTTTGTTTTAATATTATTTCTTGATTGGTATTAAACGATTGGCTGAATGGTATTTGCCAGGTATTTAGCTGTGATGGACAAAGCTGTCTTGTTCTTGTTTGTGTTTGGTTCAGTAAAGTCAGGCCACTGTAGGTCTTCATTTCATTTATGTTGCATCATTCTTTCCTTGGAGGTTTGTACAGTAGTAACCATGATATAAAAATTGCTCCACAGTCAGGCCTTGCTTTAAATGTCAGAGCAATGGAACCCATATTACAAAACTGTTACATTATTCTTCCATCAAGATGTATGTTTTAACACTAGGGGACCAGAGTCTGCAGAGTTCTCCCTGCCGATTCTGCAGAGTAAACTTTGACTTCAAAAGATGCTGGTCATTTTATTTTAACAGGCCACGACTGGGGTCTCCTCATTTAGATCCTTTGCTTCGTTTACTAATGTATATGATGCTCTTCTTGGTCACAGAACAAGTGCTGAGCAATGCAGGTTGTCCCCGGCTTAGCAAGTGGTGAGCAATACAGGTTGTCCCAGGCTTACCATTGGAGAGTTAAACTTTTGGCAGATTGACTTTGTAGTGCTTGTTGCGATTTTGCTAAAATACTATTGTTTAGATAAAGAGTTTCAGGTATTGCTCTTTGAATTTAGTTGCCAAACGGCTCATATTGCTATGCAGTGGTCTTTAATTTTTGAAAGTGTACCTTCACCACAGAAGTACAGTTTTTGCATGATCAGTAGCATTTTCAGTAACATTGTAGATATCGTACACAAGGGTACTAACAGTTCATAATCGTAGGTATGTTATAACATACATAGCATCCAAATAAAACTTTCTTTTTTGAGGAGAGACAAAAATCAAAACCTGATGTTCCATGAACCTCCTAAAAATATATTTTTATGTTGGAAAATAGAAACAGAACTATTAATTGCTGCTGGTCAGCCAGAGGTGACCAAAAATAAGTATAATAGTGTTAAGTGTGTCACTTTTCTAGGATATTGTTTCTTATATGTGGTAACAACATCTTGTTCTGAAGTACAAAACGGTTATTCTAAATCTCTGCAGTGATCTGCAAATGGGTACTATGATATCGGGCTTACTGAATTATTGAAAAGCAATGATGTGTAAAATGCATTAACCCATCATATCTAAATAGATGCCAGTTTACTTGTAGGATCAATGAAGTTGGATCAATGTAGAACTTGGCATGGTTATGTGTACTTTCTACTTCATCTCCTCCTTGCTTTGAGAAACTTATCTGTTTGACATGCAATTGAATATTCTGCTGAAAAAAATAGCCTTCTATAAGGCAGCAGATGTGCAGGAACAAGGGGTGATGAGGCATAAGCCAGCACTGCAATATCTCATGCCACTTGCTTGTATAGAAATGGCACATGCATAAAACCTTGCCAGTACCCACTGAAAGAATACAGGTTGTGCATAAAGTTCAAAAATCTATGTGATGATAAACTTGGATCTGCCAGAATTGTTTGCTTTTGCCACCTGGGTTGTCCTAAATAGGCCATTGAATAGTCATATCAGCCATTGTATCGGGCAGAATAATGAACAAGATTGATTGACCACAGTACATATGCTAAATTTTTACCAGTAGTAGTGCTTGTCTCTGGTGGCATGTGTGCAAATATGAATTAATGTGTTTCAGGAAGTTAGGTACACTGATCTACTGTTTTTTTTTAAACGTTATTTATTTGTTTCGGGGGGTACAGAAAAAAAATCAGGGATGTAATAGCATAAATGCAATATCAGTACAAACCGTATACAACAATCAAAAATGTGCAAACCTTGTAATTGCGTATAAAGTATGTTATACAGTTTCATAATTTACATAGTACAGAAAAACAAATAAACTGACATGTAGGATCCTAGAAAACACAAAAGAAAATATGGGCGGGGAGAACAAACTCTATCAATGGGGAACCGCAAATAGGGGAAACCTCGTGAAAGCAGGTGGGGAATGTCTCATATATGGACAAGAGGAAGAGGATAAACAGACAGCATGCCTCCAATAATCTAGATTTAGGAGAAATAGCTATGGTATACATTGGTTGTAGTAAATTGTGACCAGTACTATTCTGCTTGAGCCTCTGATGGTAGAGGTAAAAACCTCAATACGATAAGTTTTGTTAACCCTGTGTAGTCATAAATGAATCGTGGGTGGTTCAGGGCTCCGCCAGCAGGTAGCTTTGCATGAGATTGCAGCTATAATCAGGTGTCTAATTACCAAAGTTTTGTATGTTTTCAGAGGGAACGAGTTGTGTTGCAGGAGCAAGAAGGCTGGTCATCTGGAATATGTTGGTCCGACATTTGTTGTACTATGGATCTACTTGTTACTCAAAAGTTTCTCAGAAAGGGACTGTCCCAGAAAATATGGAGAAGAGAGCCCTTATCTGCCTGACACCTCCAGCAGCAATCTGGCACATTAGGAATCGTATAACCGCCTTATGAGCTTCCCAAATTAGTAACCAGGTCACTATCAGATGTATTATTAGTCTAAAAGTGATGGGTTGATTCAGTATCAGCGTTCGCCAGTACTGCTGCGTCCTGGAGGAGGGACTCATTTAGGCTCCAGTTCCAAGATTTGGGGACAGTGTAATAACGTTCCACAGAGATATAGATGGGAGTGTGGTCTGATAGGGTTATCGAGCCAATAGAGCAGGATTTTACCCTATGGAGCTCAAAGTGTGAGAGCCAGAAATGGTTAATCCTTGAGTACGAGCTGTGAGGAGAGGAGTAATACGTATAGTCCCCACCACTTGGGTTGAGGGTCTGCCATATATCTAGTAGTTTGTGGTTAGAAAAGACTTTTAGGATCTGACTATAGTTACTGTTGGAGGGAGGATTGCAACAGCTGCGGGAGGTGTCTAATGCCCAATCTGGGGTGAAGTTAAAGTCCCTCCTAAAATCAAGATGCCTTCTTGAAAAGTTTCCAGTTTCTCGAAGATCTTACCTAAAAATGAGGCCTGTCCAGTATTGGAAAGGTATATGGAGACAAAGGTCACCATGCATCCGTCAAGAAGACCATTAACAAATAAAAACCTACCCTGCTGACAACAACCGCTCTCTAAATTGCAGAGTGACTGAAGAGGCCACAGAGATACTGACCCCTTTATATTTGGAGGTGTCGGTACAACTATGATGGACTGCAGGGAATCTCCTATTCCCGAGCCTCAGAACCTTGTCACTGCAGAAGTGGTCCCTTGAATAAAATCTATTTGCACTTTTTGTCTGTACAGCTCAGCCAGAAGTATGGATCCCTTCTCAGGGGAATTTAACCCTCTAACATTATATGAAACAACCTTGATCGGACCCCTCTCAGGTAACGAGGTCTAATACGTGTTACAATGAAGCTGAAGCAGGGGAACGGGTTCCCCTAACTGAAGAGCTAGGAACAGTATCCTAGAAAGCGGTTCTGGCTCGAGTGGTCAGCAAATAGCGTTTGTTGGGGGGGGTTAAGGACACAAATATAAAAAAAAAAAAAAAAAAAAAAAAAAAAAAAAATACAAAACAAAGTAGGTGCAGAACAACTGTGCTAATTCCCTTAGGGTGACTCGGTTTCGTAAAATAAAAAAATACCTAAAAGGATCAGCAACCAGAAACAAACACTGTAAGAAAACTGTTAGGTAAATACCCGTCCCACCAAGAGTAGATCTTGAGCTTGATGGTCCCAACCAAGGTTCATGGTGGGGCTTGTGGAGAGCGTTGCGGTTGAGGGGCAAGGTAGGCCAATCCGGGAGTTTCACTTGAGGTAATTCAAACGTGCCCAGGAAAGTTGCTAGGTCTCAAAGTTGGTGAAAAGTAGCAGATTTGCGTCCTCTGTGCTCATAAGTTTGAAAAGGAAAACTCCATCTGTACTTAATGTTATTGTCTCTCAGCATGGCTAGCAGTGGTTTTAGAGTTTGACTGAGTGCTAAAGTGTTGCGGGAGAGAGATCTGTTAGGAACAGTATGGGCCTGTTGTGAAAGTAAATTCCTCCTGTGATCTGGCCTCCTGCATGAGTTCCCTAGGATATTAGGAATGGATGTGGCAAATAACATCCCTAGGTCTGTACGGGTCTTGCTTTTTGGACCCAGTGTCCTATGTATGCTGTCTATTTCTATAAATTTGTCCCTCGGTTTTTGAAGGAGATTGTTAAACAAGGAGGTGGCAGCTGCATGAAGGTCTTTTGGCCTAACTGAATCGGGCAAGCCAAGGATCTGTATAATAATATGGCAGCTCCGATTCGTCAAATCGTCTTGTTGGTATAACTGCTGCTGAAGCAGCATGGAGTGTTCATTTAGAGTATGGGTATGGCTTTGTACATGACTGCGAAGGTCTTCAGTGACTTGTTCTGTTTCCTCCATTCTAGAGCCGAGGTCTGATCTAAGTGTAGCGAGCTCGGAACAGGAAAAACATTTTCAATGTGTTTAATACAGGCTTCAAAGTCTGTTTTGGTAGGTAACGATCTTAGATAAGCATCTCAGTCCCATATATCTAAGTAATCCATGGAAGCCTGTGCTGGGCTGTGCTGGGAGAGGATTCTCAGTCCTCTCTGACCAGTGAAAGTGAGAGAGAGGATAGTTCATTCAAAGTTCCCAATCACTTCTGAGAGGTTTGGCTATTTGGCTTTCCTTTGCCCATGATAGTAAAACAGTTGTCTTATGGAGTTGTAGTGAGATGAAAAAGGTGCAATTCTTCGTATCTATGCTTGGGTAATCACCAACCTGTAGGACCCGGCGGGGGTGGGTACCCCACACACCAAAAAATGTATGCTTTAATAAGGGGCAATGGTGGGTAATATCGTAAAGTAATGTCCATGCCTCAACACCAGTGTACAGGGGTTATTGTGTGGTATTACCCAGAATTCAGTATGTATAGTTGTGAGATTGTTAGTGGTAATGTTTGGGAATACAGGTAATATATATTAAAAGTACCCTTTTTATAGGGTAATGTGAGTCCCAGAGGGAGTGGATGAGGTTTCCTCTTTGAATCCTGCTTCCTTACTAAATATCCTTTTCTCTAGTGGATGATGCTGGATTGCGGTGGTGATGAGGTGAATCCAAGTAGTGAAGATGCTGGGCATGCAGTGATAGATACTTTTGGGCGCCATGTGGTCAAGATGGCTGCCAGGGTCTCTACTGCAGCGGGATCCCCTAAGGCAGTTCGCGCTCCGGAGCGGAGATCAAAAGAGGTTGAGGCTAGACAAAAATGCCCGGTGGCTCCACCGAGTCTCCGTGCGTCGATGTAGCAAGATCGCAGGTGCAGGACCCGCCTCGTATCAGAGCGAGAGGCTACTTGCAGGCTTGACTCCTTCCTCGGAAGTCCGATCTACTCTTTGTTTTGCTATTCTTTCCATAGGTGTTTTCTTCATTACAGCATTAGGGATTTGCCACACAGTCAGGTTAGTGGACATGGAAATCAGGGTCATTCATCAAATGTGCAAGGTGTCCTGTAATGATTTGAGATCAACAAGAAAAAGGCAGTGAGAGCTGTAGGGTAATGCTGATTTCCTAGTGGACCAGGGTACCATTTCATGATGGAGTTGAGTTCTGCAGTGTTGTATACGCTCATTCTATACATCTTAAGTCAGTGGCTTTAAGATTGTTGGGGATTTTCGATTTCTAGTGTCAGTGTTTAAGTTGAGTTGTTTGCTACCCCTCTGACCACAAGTGACCTCAGACCTACCTATGTATAAGAGTGAAAGTACCTAAAGTACTACAGGTGCCTGTTTGTCAATAATGGATCTAGAACTTGGTAGCAAACATGGCCGTTCATCATTGCCAAGGATATATCTGCTAGTTGTGCACCTTTATTTTCTTCCTGTGACTAACTCTGCTTGTGCCTTTGACCTTGCACTTGTCCCACTCACCCTTTTGGATGCCCATAAATGGCTTGATGAAGGCAAACTATGTCCCCGATCTTGAGTGTCACTTGATGTTTGGGTTGTTGCTAAAATTCAAGGTAATAAACACATCATGCTTTTAAAGATGCTTGGCAAACTTGGGTAAAATTCCTCACTGTCTAGAGACGTGCAGGAGGCATTTGTGTAAAATGAGGCAGATATCTCCCTTGTTTTCATGAGGGTATCTGTCCTAACAGTGAGCAGCCTTTGTGTCTGTTGCCTGTTCTAGTTTTAGGAGTGTCCTTTTTTTTTTTTTTTTTTTTTTTCTTCTTCTTAGTTTTAGTTGTTATTTTTGACATCGCAATCCAATAACTGTTTTGGAGAGGGATATAGGACTATATGTCCCAGCTGTATTTGATTATATTACATGGCCGAGTGCAAATTAGTCTGTGTTCAAGCTTGTTTATCTGTAGCCTATGTAATTATGCTCATTTGCAAACTATTTAACTTCCACATAAGCAAACAGTTTTCCATAGTTGCTTGCATGCCAAGAATATGAAGATCCCGTAACATGAGCTAACATTTTTCTCGTGCCGCCAGACATAAATTCATAGAGGAGCTCTCTTCCACCATGTGTTTCAATACATGTACAAGGATGGTATAATCATTCCTTAATATCTTAACTAGCAGGTCACATGTACACTCCACCACTAATTGAAAGGTGTTTTTAATAAGCACGGAAGACTTGAATTCTATGTGGTTTTAGACATCTTTGTTGCATCTTTGCTGCACTCTCAAAGCCTTTGTGTATTTTTACTCAAAATCTGACACAGGCTTTAGCACTTCCATACTGAAGTCCTCCCCCCAAAAAAAAAATTAAAATAAAAAGGTGTGTGTCCGTGTCCCTTTTGAACTTTGTGTTTTGTATACCAGACCATAAGTAAAAATCTCTCCAAAGGCTTCCAACAACAGTGAAAATGACAGGAGTTCTAATTTTGTTTCACTTCTGTTTGGCCAAGGTGTTTCTCTGTCTGAAATAGAATTTTTTTTTCGACGTGTTTGCAGAATTTGTTTGGATGTGACACCATCATTAATTATAATGCAAATTCTAGTGGGGATGTCATCTGTTTTTGAGCTATAGATAAAACTAGGAAACGTGACAGTCTGAAATATTTTGGTTGGAGCTTTAATTTTAACCAGGTGCTTGCTCAGAGCCTGCACACAAACTGGTAAATTTCAGTAGCAATTACAAATTTTTTTATTTTGTTTTTGACCCCAGATGCTTCCACTGCCATTATGTTCCTGTAACAACTGTCAAATTTTGAATTCCCCATCACTAAGGCACAGTTCACATTAGTGATTTACCACTGGGCATTTATCTGATGTGTGAATGGTCTAGTATACACATGTGGATGGAAGAAGGCATGATTATCTATAGTGTAAAAAAAGGGACTTTCAGTGTTTTGATAGAGGTAACCGTGGATAACCTCCCAGAGGGGTGTTTATGCGCCCTGCATTGAATGGAGGGTGGATCAATGCTAGATTAAAATCTATCCAGGGTAACCAGATGACAGTTGTCTGTGATGGAACAAATAAACTTTTGTTTGTGCACTGTTTGCTTGCGGTGCCAATAGCAGGACTTGATTTAAAAATCATGACCTGCACTGGGTGTTAAAAGGTAAAGTAAATACAAAAAAAGGGATGAGGGGCTAATTTGTTGCTATAGATTATTTTTTTTTTTAATTAATGCTTGAACACCTTTGCAGTAAAGCCAATTTCATTTTTCACTTTTAGAATAAGCACATTTTGGACTTGATAACTCTGTAAATACCTCAACGTTATTATTATTATTTTTTTAAGCAAATTTACAGCATTATTTGTTTCGCATCCTGCAAGTTTTGGAAAAATGTTGATCAAAGCCAAATTTTAATTGGATACCATAGAAATATTGAAATATTCACAAATCCAACAGTCCACAGTTTCCAACTTTAAACGTTGGAACAAAAAAAAAAAAAGCCTGACATAGGAGGAAGAAGCTATTGAGAGCTTCTGGGATGAGGTAGATAATCCCTCACAGTTGGTTTCACAGCAGACATTAAATCTTCAGATTTGTTGCTTTGGGTAAATGCTCCAATTCACTTCATAAGCCAGCTCTATTAAGACTGTTTCCTGATTATTTTTAATTTTTAGCATATATTGCTGTAGTAGTGTCAATTCTCTTTAATGCTTTGGCTCTTAGCTTCATAATTTGGCGTCCTTCATAAACAAATATTTCTGTTTAACTAGAAAGTGACATCACTCCCCCGTATTCTAGTGCTGCAAGTCTAACTAATAACTGCATTCTTCCTATTTTACTTTGGGTGTTGCTTGCATATTGGGCTGCTCAAGCCACTCTTTGAAGCAGAACAAGCTGCTGATTTGTTTGTCACCTGAGTACGTGTAAATACAATAACTAAAGCGTTCTCTTTCTAAAGATATTGAAATTTGCTGAATACAAAGACATTGGTTGATTTCAGGGTTTGTGACAGCAGTTTAGAAAAGGCCGGTTTCAGGATGATTGTTCCAGCTCTAGAAGGACATGGGGGAAAGAGTTTAGGGTGAACGAACTGGAGTGACCTGGACAGAGCCCTGACCTCAGCCCTACTGAACATCTTGGGAATACATTGGAATGATCATCCAGCATTAGTAACTCATTTTACATGTCGCCCATGGTTTTGGGTTGAGATGTTTAATATACTTACTCCAGTGTGACTGTTGGGCCTTCTAGTATAGATTCAAAATTAAGTCAGGTTTTTGTTCCTATTCTTAAAAACTGCAGCTTTCATTAAAATAGTACCAAGTCATCATAATGTGTGTCCCCATGTATGCACACCTTGTTAGGGGTTGACTCGGTTTGTCTATCTCCTAGTTTTGCTCTTGTGTTGTCACCCTGCTGCACAAGCTTCCAATGCCAACTGCTAGTGGCCATATCCCTTTTTAAAAGAAAAAGAAAGGGACCGTAAAAGACCAGCAGCAATGAAATGCAGCAGGAGAAAGGGCTGAAAAAAGTATTAAGGGAAAAAATGGCTACTGTCTATGATAAACTGCATTGCAAATGAAATACCATTAGGTTAAAGTTTACATCGGTGCTCAATCCAGATAAAATTTTAAGCTGGCTGGGAAGAAATTGTAGTAACCACCCAAAAACAGCCTGATGGTTACTGCAAAGTGCCGGGTGGTGCGCCCAGCTAAAAGGGGCTGGGGACAACACTCTACATCTATAAAAACATTTCTAATTTTGATATCTTGATTTATTGCCTATTTAAGTGTATGTTGTTTTTGTATTTATTTAATAAATCAGACTGTTTTTGTGAACCACTTGGGCATGTATTGGAGCATTTTGCTCCACTAGATAGCAGTTACAATCTTTGATCAATCCATTTATGCAGATTCTTTCTTCATCAAATATATATATATATATATATTTTTCCCCAGGTAATTTTCCATGGCTTGCATGTAAACTTCTAGTTGGACATAATAAATAGTTTAGTGACTCCTGATATCGGACACTAAAGAAATACCCAGGAGATACGATAAAAAACATGTTTCTTAATAGTCCACTGGAAGTTTAGTTTGGATAGGTTTTGCATTATTGTCTTTACAAATGTGTCCAAAGCCATGAATGCTGCTGGCTCCTCAGCTTGGCTACAGCACATTTTCCAGTGTGGCCCTTCCTGGCTAAGGTTACGAAGACTTATATTGAATGTCTAAAGGTAGTTCAGCCAGCGGTCTCTTTTGGCAAGATGAAGGCTAGATTTCTAAAACTAGCACATAAAGTCATAAGCACAGTGTTGATTCTAATGGGTGATGGACACATCATTTTGGCATTTTACCATTGGCAGTATAAGGACTGTGAGCTTGCAGTGTGTGTCATGGAGGTAGGGTGGGGGGTAAGGTACTGTAAGGTTCTGTCAATCAAACAAAGTGTCTCCATTTTTGCAGATGAGCCAACATTCAGAAGTTCTTAACTGAGAGTGACGTTTCTATCAAGGGTCTTGATAAAGTGGATACTAGGTGAGTAACTACTATGCCTGCATGTATTACAGCTTTGAAAATTGTATCCAGAATTATTTTTTAAAGCTGTGTATTGTAGTTGTGGAAAAAAATAGGGGGTTCTGCTGTTCCTGGATATCTTACTATAATCTCACAGGGTGTCAAAACTGTAAGCTAACCCCTAAGCCATGTGGTGTTGTGTCCCCCTATACCTGCTTACTGTGGCTGGTATAAAACTTTACTTTGCTTGGAAGGTACTGTGTACTGGTCCGCTAAGACCCAGTTATATCCTAATTAGGCCCCCTGTCTTGCATATTGGTAAAAGCTCTGTTTAGTCCACTTAGGCCATGGATTTTAGAACTGTGGAAGTATATTGGTATCCACTGATAAATTGTACTATAAATATACCCCTATGTTCGCATGATTGGGTCAAAGTAAGGTTTACTTTTAAGGCAATTATGGGAAAACCTGCTCTCGCCTCTATAGAATGTCATAAACATTGCATGCTTTGGTACCCTACATGTAAAAATGAATCCTCTACTTACAGGCATTGATAGTCTTTTTGCTGTTGTTGCCAACAAAGCACACATTTTTGTTTGATGTTTTATGTTCTGATTCTTTAGATGTCTGGTAGGTGATTTTCTGATGGCTTGGTTATGCTTCTGAGTAATAGCTTTGGTTTAAAGGCAGCTAGAATAAAAGTTTGTTTTAATGTCCCATGTAAAAGAAGACTAAACATACTTACCTCTCCAGCAGGCCATGCCTCAGACTTTCACTTGAGCTACAGCTCCTGAATTTGGGATTTCCCTCAGTTGCTTGCCATGATATTCTTCAGATGGCATACCTCTTAAAGAGTAAAGATAAGAGTCATTTCTTGGGGTAACGTTAATAACCTTTTGCTATGTATCCGCCATGAATGCTTTAAAACTGTTCACATTTTTGCAAATCTATGAAAATGTTTGCCATTTGTAACAAACGGGTTCACCATTTTAAACAATTTTATTAAAAATATTTGCTTTGATCACAACGATCCTTCATGTCCCTATCTTAATTAGCACTCTGTTATTGAGGTTTGACTTCAGGATTATCCCCCTCACTAGCAATTAGTTTCCAAAGCTTAAAATGACCTCCTAGGTCATTAGACAAAATTATTTTTTGCTCCATTGAAAGCACAGTGACACTGTATATTGATCTTCAAGAAGGAAGTTTAATGATTGGGGCTGTGGGAACACTAAAGCCCCAAGCTATAACAACTCTATAGCTCCGGAGCTATAAACAACAAATTCTTATAGACTGAATTTTTTTTCTTGATGGGTTCCTAAAGAACTGGCTTCTGGTTACCCTGAATATACTTAAATTCTGCAGATCTGTGTTGTCTGAATGATGGCCCTGACACCACTAAAGACATGGCACTGCTTCTTCCAATGGATTTTTGTAGTGTTTACACATTTATTGGCGTTCTTGCACAATGTTGCAGGGAATACTGGGGTGTATGGTGCAAAGCTCCAGTTATCTGTGGAATGTTTGGAGCAGGCAGATAAGTGGCATGGTATGTATAGCCTCATTTTTTTATTGCCTGCTGGACAATATTGGCTCATTTGTAAAAATAGAATGAACTAAATAGAATAGATAAATCTCCTGCTGCCTGAGACTTCTCCTCCTTCCCTCTCTAGCTAGGTGAAAGATCTTCAACATCCAATATGACCCGATGATGTTTAGGTTTGTATGAGATTTTTCAGATAGGAGCACCAGCAAAGTGTTAGGAACCAGTGCAAGGATCATAGGATTTCATGCTGATGCTGTGGCTAGGACTGAAAGGAAGGCTTGTGTAGCCATTGAAGGGGTGGTAGACTTGTCCTCCAGCGTTTTGCAGTGACATCCCGGTCGGTGATTGATCCGACTGTGCGGGGATCCTGTTTGCCATCTCCGGGCGTACAATGATCCCGTTCTGTGTTGCATTAACACGTCATGTACCGGCCTCTCAGCCCCTGGCCAGTAAGATAATAGGACTCGAGGAGGGACTTGGTGGAGCGGGGAGGGTACGGAGCATGCGCAGTCTAACGCCTGCGGGTGTGGCCGGGTGCTCGGATCAGCGCTGCAGTGAGTCCCGGGGAGGCCAGCTGGGAGGAGCCCCCCTTCCTTTTCTCGGTGTCTGTGAAGCCCGCAGTGTATGGAGATCGCACAGTACACGGATACCCGATCTGCAGAGCCGCTGATCTATTTCCTGCCTGCACGGAATGTGAGCGAACCTTCAGCGGAGCAGTTCAGCGTGTGCTGGCCCGAGTTTGGCTCAGGACGAAGCTGCGTCCTTCAGTCTGCCATAGGAAAGGTCTATTTGTGGGCTCTTACCTCAGCCCCTCCTATGACAACAGCTGAGGCTTTACCAGGGACTCCGATATGAACTGCCCAACTCATGACTGGCAAAGCCACCCACAGCGTGCTCTACTCGTGGAAAGGGGTGCTCTTCACATGCCTGTCAGGGAGTGACCCCAAGAAGAGGAAAGGTAACCCAGCTTCACCCTACACTCACAGGTGGCAGCTTGACATGCTTGCTGTTGGCTTCTTACTGCAGACAAACCCAAATCTATGATCGCAAGTGCCAGCTTCGATGCTGTGTGCCACATTGCAGTGTGTGTGTGTGTTTATTTGTCGGGTTGTGATACACCCAGCTTTGTCTGTGTTACACATAATGATTTGACTTGCACATTCTCTGCTAAGGGGAGCTGTCGGCACAGTATGTAATCATCATGTGTGTGTTCTGCTGCAGAGCAGACTGCACTGTTCTCTGGATGCCTTCTTGGAGTCTTCTTATTTCATTTAGTAATTAATGTGTATGTGGAGAAGCCGCAGTCCTTAATTATAGTAACTTCCTTTTGTCTCCTGTGACTCGCAATGTTTTGATTGGCCACAAACTGATTTTGTTTAATGAGAATGATGTGCTTTGCTCGATTCTTGCACCTTTGAGATTTTTTTTAAGTGCCCTTCCATCACCAAAATAGTTCATAAAAGTAGATGATGCAACTTTCCAGTTTGTTTTTTCTTTCTCCTATGAGGGCATACCACATTCAGGTCTTTCTAGGTTGAATTTATTCCAACAGTAAAGGTCGATGACTGCAGCTGCTGACTTGCTTATCTAGTTTTCTATATAGCAGTTTACGTCATCTGTTCATCATGTAATTGTGATTTTTTTTTTTCTTTCCTTTTTTAATGTTGATGTTTGACCCTATAGAAGAATGAAAGCATAAATATCTGCAAGCTTGGTCTTTTTCTTTTCTTTATTGAATTACACAGGACTTTCCTTTACCAAGTTGTGATGTAAGGCCTTGCCAGACTGAAATGCCAACTAGAAAGTCCTGCCACCAACACAACTGCAGAATCCTAACCTTCAAAGCAGAATG
This sequence comes from Pyxicephalus adspersus, assembly GCF_032062135.1. NCBI lineage: Eukaryota > Metazoa > Chordata > Amphibia > Anura > Pyxicephalidae > Pyxicephalus > Pyxicephalus adspersus. Next base: position 8,188,143 of record NC_092866.1, on the reverse strand, counting down.
CTTCTTCATATCTCTTGAATGTAATAAGACTTCTATGAGCTGCACATGGTTGGGGTTATTTTTTTTTTTTTCTTTTTAAACTCTTTATTTAAATATGCCCTAATTACCATGTAAGATCAGAGACACTTATAGAATGCTTAGGGCTACAGGAAGCTGGCACCGCATGAGACATTTCATCTTTAGTTCTTACTAATGTCTCTGGGGTCCCAGAAGTTGTAGCAAACTTAAGTGAACTTCAAGCGCCCCATCCCAGCGCTGAGAATATCCAGAATGTGGCTGAACTTGAAATAAAAGGGGGATGGGCTGTGTGTACACAGATATATTTGGAAGCTCTTGAATCTGACTAGAAAATAGTCCAGTGACAGGCTGGGAACATTTGTATTACTACTGGCGATTGTAACTGGATACATCTATATTGTTTGTGCTGGCTGTTTTGCACATTTCTGTTCAGAATAAACAGCAATGTATTTGTTTTAAGCCCACTTTTTCTTTGCTGCTCTTATGACTCGTCAGCACTGTGTTAAAGCTAAAACAATTTGGTGAAATTTTTCTTGGTTAACTTTCAAGGAATGCATACCCGGAGCTCTTAGTAGACATGTGATCTTTACAGGCCTCTTCTGACTTCATTGGTATGGAGAGAGGAGTGAAGTGCACAGACTTGCTGCCAAGTCCATTTTTACCATTGGTGGTTAGTGTTTGTGGTACTCTGCGTTGTTTCCACTTGCTGAAGATCACACATTAGTCTTTTAGGTCTTGATTATTGGAATACACATGCTTTTTGTAGTTCTTTAGACCTTACAGCAGTGTTTCTTAACCTGAGTTTCTCCAGAGGTTGCTAGGGGTTCCTTGAGCTATGGGAAGTTTGTTCCTCTCAAGTGAGTATACCGGACTCCAATGATCTTTTTGACGTATTTGCGATTTGTAAGAAAATTTGGTGAAATTCTTCCCCCTGGCCAGCAATGTAAGAGGCATTCTTCTCACTGATCATTACACTAATGTACTGTAAGCTGTTAATATAGTAACTATAGCAGGGGTTCCTTAGGACCTGATTATTTTAAGGTTTCTCCTATGTTAAAAAGTTTACAAAACGCTGACTTACAAGGTAGAGTCCTGTAGCTTGTGAGCTATTGTTCTACATCTGTCTATAAACCATTTTGCAATTATCATGTTTTGCTGAAGTTTCCTCATAGTTGCACCAAGCTATTTGCAAGCTTTTTGACTATTAGCAAGTTGTTTTTTAATTCTCTTTACTGATATTTTCGTATAAGGGAGGCCCTGACTTTGCAAGCTGTGTGTGTGTGTATGTATATATGTGTGTGTGTGTGTGTGTATATATATATATATATATATATATATATATATTATATATATATATATATATATATATATATATATATATATATATATATATATATATATATATATATATAAATTCTGAATGCAGTTTACTATTTTATATATAGGAGGTAATTGCTATGCGTATGTGACTTAAGTCTTGAATAATTGGTTCCTTTTCACTAGCCCTAGTCCAGTATTTTTTGTGTTTGTAGTGACATGCATAGCTCTCCTAGCTGCCCCCCCCCAGTCAGTGCTTATATGGACCGCTTTACTGCTAGTATGTCTGAACTCAATAATGTAATGATCCCCGTCATTGTTTACTGGATGTTTTCGAGCGATATTATTATATATCTTGTTGTAAAAGGCACATCATTTTGCTTAGTCATAGTATGCGGTGTGTGGCTAACTTTATCTGTTTATGTTTCAGATATGAGCCGTCAGACTGCTGCAGCCATCCCAACTGGTACATCAAAGTGTCCACCTTCTCAGCGGGTGCCAGCTTTGACAGGAACAACGGCTTCCAACAATGACCTGGCGAGCCTCTTTGAATGCCCTGTGTGCTTTGACTATGTCTTGCCACCAATCCTTCAGTGTCAAAGTGGACATCTTGTGTGTAGCAACTGTCGCCCAAAGCTCACATGTTGCCCAACTTGCCGGGGCCCTTTGGGATCCATTCGCAACTTGGCAATGGAGAAAGTTGCAAACTCTGTCCTCTTCCCCTGCAAATACGCTTCCTCGGGTTGTGAGGTAACATTGCCACACACAGAGAAGACGGACCACGAAGAGCTGTGTGAATTCCGACCGTATTCGTGTCCCTGTCCAGGGGCTTCTTGTAAATGGCAGGGTTCCCTGGATGCAGTGATGCCACACCTCATGCACCAGCATAAATCCATCACAACTTTACAAGGGGAGGATATAGTGTTTCTCGCCACAGACATTAACTTACCAGGTGCTGTTGACTGGGTCATGATGCAGTCCTGTTTTGGCTTTCATTTCATGTTGGTCTTGGAGAAACAAGAAAAGTATGATGGCCACCAACAGTTCTTTGCCATCGTACAACTAATAGGAACACGCAAGCAAGCGGAGAACTTTGCTTACAGGCTTGAGCTAAACGGTCACCGTCGGAGATTAACATGGGAAGCTACTCCCCGCTCTATCCATGAGGGCATTGCAACCGCCATCATGAACAGCGACTGCCTAGTGTTTGACACGAGCATCGCACAACTCTTCGCGGAAAATGGCAATTTAGGAATAAATGTCACTATCTCCATGTGTTAAAATGGGGATTTCCTGCAGGGCCAGTGTTTAGAAACTTTATTTTTTTTTTAATTTTATTTCCTTTCTGTTGCTTTATTTTTTTTTTTATTTTTCACATACTGCATTTAAAATTCTATTGGCCGCCACGGACGGTAACATGGAGGCACAGCCAATAAACAGTAACTATACATACAGAAAGCAAATGCATGTTTAAAAAAAAAAAAAAAAGGAAAATATAAAAAAAAGAACCATCAAAAAGACAAAACACTAATATTTAAACATCAACCACTGAAATAAAAATATAGACCCATTACCCAGGGCATCTTTTTGTATTTAAAATAAAAGTAAAAAAAAAATTGGAAAAAAAAAAAGATGTAAAAGTACCCAGAATTAATTTGTGTTTGTAGTTTGTACAGTGAAATACTGTGTGTTTCTTTCCCTTCCCCTCTAACGGAGAAGCCATTCTGCGCGGTATTCCGCGTTCCTCATTTGTACGTCACCTATATAGAATTGCTGCTGATTGTGTACATTTTCTGTGTATTGCTAATTTTTATTAACTTCTAGTTTTTCATTCAATAAATTTGACTTCCTTTTTCTGTAAGTATATATTATGTACATATGTTTGCTATGCATAATTTCACATTTTTTTGAAAATTTTGTTTTATATGAAAATATTTTCCCCAACCCCCCCCTTTTTTTTTTTTTTTTGTTGTGTCCCTCCTGGAATGAGGAATGTGTACATTTTCAGTGACTTTCGGAAATGACCTGGCATGATTTTTTTTGTTGACTTGGCCTTCATAGTATAAAAACCAGATTAAATGAAACACTTCTGCCTTTTTGTTCCTGATTTTTAGAATCTGTAGCGCCCCAGCTAACTAGACTAGACTGAATGGCTCTTAAATTTGATGTCTGCATTTTTTGTGGAAATTTCCTATCTGCTTGAAAACCCCCTTTGTAGTTACTGAGATCCTGGGCATTGAGCTGAGGCCTACAATCACAGATGACACTTCCATTATCAGAAAAGTTTTGGTAGAACAAATCGACCTGTTTTAGAGGTGACCTTTAGTATGCTATGTGACCAAAATGAGCATGTTACCGCTTTGGAGTGTTCCAAGCAGATGGGCCAATTTCCAATAAAGCTGGAAACATCTAGTGAATGGCAGCGTCTTCAAAACTACTTGTATTCCTATTTTAAATTTTTCACTTTTTACAGACCTGGTTGCCCTTTTTGCAATGCTGTAATAATAAAGGGAGGGACAGGATTTGTTCCCTGGTGAATCAACTTCTAAGTGAGAGAATATAGGTATTATAACCATTGCAGACACTTATTGTCACTTTTGAAAGAAGCAAAGGTGTTGGCAAGGAAATTTTTTGTTTCTATGGCATTGTCAACTTCCAAAGTGGGGTAATAGTGTCAGTCAGGCTCAAGCCTACAAAAAATCAGCATTTGTATATATATAATTTTTGGGCAGCCTAGTCTACTCTTTACAAATAGGCCTTTTAAGGGCCTGTTTGTAAGGAAGTGAATGTTGGAGGAATGGGGGAAACTGTAAGCACCAGAGGTTGGAAAAACTGCTAAATTTGTTGTGATGTGATATGCAGGGCAAAACAGAAGGTTCACTTTAAGAGCAAGAATTGAGAAATTCAAATATGATGCAGTCAGTTACGATCATTTTGTTTTTGCAGAGTCTCTCCTGTGAGCATCATGGGCACCCTGGCAGTGTGGTCATTTGCCCCAATCCTTATTGCTTTGAACTTGGGTCTGCAACTAAAAATACATCATTTATGGCTTGTGAAACAAAAGGAATTATTTTACCAAATGCTATCATTATGTACAGGTATCAGAATGTGGTCATTTTTACACTGAGGGCCTTCAAAGTGTTTTGCTTACTGTTGTAACGTCATTAGTTAATGGATGGACTGGTCTGTCTCCATTGTGATCGGCCCAATGTGGAGCTTGGGAAATTTTTTTTTTTCTGTTGTCCTTTGTGTTTATTGCATTTATGTTGTTTAGAAAAGGCTTGTTCGCCTTGGATGCACTGAAACGTATGCGTTGGTGGCATGTTAATATAATTTAGCAACAGTGTGGAATGTTGTAGCTGGTTCCAGGAAGGTTTAAAAAAAATTGCAAGCATAATGTATACAGCAATTAAAGTGTATATCTGGGTAAAATATAAATGTTCCCTCTAGTACATTTTTGCAATTAATGTTTATTTCCCTGTTTTGTCCAAGGAAAATATAACTGCTGATCCTATAAAAATAAATCCTAATTTTTCTGTTTTAGAATGGTGTTTGCTCTGCCAAAACTCCATGCAGTCCTGTTGGTCCTGATTAGTGTACCCTGTGCCTGCCTTTGTCATGAGAAAGGGAGGTGTTTTGTAGTCAAGCTTAGGGGTCTGGGCATGGCTGACACCCCTAGATGGGATTTTTAGTGAAGCAGAGAAAGCATTGTGTTGGCCAATAGAAATAGTTATAAGCTCAATTTGACAAATCGGATATTTGTCTGTACATAAAATACTTTTAACAGAATAAAACATGGAGAAATGTGTGTTTCAAAGGTGTACTACATATGTTTTTATTTCGATCAGACACGCACTTTAAGATGCTTCCATTATTGCTTGCAAAATATTTCCAACTGCTTGATGGTTTGTAACATTGTTATGAATTATACAGTACTGTATCACATCAGTGCTAGTCTGTGAGATGATGGCAGAGTTGGCTGTCTGGCATTCTCAGATGGAATTACATCTTCTCTTTGTTACATTTGTTGTCTTTTGTGGAGATGAGGTGCTAGACATTGTATAGATGTAATACACAAGAATGAGGATATTCTATGCAAAACGACTTCTTTAGGTGCAATAAATGTAACCAAAAGGTGAATGAAGGCTTATTGTATGGATAATGTGTTAAACCACACACCTCAAATCTAACCAAAACTTTTTACACCGAGCCCCAGCTATCTAGCCTAAATTACTACTAAAACTTATGTGATGTTTGCCCACAGTAAAGTGGGCAAACAACATCCCTCCAACACCATCATCCTGGTACTCTAAGTATAATGGTGACATTCTAATAATTGATGGCTGCCTGAAAACAAACCCTTGCAGTGCTCAACCCAGAAATTTTTTTTAGGCGGGTGGCAGCCCCTGTATTGTGACCTAACTCATCAATAATCACCCAAAAATAGCCGGGTGGCTCCTTAAAATTTCCGGGTGGTGCGCCCAGCTAAAAGGGGCTGGGGAGAACACTGCCTTGCCTTTGACCTTGTGAGCTTTGTTTTGAGGGTCAGCCATTGGAGCAGGTTCACAACTGTGCTGATAGGGAAGTATTACATAAGTTTTATTACGATTAGGTTTCAGGAGTAGATGAAAACTTTAAATTGGGCTTTAGCTTTGCTTTTTAAAGGGTTTATTACATCAAAATGGTATTTTTGTTTTTGGTACCAACTGGAGAGTCAAATTGATTGTTTCTTTCTAAAACCTAATCAGAAAGATCTTTGTACCCACATCCTTAATGCAGTGCACCTGTTGGAGGTCTCGCTCCCTCTGGTGGATGTTTCATTTGTTTTACATTAAGGAATATGCAATAGTATAAAGTACAAAGCTGGTACTATGACAGGGGGATTGCAATAACTCGGCGCACCAGACCCACAACGATATCATTTCTTTGTGTACCTGGAGACAGATAGGTGGTGTGTTTTTTTTTTTTTTTTTTTTTAAGTGGAAACAAATGACTCAGCAACTGTAAATAGGTGTAGAAATGTCATTTCCGTTGCATACAGATACACTACGTCCTCCTGCTTTAAAGCACCAAATGCTTTTGGCATAGCAAGGATATATTTTCGTTTATTTTAATTTGGAGGTAGAAGCGGCTGATCCAAGATGCCTGTATCTAGCAGCGGACCCTATGGTTTTGCAGTGTGAATGGTCCTGATTAAAATAGGTTTTAAAGTTGAACTGTATTTTTAGATGTGCTGAACAGAAGAATATCTACCAGTGCAAACAAAGCCTTGGATCAACTGAAACTAAATTTATCTCAGTACAGATGGCTTTGTTAGTGCAAAACCCCTCCTTCAATATTACTGAAATCGGATATTGTTAACATTTGAGATGTTCCCAATCCCTTTTTTTTTTTTTTTTTTCATTAAAATATTTCTTGGAAAACATTTTTTCAGATGTAATTTGTATTGCAAAATACTTGTTAATGAAAACTTTTCATTGAAAACACCAGCTCATCCTGCTTGGGGTAAAGCTGGCCATGAAGCAATGAATGATGATTAGTGACATATTTGATTGGCCTTAAAGTGTTAGCTCTAAACCTATTTGCACCTCCCAGTATACAGTTTGGTTGTCCCCCACACCCCTATTTACCAGTTTCAGCCTCTATACCAGCGGTCGCCAACCCATGGTATCTGGCTCTGGCTGGTCCACCCACAAGTGGGGTCAGGAGAGGTACCCTGCTGGTGGGGTGCACCAGCTGGAAGCGCGTACCCCTGTACAGATCCCAGGCTTGGGAGTGGGTGGACTCTGTCCTTGGACACAACACCACCCACTCTCCCATCGCGCATCTGAGCCTGTGATGGGAGAGGCGGATTATGTCATCATGACGTCACTATAGGGAGGGTTCTCCCCCTTTGAGTGGCACCTGGCTCCCCACGCATGTGCGGACAGGACTTGGTAATTTCAGTGGTCCACGGAACTGAAAAGGTTGTCAACCACTGCCTTGCCATTATTTAGTTGAGTTGTCTGCCCGCTTCCCTTGTATGCTTCTTCAACTGGCTAATGGGCTGCCTTGTAAGCCCTGACCATACCTCCTACACACCTAAGGGCTGCTCGGCAGAGAGAAGGGCACACATAGCATGATGACAACATTTGCAAGGCAGCAGGTTTGTGTTAGAAGTGCTGCTGTTGACAGGATCTCCATAAAGCAAACTTTACAGAAGCGTCTCAAAATTGATTTGCTTTCATTACAAAGGAGCTTGTTTTCCCCCTCCTTCCCAAAAGCCATTTGTAAACAGTTGCTTCTCTAACACACAATGTTGGCCTTAAATTCACTTTCTGTCTTAATGACTGGTGGGGATTAAATCTCCCTAGGAGGGACACAGACCGCAATGAAAACTTGTAAGGAAGAAATTGTGGTGCTAAAATACACGTAAATAACTTTCATATATATTTTTTCCATACATTTATATTTGTCACCTACCCACTTCATTGTGTGATGCTTTTATGAATTCTTTTGAGTTAGAGGTATTTTTGATTGGTAAAACATTTCCATTCCTTATTGATAGTAATGAAAACTTTAGTGTCTAACCCAAAAACCTAAAAAGAATCGCTGCATTGTGTGTAATAGTTTTTCTTTCCCTCTCTCCCAGACTGCTGTCAAAGACTAGGTTCACTTCCTGCCCCAAGCTCAAAAGTTGGATCTTCCAACATCAAACATTATGGTGGTAGGGGTACATATGACAATAGCTATGTGTGTTTGCCTGAGGTTTTGTAAGCAGTGTAGATTACGTATAATCCCCTAAATATCCGCTATGTCTATGCAATATTCACTTTGTTTTCTTGTTTTTAAACATTCCACATTTTACTGCTGTATGAGTGTTTAGTATAATTTGTGGGTTGTAGCATCACTTTCCCACAGTTCCTGATAGATCTGCTGTCTTTGTAAAAATTCCAACTATGATGAGTCTTATTCAAATAGATTTTCACACCCTTAAGCTGGAGATTGACCAAGAGTCATTTATAAAAGCTTTATGCTTCCTTGGCTGTCCAGTTGAAATGTAGATTGCTTCTGTGCCAGCAGTTGACACAAACTTCCTTTAAAGACAATTTCTCACTGAAGATTTGCATTTACACATGGACACCAAATACAAGGTTGGGTGTTATTGCACTTCGTTAGGCTGTGCAGTGAAATGGGGAACAATGCCCCATGAGGAGGGGAAATGAAATGAGGCTAATTTGCTGAAAGAGTTGGCAATCCTGACAATACATTTAGCATGAAATTCTCCAATAATGTAAGAAAAGTTTTTCTGATTTGTGTATCACTTGATCTATATTGAATCACTGACCCAGAATCATAATGCAACACACAGCATTTAGTCATTGTATTATCTACATTCCTGTGTCAGGTGTGTCTGAAATTTTTGAAGCCAAAAAATCAGCTTTACATCTAGCCTATTAGTTGTATTTAGAATATGTTCAGCAATAGCAGGCTTCCATAATCTCTCAATATATAGAACCTCTGGCAATCCCACTAATAAAGGTACCTTGTTATGGGTTGACCATTGTGCGTGCACCTGTTTGGGGAGGACATTGCAAAGGTAGTATGTGAATCTGGAACAAGTACCTTTCAGGTAGAAAGTAGCCAGAGGAGATAACCACCACTGAGATACCAAAAAAATTGTATAGAACATGGCTGTATTTATAATATTTGTTGTGTGGAATGTTTAATTTTTGCAGTGTTATTGATTTGTATAGTGTCATACCAAGACTACATTTTCTTTAATGTTGCATCACTTTAGGTGTGTGATGCATATATTTACCCTTCCACTTTAAATTAGATCAAAGCATCTGGGTTCGTGTTTTCTTTTTACAGCCTTGTACTTGTCTGTTTCTAGTCCAAAGCAATCTTGGCGTTGTGGCTTCTTCAGTACTGAACAAAATCTCTGTTAGGCCTACAGCTGCCACAGAGTATGGAGAATCTAAAGGATTCAGTGGAGCCTGCAGAACATTTTACAAAAAGTACAATTAATTGGCCTGTTTCTATCCAAAGAATTGTAATTACTGGACACAGCTCTTTCTTGTGGGTTATATGCAGTAAAACATCGTTCGTGTTGAACATCGTTCGTGTGTACGGTCGTTCGTTGATCGTCCATGTTCAGAGCATGCGTGATGAACGAACGTCCGTTCACTTTTCTGTCTGCACATAGTTCCTCTATCGCTTAAACGATTGTATCTATTGTGTGTACAATATCTACGAACGATCGTGTCGTTAACTCTATGTGCAGGATCGGTGCTATACGATCGTTCATATATATCGTGCATGAACGTTCGTTTTCCAACGATAATAATTGGAAGTGTGTATGTAGCTTAAAGCCCCATTGACTTTGTTGTACAGGTAAACATGCCAGGCTAGCAACTCCAAAAGCCAGATAAAACTGAAATTCTTCCACAATGTAAGTGGTTTGATTTAAATAATACAGGTGCCTATTTTACAACTTCACAGATGCTTTGGCTTTAATTGCAATTTCTAATTGCTGTCCTGTATATTCTCCATGTCGGCTTACATGAGTATTAAACCCCCACCTTTGTTATGTGATAATGATTGGCTGCTAGGATTGAGCACTGCATTGGGGGCGGGGGGTTATATAAGGGCATGTTATTATACTCTAAAACTTAGGCGTCAAACTCAAATACACAGAGGGCTGAAATTAAAAACTTAGACCAAGTTAGGGGGCTAAACTTTATTGAAAAAATTGAGGTTGTTTACTACTTCATAACTAACAAAAACAAACCCCTCTACACCCACTGTGAAGTTGAAAAGACTAAGTGATGTCTATCTATTCAGCCTGTGTGTTTGTTCATCCTCTCACATCACAAGTTTGACACTAAATATTACATTATGCAGTCTCTAATGGATTGAAACAAACACAATGCCCCTGGTGGTCAGGCACCATGTGATCATTGCCTAGGTTTTGTGTCACATGATGGGTGTTCAGGAATAATGTCTTATGTATTTGCATGGATTGAAAATGATGATGTGAGGTAGTAACAGAGAGATTCAGGTGGATCCTGTCATGTGTAAGGAAATGAATAGAGATTCTCTGTGCATGTTCCAGAACACTATATTAGATCCCCAGCCTTAATACAGACTGTAAGTCCTCCCAGCTCTATACTACAATAATAGAAATACAGTTGGGACGATTAAACTCATCGTTTTCCTGCTGCTGGTATACCGGATATAGAGGATTCAAATTAACCGCTGTGCCCCTTCTATCATTTACATGCAGAACTACAGTTAAAATGTATTACTGTAGGCACCTGTGATGGTGTGGGAGGGGCAGAGATATCTCACCTACTGTTCCATAGACTTGAGTGATGCCAAGACTATAATTCCCAGCATTATCTGCGGCTATAGAACAGAACAACAATGTGGGGGCCACACATAGGCCGTTGGTCTACAGACACAAGTGGGGCTGGAAAGTGTGATAGCGGCATCACTCGCTGCAATACGTAGGGGCGGACAGGCCAGATGTAATTAATTTTCGGAATTCTTAAGGGGTCAGTTTGACACCCCTGCCTCCTTATTATAAATGGGTCGGGGTAGTTATAACGACAGGGTCTCATTAATGTGCTATCATCCGCATTTAACGTCGCTGACCTGGAATATGCATATTTTTTGCATAGTTTATTTTTTGGGATAGAACTAAAAGACACAGTGCCCTTGCGTTTTCATGTCTGCTTAAACAAAAGAAAACAAGACTGTTTGTGATATACATCTCTTGTATAATGAACGTAAACTTATATTATAATAGCCTTTTCAATTTCAGAAAATAATTATTTGTACAAGTTTTTCCTCTGAGCAATTAATATTAAATTAATGAGTACATAACAAACATTACTAACATTCCTGTACAATTAAACTCCATTTTACTTCCAGTTAATGTGTAAAAGAAACATTAACTTTTAAATGTTAGGCAGTTCTGTTAGCAAATTAAATATTTATTTCTTTTTCTGTCTGGAAATTAAACATAAAATGTAGTCAAAAAAATTCTGGCGAGCGCTGAGTGTATTAGAGCGTGCCTTGAGTGTTTCTTTTCTCATCACTTCCTAGCCTAGTGATCACAAAAAAACCTGCCAGAAGTTTAAACCTTTCACAAAGTTATAAACAAAAATTGTTAAAGCAGGCTTTGGGATTATGCTATTGAGATGGTAAGGTAGACAGACAGACCTACAAAATGGCTAAACCAATAGCCACTCCGCATACAACAATAAAATTCATAAGGTGCAAATAGCAGCAGATTTGAAGAATACAATATCACAGTTTGCTGTTCAGCAGCTCCTGCCCGCTTTTCTCTAAAAATCCGCCATCAAAAGCAGCATTCAAGACATCTTCCAAGACTGCTGCTAAAATAAAATTCAGATCCCTTCTTACGTTGTTTGGAATCTCTTCCAGATCCTTCTCGTTCCGCTGTGGTATAATCACCCGTTTTAGTCCCGCTCTGTGTGCTGCCAGGACTTTGTCTTTAATGCCACCGACCTGGAAGAGGAGAATAAATCTCTCATTTAGAGTAGACAGTGGAGGTCAGGATAAGGAAAATGTTCAGAGCGACATGGTATGCTAATATATGATGGCTGTCTGCTTGTTTCTGATTCATGGGTAAAAAATGCAAGCTCTGAGCATGGGTCTGTTACAGTTCACACATGCCACCCTTGGAGAGGGGTGTAACTGCAAATGTGGCATTACATTTAGTGACAGCAAACAGCTTGTGTCATTGCAGACTATGCAATATAGTAACTTGACAGTCATACTGCCCAGCATCCTCTGGCAGAATGCTCCACTAGGATAGTAGTACATTTTGGCATGCAGCAGTCTCTGGTAACAGCAGAATGCACCACCAGGATAATATATTGCACCAGGATAATATATTGCACCAGGCACAATGGGACCGCACAGGACCGTATACTATATCAATGCCGCATACTTACAGTATGGCAAAACATTTCTTTATGAGAAGTATTTAGTACTATGCAACATTTTTTGGCAACATGAGACTTATTTTATTTTTCCATGAATCCGGTTGTTTTGCCAACAATGTTCTAGGTCACGTTGCACCAACACCGGAGCAGCACAAATGGATGACCTATGGGAATGCCAACCATGAAGATTCCTTTACTTACAATCTGATATCAGAAAGAAGAAATGAGATTGGAGATATTTGCGTTTGATTGTGACATTTTCTAAGATGCTTTGACAATGGGAGCCCATACTTAGTCTATGACTCCAACCAGATAATAGAGACTAAATCTTATTCTGCATTCGCTCCTAGCAACCAAACATATTACATCAGTATGCATTGATGAATGACAGCCCGCTACCACAGCTGCCGCTTGACTTACAGGTAGGACAAGTCCCCTCAATGTGATCTCTCCAGTCATGGCAACATCTGAAGACACCAGCCTGCCGCTAAAGAGCGAGGCAAGGCAGGTTACTATGGCAACGCCCGCAGACGGACCATCCTTTGTGACGGCCCCAGCTGGAAAGTGCAGATGAATGTCGGTGTTGTCAAGGAGATCAAAGCTGCCAGACGCTGAAAGAGAAGAGGATGCGGCGATCATGTTAAAGGCTAAGAGCGCAGGTTTTGCAGCGTCTATATATTGCACATCTATGCGACAAACAAATACGAAAAAACATTTTCAAGGACATATAACATCATAAAACCAGAATTGGGAAAAGCAATAAAAATTAACATAAAACTGAACAATGATGAAAAAAATAATAATACCGGAATCGGTGTTGATATTGGCCTATTCCCCTGCCCAGCACAACAAAAAGTGGGTGGAGCAATACCAGGAGCCAATCAGACTGCAACTGCTAATCCCTGTTTGCCCAATCATAAAACAGAAGTTCGTGCTTACCATTGGTCAGCTGATACTTCTTTGCGTTGCTGCGCAGCCAGCTGATGGCAAGGTGAGCCGACTCCTTCATGACGTCGCCAAGCTGCCCGGTGAGGGTAAGCTGTCCCTCCCCGTCCATACGGCTGGCCTCCACAAACATGATCTCCCCTCCCAGCGGAGTCCAGGCCAGGCCAATGGCCACCCCGGGCTGGTTCAGCCTCTCAAACACCTACAGAACACACACAAAGACAACATGAAAACAGGAAGGTGCTGAGTCAGGTCATTCCTGCAGATACAGATTCTATAAGTGGAATCCTATTCATCATCGCTGGCTCACGTATGCAGATGTGTTCTAATTATTCATGTTCTGCTTCTGCAAATAATACGTTCGTGCTCGCCTGTGTGACAGACACAGAAATAGCTAGGCCTTTGTCTGCAGAGTAAAGACTCGCTAGTAACGGATTAATAAAATCCTTCCTGTCTGTGAATCCCATATTGCAGAATGCTTGCAGTGTCATCCCTTCACCACTGTTGAAGTTTTCAGTAGTAAAGGACAGTGAAAAAAGGAGAAGTCAGGCATATACAATTTTTTAAGTCATTAGTAGCCCTGTAGCTGTGAAAATACATACAATACTGCAATACTGACTGCTGCAACGCTTTGCCATGCAAGCACACCAATCTGTGATCTAGCACTGGATATCTGGAGTTGTTTGATGCCCAGATGGGAGAGGAGTGCTTATGGACCAGCTATTTTAGGAAAAGCTTCACCTCGATACCCTGCACCAGTAATATGATTCAGAGATTGAATAATTCAATTCAATAATTCTACACCCATCATTTATGGCTAACTCCAAACTGACGGGCTGTAAAGGCTTTTACATATGGCCAAATTTGGGCACTAGTTTTTCTTGGGTCGACGTTTTGAGGGTTAAAAAATTTGGTATCTATTTTTACCACACTTATGGTATCTATCCCAGCCACCTAGTGGAGTACATACTACCCAGGAATGAATTGGGTCACAGTACAATATGTATTTCAGGCAGAAGACTCGGACCCGATGTTTCAGTTGCAAAGGCTGCGTGGTGCCAACTTGTAGAGCTGCGCAATCAAAAGATAAAAGGTAGACAGATAGTAATCATATACATGGACAGTTATTTAAAGGACACAGCAATTTTTAAAACCTCTTGTGGGGGGAGCTCTTCGGGGCAAGGTCCTCCTGCTCCTCCCTATATAGAGGCAGTATATAAATACAGCTTAATAAGAATATAAAAATATTACTTTAAATTATTAAATGTCATTGCAATGCTACATATTTCAAAAAATTACATGCCACTACACTACATGGCTTGCACAGGTCACACCTTGGGAGTCATTAGCTCCAATCTCGTATCTATCCATCTTTCCTCCTCTTAGCCATTTACAAGCCTGACTGGGCTACTATCAGCCACATTCATTTGCATTTCTTTAACGCAGTTGGAGATTTTAAACCTAGTTTTGCTGTATTAGTAGGGGGAAACTTCAAATTTTGCTGTTGGGGGGGGGGGGGGGGGGTTGAGGTCTAGGAAGCGGAGTCCACACCACCAATATATACCTGTCTAACTATGATAAACTCAAATATGCTTTGATGGAAGTTGATACAAACTAAGAAGGAAAAATATGGGCCTCCAGCATAGACCTAATGCATGCTAACTATGGAAGAGAACCGTGATGACAATGTAAATGTAAAAACGCATGTAAATTATGTGTGTGGACTTTGTAAAACGCTGTGTAATAAGTTGGCACTGCAAAAAAAAAAAAGTTAATATCAATAAATAACAACATAACAAAACCAACAAAATGTATTTTCAAAAATAGAGAAAAATAAATTGTAGTGCTGCTTTACAGGTCTTAAACAACCACCCAAACTCAATGCCAGCCAGAGGATTTTAAGATTTCAAAGAAAAGGCAGAGTCCGCCCAATCTATTCATCTTCCTTCCACTGTCAGTGTATCCCCAGATTCCATTGTTTTTCAGCAGCAAGTCAACACTGGAATCCCCTGTAATGTGGCAGGACAACAATATCAGCCCTGCAGGCGGAGGATTCCTATAATAGGCTCTCCCGGAGTCAGGGCACAAAGGACGCTTGTTTCGGATGTAGTTC
The DNA here is from genome assembly GCF_032062135.1 of Pyxicephalus adspersus. NCBI lineage: Eukaryota > Metazoa > Chordata > Amphibia > Anura > Pyxicephalidae > Pyxicephalus > Pyxicephalus adspersus. The sequence goes on along the minus strand of NC_092866.1, from coordinate 8,172,792 downwards.
TTACTCCTTAATCCGCTTAGTTTCACTCGCATCATTGTGCCGGCAGACTTCCCTTGTTGATACCATGATTCTTCCAGGTGTCACGTCATGCGGCCTCAGTCTCCCCTGACACATTGTACTGTCTGCACCGCAGGAGAGAGTGTGCCAGCCGTGACTCACCTCATCGGTAGGACGGTGCTGAAATGTGTCTGGAATTATCACCATAAGTTCCCCTGGGATTATGTCCCAAAAGAATTTGGAGCAGCAGAAACTCAATGTGATGCTTTTAGGTCTCTAATCGTAGAGATGGCAGCTGCAGGCTTATGGGTCAGCTGAGGCCTTGTTCACACCAGCAGCATTAGAAACTGCCTGGGATATACTCGCTTTTATATGCAGATATCTATAGGTGCTTGATTGCTGATTTTTAAGAACAGTGTGAAGTTCAGTTTTACTCCAGGCTGATGGAAAATATACCAACTAATGCAACTGCCCTGCAATCATCCAGAAATCAGACTGTACACGCTGTTCTGCTAACATTCCTGGTCAGTTTTTGCCGCAGGTGGACAGAACTTTCGGCTATATAGCTTTAATCTAAAACGAGTCATTGTTTTACCAAGATGCCTTACCTCAATCTCGTATTTTGGTGCTCCCAGGATATCTTTCAAAGCGTGATGGTCAATCAGTATTGGCATTTCAGGAGGAAGGGTCAAGTCCGCCGGGTCACCGATGTCCCTGGCTCTGGTGTCCTCCGACAAGCTTGCTTTGCTCTCTGTGATAAGGAAACCACAAGGGATTAGAGGAAGTCAATGTGCAGTGACACAGAAATGAAATGGAGATAAATTGCCACTTCAGCCAGCAGACACCTTCTGTAATAAGCAGGAGAAGATGCTCATCTCTGTCCCGCCACTGACCCTGAGCGACCCTATCATCAAATTAGATTCACTGTGTACAGATAAGCAGAGATTGTAATAGAACTGAAGGGAGAAGTGCAAGCGGTTCATCAAGTCCCAGATCTTTCACAGGGCTTCAAAGCAAGATGGTGTTTTCAATGCAGCCCTCAGGCATTTTAATTGAAAAAGGCCCTCACAACATCACAGACATAATAGTAAATCTGGTCATGCACCATTCAATATTTTATTAAATCAGGTTTTAGACTTAAATGGAAAAAACTATTAAACTAGGTAACGATCGATTGACATTTATTGGAAATGACCCATTCTTGTACTGGTTAAGCTGCACTGAGCAGTACAAAGTGAACAATGGTGACCAGGGCATGGATAAGGATTGGTTTACGTATACTGCAGGGAGTAATTCTTTTGGTCAATAGTCTCTATGATCTGAATTGCCCCTGACAACCACAAGCTCAGCAATTCTCAACCACGATTTCATGGAATCCTGGGGTTCCTCCCCAGGGATGGTGACCTCATTGACCCTGACCCTCAATGAAGCCTGAACAAAGATGGCTTCATCTTCCAAAGAAAAGGAGATGAAGGCATCGTTCTTAAATGGTATAGTTACACATTACTGTATCAGATGCAAGGGGAACATTAACTATATTACGTTCAGATTTAAAAATGTAAATAAAAACCGATTTCTCTGTGTATGGCTAAATTTAGTCCAGTTAGATGGCAGGAAAATTGGTGAAGAACTATAATGATGACTAACTGAGAACAATGGCCTCCTCCTGCTATTGGTGTATTGATTAGACTGCCCTGGAGATAAACACAGAAGCCTTTGTAGAATACAGCGGCTACCTCGGAATCCGAAAGATGAATCACACAACGGCGAGCTGCAAGGGTGGACAATACAGTAAACATCTTGCAATGACGATACTCATCCAGCAGCTCATTAATTTTCCCCTTTCTCTGCCGGTGATGGGGAGTAAATCTAATACTGGAGACAGGGAAATTATATTAGCAAGGAATTTATTGCAATGAAGGTAGGGCATTGTCACAGGGGAACGTCGGCAGGGCTGGGGGAAGACGAGGATTTGTATAAGCAGCTTGTGCTGTGCGATGATTGGCAGGAGGGTACAGCGGGTCTGAGACACTCTGTACTGAGAATGTGGAATGATCAATACAGCAGCTGTGGCTTGGGGAGAAAATAACCAGATAAAACTTCAATTATCTTCTGCTTCTTCCTAGGTAGCGAATGAAAGACGTGACAGATCAGTCTGACCTCCAAACACTGCACAATACTGACAGCGAGATCAAAACACAACCTTTTGTGTGTACCAGAGCCGGGGCATTAAAATTGGTCAATTGTGGCATCGATGAGGGGTCTGAATAATCCTTCAGCTGTGTTTAGCTTCTGCCAGAAAGTTCAGCTGAGGTGTATACTAAATTTGCTAGAAGTGCAGGATTTTTAATATTAGTAGAACAGTGTTTCTCAACCAGGGTTCCTCCAGGTGTTCTTTAAGTAAATTCGGCCTCTCCGGTCAGTTAAAGTGACATCAATTATCTCTTTAGTTATCTATCTGTAAGGGTGACATTCTTCCCCTGGCCAGCAATGTCAGAGGTATTCTTCACATGACAACCACACTAATGTACTGTGAGCCGTGGATCTAGTAAATATATAAGGGGTTCCTTAAAGCAGACCTAAACTAAAATGTTTAACTTGCATAAAAAAAGGGTAGACAACATATTTTTGGGGGAGGGCGTTTAAAACCCCTGTAATAAAAAAAAAAAAGGTTAAGCCCCTCCCTCTCGTCTTGATCATATTTAGGACCGAATGGAAGCACAGAGCCTCCCAGGACATGTATCCCAGGAGGCTGGCTGCTCCTTCTGCGCATGTCTGATTTACGCATGCCCTAAAAAAAAAAAAAAACAATCTCACGCATGTAGTGAGATCGGCACACTTTCCCCCCCCATCTACATCACCCAATCTCACACCTGCGTAATGCGAGATCAGGTGACAAAGGTTAAGGTGTGTGTTTTTTTTCAGTTTACTTACACTTTAAGACCTGAGATTTTTTCAAGAGTTCCTCCATGTTAAAAAGCTTCAGAAAGACTGTCAGAGTAGATGATGTTTGAGCACACTAGGGTGGTCTGATGCTCTAAATATCATAGTAAGGAACTACAGGAGATCTTAGGCTCAGGTTCCCCAAAAAGAGCAATTTTCATTTTTGACTGATATACCAGTGTTTGGGTGAACTGACCTATTAAGAACCCCACAAGGCACTAATTGGCAATAATAATTTTTTACTTTAAAATTATATTGAGATTATTATGGAGTTCTCGGGAATCTAACAGTAGTTGAAAGCCAAACTTTGGGTTTGTATGTTTTCCCTTATTTGCAGGCCTTGTGGCTCAAAAACATTTGAGTATTTTACCAGCTCCTCCATAACAAATCGGTCTTACACTATGTCGGGGACATAGGATTGTGATCTTCTATGATAGATAATTAATGACATGACTATATACAGCATTGGGCAACAATGGCACTATATAAATACACAATACAATTAATAATCAGGTCAAAAAAAGAAATAATAGGGGGGCAATAGAATCTCTTATCCCCCTGTGCTTATTGTAGGGCAAATGCAGGGCAAATTATTGTATTGTAGGGCAAATGCAGACACATTTACACACACACAAGTAACCTCAAATTCTAAATGGATGTCATTTCTTTCCAAAAAGCACAGATTATGAAGAAAAAAAAAAGCCTTTGAAAAAAAAATATTTTAAAGTACATTTTACACAATTTTGTAGCAGCTACCAAATTGCCACATTAAGCATTCCTGTGCGAGGAAAGAAAAAAACAAGCTGCAGTCAACAGGTGACAGTTGCAGTAATTTGCAGCGTTTGGGAATTGGAGCTGCAGAATCACCAACCTTGGCATATAATTAGTGGTACCTTGGTATAAGTCTAATCCGTTCCAGATCCTTGGATTTATACCAAACAGGACTTATACCAAACAAATTTTTCCCATAAGAAATACAAGGAAAATGATTTATTCGTTCCCATGAAAAAAAATCCTATTGTTATTGGCATATTGATGGGGCTGTATAAAATAATTAAAAAAAACACTGCTTATTACTAAAATACATATAAAAAAGAAATGCAATTAGATGAAATAAATGAAAATTTACCCTCACTACCATGCTGAGAAGAGTCGAGTGCCTACTAGGATGGTGCTGAGAAGGGAGGAGGAGATGTTCTGTAATTCACAGAGAGTTATGGCGCGGGTTGTTCACTGAATGGTAGCAATTGGTGTACTGACTCTTCTGGGCAGTGGTGGCTTTGTCTCGAGAGAGGTAAATAAGGGTAGCGCGTGGTGTTATGACTCATTTTGACCCATACAAGTTCTAGCACAAAGGTTGTATAGCAAGCAAAATTTTTTGTGTCCAAGCAGGACCTATACAAAGCTGGACTTATTCCAAAGCGGACTTATACTGAGGTACCACTGTATGTTGCATCCTCATGTAGCTGTACCTTGGGGGACCCTGACATTTTTTCTTATTAAAAAACAGTATTTAATTAGTGCCAACATATTACGCAGCGCTGTACATTAAATAGGGGTTGCAAATGACAGACAGCTACAGAAGTAGGAGAGGACCGTGCACAGAAAAGCTTACAATCTAAGTATACGTTACCTTTTATTAGAACGATAATTCAATACCATTCACGGATTCCTTCCAAGAATATTTTTATGTAACAAATGTAGTTTTTGCATGCTTTTGCCTAATTTTGCACCATCTGCATGGACATGTGTGTTCCTCATCATGCTTCAGTTTACTTCCAAAGCTTTCATTCACACGGATAGGTTAGCTATTGGTAGGTTAGCCATCTTGTTGGCCCTTGTGTGTATTCTGGTCACAGTGATAGGAACATTTGGGTCCATATATTGCATGTTGGATCTAAATAAAAAAATCTAAATTACTCCACAACCTTGTGTATTATAGAAATGCCTTTGAAATTGCAGTCTTTGCCAAAAGTATGAGGTGCAAAAAGCACAGCTGGCTGCAGAAGCACCCAGCAACATGTCTCAGTCCCCATAATAAACACCCTTGTCCATCTCTTCCTGGTGTGATTCTTAGAGTACTTTGCCACCTTCTGTTTATAGGAAAACCATGTGGATTTTGCAGTACATTATGGAGAACATGGTTTCTTTTGGCCTCTCACCATAACTAGACTTGCTATCCCATTTCTCTGCTTTAAACACAGCAGATGTATTTATCGTATGCAGGCCGGGAGTTTGCTTCCCAATGTTTTCTCTGTAAACCTCCAACACATTTGTTTTACAGACAGGCTGTAAAACTCCAGGTGTTGGATTTGCTTATAAGGCAAATGTTTTCTTGCAGCTCTTTCATCCGCTGGATGTTCACCCACTCGGTGCCATTTGTTAGGGTCGGACAGCCGTGAGGGGAGGGTAATCAGGTTAAATGCCCACTAATCTGTTTTACAGAAACATGGAGAAGTGCATGCTAGGGGTGTAGTAATAGCTTGAAAAGAGTTTATCTTACATCTCATCTTGATTCATTATTACTTGGGCACCTTACTGGCAAGTTTACGCCATCTGTAGGCTCTAAATGCACCCTCTAGTATGATACCGAGCAAAGCAATCTCATCTTCCATGCTGTTATATATGGAGAGTCCAGCTGGTTCTGTTTTTAAAGGACGGCACAGTGGCCAGCATTCTGTCCTTGTGGCCCCGGGGGCCCAGGTTTGAAACATCGTCCGGGACATTGTATGGAGTTTCTTTGCTCTCCCCAAGTTTGTGTTGGTTTCTTCCAAAATACAATGAGGTAGGTTATTTGGCTTCCCCCAAACTATATTAATGATCGTGAGAAGGACATTAGATTGTGATCTCCTTTTGAAAGACAATTACCTCACTTTGGGCTGCAGAAGATGACAGCACAATAAAAATACATAAATGAACAAAAAGTATTAGCAGCAAAAAAAGACCCATTTTTTGTTTTCCAGCAAATACAGAAATTGTGTGTAATGCACTCTGTAGATCTGTTGGTCACACAACAAGCACAGGTTAGTGTCTTTGTACAATGGACTGTATTCTAGTGTTCAACAGCACACAGAATTAGGGTGCAGGGTGTGCAAAGTAAAGTGTCCCATAGTAACCAAAGCTGTGATTTGCATTACAGAGGACCCTGGGCTTTGCGGCTCCTGGGGAACACTGCAAGCTTTGTGACTTTGGGTGCCTTTTGTGTTCTGTGTTACATGGCTGCCTGCAATTCAGATTATTAAAAGTGCAATTTAAATACCAATATATTGCCAGTCCTGACAACCAGCTGGGCTTTGTATAGTTGTGTGTAGATATATAAATCATAATCTGTGTGTGGAAGGTCTATTATATAATATATATTTGTAATATGTGCCTGTAAGTATGCACTGTTTGCCTTTATTAGCATATTTTGTGCAAGGCATGCATTAGTATTTTGTATACCGTGTGTTTTTGTATTCTGTGCACTGCATGTATTACTATTGTACATCTGCTTGTAATATACTGTAGATATCAGTGTAGGCAGACAGTAATGATTTAATCTGGGTGTTTCAGTGACCCGAATCTTGCCCTCCACACCTGCTCTCTTCTCAATAACCCCCCCTGGGGTATTTGGCAGCATTACAGCATGCTGGGATTGAGGGCAGACACTTGATATAATTATGGAGGGAATCCTATACAATGTGTATGAGCCTTGGACTGATAAGACACCACCATCATTAATGAACAGCTGTGGACCCAATGCGAGCGTAATATTACACAACGCTGCAAAATACCAAACACATGCAGATCGGTCAACGGATACAACATATCATCCTGTACAGAAGGAAACTATGGGAGTAGGATCATCGGGCAAATGTGTTTTAAGGTTGTGACATAACTGTCAAAGCCGAGTATGATGCTCTACTGTAACACAAAGCCTGGGTCTATGGTCATATCCACAGCTAGTAAATATATATAATGCAAACCCATTGGATGTGATGGCCTATGTGCATGAATCACGTGACCCGCTGGCATAGAATTACACAGGCTGCATTACACTAACCATAGTTGTCACATGACCTGCTCCCCTCCAACCATGGAGCTCCTTTAGCTACACTGAGCAAAAAGAACTCAAAAAGAACTCAGTGCACTTTCTTGCACCCCCTGATCTCCTGCAGCTTATTTCAGCTTTCCTGTCTACATGCATGTTAGTCGCACATAATTACTCCTTAAGCAATGAATTTGCAACCTCAGGAATGGGAGCTTTGAGGTGCTTTCAGGAAGAAATGGATTGATTAGAGATGACTTTACGATTCGTTTGACAGGACGGGCAGCATTTCCAAACGCTGTGCATGGCTAAAGCAAGAATGAACAAATCCTTCCTGGACTCAAACAGAGAGATCTTAAAAGGAGTTTCTGGAAGTTCTGGGATATCCCTTTAAGGTCCCGGGGACTCTACATAACATGGCAATTACACAGTGGAGAATTTATGGAACCACTGAGTCAGGTGTTGCTCAGCCAGGTGAGGTTGACCTTGTCGGTGACACAGACAGTCTGAACATTAAACAGAGGGCGTTTCCTGGAGTGTAAATTTATACATGCACAAGTGATCATATTGGGCTCCACCTAGTGCATCAGCCTCCCGCGGTGATTAAATTATCGGGGTCACTGGGCCGTTTCTAGAACACTGAAAATTTAAAGAAGCAGCACAATACTATATCTCTTGTTGTTTCAGACCAGCCAGGCTACAGGGCAATGCAGGTCAATAAAATACCGTACACAAGGCAGAAGAATCCACATCATTTCTACAACTGAAACAATAAGCACAGCATAATAAATTTGTACAGTGACAGGCAAAACATGTAAAACACACTCATAAAAATAAAAACACATGTATTAAAGTTTATAAGGCTAAGAGAGAGAATTTAATGTATATGGATGAGGTCGGAAAGTTCCATTTCTGCACAGCAAGGAAAGATCAAAGAATTAGACTTGATGAGCATAGAGGGACTAAAGCTGAACACCCTCCACCCCTTGACATTCAAATGCCTGTTGCTGGGTGCCACCATCTTGGATATGATGTCAGCAGCCCCAGTGGACTTAAAACAGAACTAAGGTTTTAGTTTCGAAATCTGCAATCAAGCAGGGCTTTATTACACAAAGGTATAGATGATGTCCCTTCTGCAATAAAACATACCTATTTGCCTGATCACTCCCATCAACTGTCAAAAATTGCTGCATGCGCAGCTCAGCGTAAGAAGCTGGGATACCTGGCACATCCCATCCTCTTCTGTAGCTGCTGAGACTGAATGAACTGCGCAGGAGTTAAGTCATCCTGGCTCGGCCAATCACGATGCCCGAATATTAAAACGCGGAAGTGGATGAAGGCGCATTGCGACAGAATGGGGACAGGTGAGTACAAACAGTTGCACCCAAACAGGGTATTGCAGAAGGGACATTGCCTGTCCCTTCTGAAATGGACAACCTGTCTGATCACAATTTGTTTTGATAAAAAGGGGTTTCGTTCCTCTGTAAAGCGGTCACTCAAGTGAGATTTGATTCCCTGGCAGCTCCTTTAAGGTTATGTAGGGAGGCAAAGGGAGGAGCAGAGGAGCTGGGCCAGCAGAGAGCAATTAGACACATCAAGAGAGAGCTGTGATTGGCAAGAAGTATGATGGCTGTGTGATCTTCACTTAGAAGCATTCCCGCTTCCTGTGTGATCACGGGCATAGAAGTGGTGATGCATTTCCGCAGTTCTAACCAATCCCAATTGTGCTGCATTAATGGCCTCAGTCCTTGTGTCCTCAGCATGAAATTTCATCTTACTCCTCTTACAAAGATACCTGACCCTTTCTAAATCTATCTAAAACAAAATGCTTTTTTGTTGTGTTTGTTGATGCACTGACACACATCCTGCAAGCACAATCTGTCGTTGTCAGTAACAGGAAACGGGTCCACAGCAATGAAGGAAGTGCAGCCAGCTGGAGCGAATGCATGAAGACAGGAAGTGGCTAAGAGAGGCTGGTGGAAATCAGTTCTGAGAGTGAAAATACGTGCTGAGATACAAAAAGAAGAAAGTAGTCTACTGTAACCAAAAATATGGATTTTTTAATTTAATACAAGTGCTTCAGCAAAACTCATTCAATTGGGGTCTAAATCTACAGTACATCACTTTAGAAGGAACAATTTTTTAAAACGTAATTAGTAAATGCGTTTTGGACTGCACAGCATGAGAGAAGCTTTGAAGTCTGCGAGAGAAAGAAAAATATTATCGGTAACAAGAAGCTTGAAACTGGAGCTCAACACAAAGATCTGCCAAAACAAGGCAAGTTTACTGGCGCTCTTCTTCTCTTTGAGATACTATCACCGTGTTATTTTAAAAACCAAAAATCTGACATTTGCTCTGAAGAAAGTCCTGGCTGAGAACGTGTTTGTGGTTAGAAGCGGGGAAACTATCACAGGCCACGTCTAAGTGGATGAAGACTCAATACTGTAATCCGTATTAAATGTTCTGCAACGGGTTTGGTCTATGTAAGTCTCTTAAGGTGCAACTAAAGTTCGGCTTTCCAAATTTTTAAATCAGGCCAGACTATTGCAGAAAGTGACAGGCGATGTCCCCTCTGCAATAAGCATTCTTACCAGCCTGATCTGAGTTTCTTGCCAAAGTACACACAGGCTTCCTTTCCGGAACTGAATGAACTCCCCCATGCCTGCCCAAGAGTTATGCCATCTCCGGCTCAGAAGAAGATCAGAATGCAGAAGAAAAGAAGAGACAAGATGGCGGTTCCCTGAAAAAATGCAGGCGAGTATCCCCAAGTTTAGTTCCCCTTTAAATCTACAGGCCATGCGTTAAGACAGGACATCTATCTAGAGAGCTGGGCAATGGTACATTTAGGGTCAGTATTGCTATTTTTGCTGATTGGACATGGCAGCCATACAGACATGGGCAGGTTACAGGCTGACAGATATACTGATGGGATGGAATAAGCAATATATACAGTCCAATCCAGTACAGTTGTAAGCCCCCTTGAGGTACAGGTATTAATACAACTATGGACTTTGTAAAGTGCTGCGTAATATGTTGGCACTATATAAATACTGGCTAATAATAATAATGATAACTACAATTTGGCATTATGTCACCCCCAAAAAATGCTCAGAATTAACTATTGGCTACATCAACTCACATGTGCCTACACTTCTGATATCTGCAATATAAATACTATACCTCCCCCCCCATAAACAATCATTTTGCCATGGTCTGTCTAAAGCAAGGTACATTTATGACAATATAGATCTTTCTAACACAAGTGCAAATGAACTTTGAAGAAAAGGGACATTCCATTGAGTGCAGTGAGGTGTACATTTTGTACACAGAGGACAACTGGATAGCATAAGGCATGAAATTGACCATCTACATCACCCTGGAACAACCATCCCTAAAGATGATGAGGGTCTTTGACCTCCATCTGTCACCCATATATAATGCTGTTTTAACATCTGTAGCTCAACAATAACCAATCACAGCTTGAGTAATATATAACTTTAACAATTAACAACTGGCTCAGCCTTCAGGACAGAATGGGTTTGGATTATATAATTAGAGCATGATTGGCTTTTCCAACTTATCGCATGTTCTTCGACAATCAACATCTGCCTTGACACATTCGGTGGTCTTTGAATCAGTGTGACAGTTATCTGCGTGGCTGGGGTTTATCTTGGAACTCATTACAACCTAAAAATAAGCTGCAAAGTCAACAAGTTAAATGTGAATAATCAATACTAGCTAAGAGTGAAGGACTAAGGCTCTGTACACACACATGCAATAATTGTCGTTGGAAAGGATCGTTCAGACGGGTACCATTGCACATGTGTACCTAACCTAAAGCTACGTACACACGTCAGATGATTCTCATCTGATCCTTGTAAAAGGGCGTATCTCGGATGAAAATCTGATGTGTGCAGAGGCTATCCAACATCATTCATGGATCCCTCCTGAAGGATCCACGAATGACAGAAGATGAATGACTGCAATGGAAGGTAACGGAACAGAGCGCATCGGGGTGCTGCTTGCTCGTTCTCCCCCCTCCATAGAGCAGAACAGTGCTGTATGTACATTGGTTGTTCATTCATCTTTTGGTCTTTTGCCTTTGGAAACAAATGTGAAAGATCATTTTAAACAACAAAAATCTAGCATGTTGACCTGAGAAAGATTTTACAACATATTGCTAAAACTTCCTGTGTGATAGGGGGCCGTCTAGGAGCTGTAGGCAATGGTGATCTCTGCCTAGGAAAGGCAAGCAAATGCTAAAATGCAAGATCAATTTCTGTAATTCAATGTTTAACAGGACCCTTTTCCCATTTTTTGTCTGTCTCGCAGGTAATGGATCGTGTACCAGGTAATGGTAAGAAAAGATAGAATCCCAGTTTCAGGATCTTCAAAAGGCACAAGTGCTCATCTCATTCTATGCAGTCATGTTCCTGGGATCTATCTAGAATTTTTAGTTGATGTAAAATCTCAGAATTTTTCTCCCTAGGCCGGGCCCCCATGGCACAGTTGGATCTCTTATTGGCACAAGTTTCACATGCTTTTACTAATTTTACCACTACAAATAAATCCATCATCCTACACAGAGTCTGTTTAACAGACAGCTTTCCTTCTCTGGAACGTTAATTGTGAATTCTCTAATACATGAAATTAGAGACGGCTCGTCTCGTTTGCAGTTTACGGATAAAAGTCAGAGCCCCTTAATTGACTCTAAATCTCACTCAAATATGTTCTGGAATCTGGCAACTGCTGCAAAGCTACAGCAATTAGGAAAGAAAAAATGAAGTCCAAATCGCAGCCAAGACACCCTGCCACTACACCAGTCCAAAATGTTTGGTCAATTTACCTTTAGTAGTAGAATTCTAGGCTGACATAAAAAAACTCCAGCTGGTGCAGTAAAGCATTTATAAAAAATGTTTATTATATTTATAAGTTTAACTAATGCACAAACCTAAATCTGATATGGTATCAGTCTGTTGTATATTCTTAGACTCAGAAGGGGGGGGGGGAACAGAAGAATAGTAAAAAGGAAAGCACCAGTCTGACCATGATAACCTTGATCCCCTGTAATAGAGCACCCTCCTAGGTTTCTGGTATAACAGGAATATGACTTGCATCTTGTTATACCTATCCTGTTATATCCCACGTCTGCATTATAAAATTTTAAACTTACACGTTACATTTTTAGCTAATCCATTACAGTCGACAGGCCTTCCACAATACAACATGAAGGAACTACAACTTCCTGTCAGATGAATATTTGAAGGAATCCGTAAAAACATATGACGACACAAAATGAGCAATAGGATCCAAAATGGAGGTAATCACTAGGCTCTGCCTGAGTTTACATACAACAGTTTCATTGTTCATTACAGACCTATATACGTTTTCCTATAAATTGCCTATTTTTGTATATATTTATTTAATAAGACCTAACCTGCTTGTGTATACAAGTTAAAAAAGTGAACCTGCAAGTCTAAAAGTTTAAAACTGGTATTGAGGATGAAAATTCTTTTTTGGGCACAAAGGAACCCAATGTGAACCAGACCATTTTTTTTTCCCCAGAGATAAGCCTACCCATTTATCACCTCACTCTCAAATGTATAAGTTCCCAAGGCTGTCTTATTAGACATTGAGGGACATAATGAGCATTGCTTAGCTCCAAAGGACTGGGAGCCTAGATCCTCCTAACATGATGCTCCAGGGTTCCTTTAGGTAATAGAACACCAAGTGCCAGCAGGTACACTGGAGTGTATTTTCTGAGACAAAGATTTTAGTTTCAAAGGTACATGAAAGCAGTTGTTGCATTCTGTTACTTTTTACAGGATTTTGGGTTCTGAAATCTCCCAATTTTTCATTAATGAGAGTAGGTGAGGCTGTAATGCCTTCAAACACCAATGTAAAATGAAATACACCTACAAAATCTGATTTCTCTCGACAACTGTGACAATTTTGCATGACAAAGTGGCCAACCTTTTGAGACCCAAGCATCTCTTGGCATACCTGAGCAGGGCCCAGGATTAGCAAAGAAGTAAAAAATTGCATTTCTGAACATTTACAACAGAACAAGCCACTGTCCCTCAACAATTTTTATTATTACACAGTATTTATATAGTGCCAACATATTACGCAGTGCTTTACACACTCCATAGTCATGCCACTAACTGTCCCTCGAAGGGGCTCACTATCTAATGTCCCTAATATACCCATATGTCTTTAATACAGTCTAAAGGGAGGGAAGCCAATTAACCTAACTGCATGTTTTTTAGAATGTGGGAACAAACCTGAGTACCCGGACTAAACCCACGCAGAGGAAAAACCTGCAAACTCCTTGTGATATTGTGATAGGCAGTCTGAACTGGCAGATCTTTAGCCTCCTGTCATTTTCAGTGACATTTTTGTCCAAGTATGGCGTCCCTACCCTTTGCCAGGTGATGTACACATATAAAAACAAAGTTGTCTTCATTGCTATGCGTTGCTAGCAGGTTAGGATCTGTGTGCGTTAATACACAAACTGCAGGCTGTCGACAGATCCTGAAGTCAGGGAATTGGAGTTGCCAACGCTGCGTCTGAGAAATGCAAAAGATGTGAAACAGAACACTGCCACGCTCAAGCTAAGGGCACATGTCAGCCTTTGGCTGCAGCTGTGCCCTCGGAATGCAGAACCTTCAGTTCTAGGAAGGCCGCTGAAAGACCGGGTTACCAAAACCCCAGAAAAGGTCACAGGGAACACGACGCTTAAACTGACACAGGGTAAACTAATTCTTAAACTGTTGAATAAAGAGGAATGTGATTTGTGTGCCAAGGTGACAGGGCCAGGATCAAACGCTGGCTATCGAGGAAGCTGCCAATGCTTCATTTTCCGTGTTATTTCAGATCCAATCCTAGCGCTTATGATTATCCAGTAACCAGAACGGCTTTTTCACCTTTTCTATTAGGAAGTTATGTCTTAAGAAATCCATAAGCATGAGATGGCCATTCCTAATCTGTTCTAATATGCTCACTTGGGTTTAATAATCACATTTCATTTGGCACTTCATGACTTCTGAGGACACCTATTTGCTCCCTGGAGAAAGCTGGTTAGGGAGGTGTCCAGTTTATAAACATGCCTGAATGGCTATGCTCACAAGATTGATGTTGCTGGAAATGAACTTTCTTGGTGATAAAAAAAAGCAGATTGGCTGCCTTGGGCCAAGTAAAGTAAAGAAAAGAAATTCATCATTACAAGCTACTACCATGTCCTTGCAGCACAAAGGTCCCAGATTTTCATCTTAACCAGCACCATATCTGAATATTAGACATATATGTTCTCCACAGTCTACCAAAAGCATCCTGGTAGACTAATTCGTTTCCCCCTTAAAACTGGCCTGTGGCTATGGTGACAATGGAAAGAAAATTTGGATTGATTGGCAGTGCCATGACCGACCATGGACCATATAAATAGCATTTGCAACATTTCAGTGCTATACAAGTGCATAAGAAAAAAAAAATTTGAGAAGAGCACAAACAAACAAAAGTGTATTACCAAATAGAAATGAGATCAGGAGTTCTCTATAACGCACTCACATCTCACCAAATATGGCTAATGTCTTTAAGGAGCTAGCTTTGTTCACCGGGCCCAGTCCAGATGACACAGAGAATGGGCTTCACCCAACTAATGCCACAATTGTCCAATATGTCTTTTTATGCTATAACATCAACAAGACCCTTTACTGGAAGTCCCTTATCTTAGTCATTTGGCTGTCCTTTTTACCATATGGGTAGGTATACACTAGATCCGACCAGAGGCGGGTACTGTAAAGGCCATCAAACACTGTGTCATGATACAATGGAATCAGAGGTTGTGGTAAAGCAGTGTTAGTAGACCACTATTGTCTTCTACATAGCAAGTTGTTACTACTTTTATTGAAATCCACCACCATAGAAATCCTTTCTATGGATGTAGATAGGGATAACGCTACATACTGTCACTTCTAAAACAATGGTAAAGGGGCTTTCATTATACTAGATATGAACAAAAGGTCTAATTTAAAATTGAGTGACTGCCTGTCCAGCATTGCGCTCTCTATCTAGAACAGACATCTCTGAGTGGATCTCTCGAAGGCAACATGTGATGAGATCATTAAATTCACTGATGGAAAAAAGAAGGCCTGAGGCAAAGAAAGGTGAGACGCTTCCCATAACAGGATAACACAAAGTAAGTGAATTACCAAACGTCACTGAAACTTCCTGCGTCAAACGTATTGCATTACAAAGATTTGTAGGTGCCGCACTGTCCAAACAAAGGTGTTCTGATCTCCGTGTGCAATGATGCCATCAAGTGAGCAGCAAAAACATACAGAAAACACAGCAATGACTACTATTTTGGCCATTTTACCTAAAGCGCATCTTCAGAGCAAGAGAAGGTTAAAAGCTCCTATTTGTTTTACTACCATAGGGGATTCCGTTTACCCTAACTTCCCCTCCAGATGACAACACCGAAGGCAGAAAAGGAAGTGGAAGTTTGTTTTTTTATTTACTAAAAAGTTAACATGTTCAGAGGGTTTTATTGGGCCACCCTTATCTGGGTTTCAAGCTGATCCCCAGCTGGTATCCTGTCCCACCCCAACGTCTTTAGCCAACTTTAAGTCCTCGTTTCTTACCCAAATTTACATTTAGTATTCAACTTTAATACAATCTTCAAACTAAACCTAAATAAATCTATTAAATTTATAAAATTACTATTAAAATGTCACCCTAAAGTGGAGCTGAACCCATTTTGGGACTCACCTATCCCTATTCTGCCCATCATTTTTGTACAGGTGGTCCCCGGGTTAAATACGAGATAGGGACTGTAGGGTTGTTCTTAAGTTGAATTTGTATGCAAGTCGGAACAGGTATATTATTTTATTACCTGCAATTAGGACAGATGTTTGTCTTAACATATTATTAGGCAGCATGGTGTCAATTAATGTATAAAATCCTTACTGTGAGCTAATCACAAACAAAGCAAAAAAAAAAAGCCAAAACATTTTGTGGAGCCTAGACATTCATTAACTTCTGGAGGTTATGCAGAAATGAAACAACTGCAGAGTTTGTCTTGGTCATTAAGGAGTTACAAGATGCTACAGCTCAGCTCTTAAGCTGTGTTTAGCAAAAGATTTCTTCTGCAAGTCATGCAAACCGTCCCCCTACAAGCCTCTGTCCTGCACACGAGGGAGCAGGAAAGACCCGCTTGTATCTAGGAGCCGTCTGTATGTCAGATGTCCTTAACCCAGGGACTACCTGTACTTCTTCTCTTCCTAAAAACAATCCTTGCCCAGAGCTGGATGGCCTAAGTCCCATGTAATTCCCAGCATGCACATAGGAAGCCGGGATTGCCAGGTATCTCTGGCAACAAAAGCTGAGATGCGCATGTGCACCCGGGCAGCAATCGGCCCGGTAATACATTTGCAGAAAGGGACACTAAAAATCAAAATTACTATTACAAAAGCCTGTTCTTGATATGTAACACTAAAAAAAGTTACCAATTAATAAAAATGTAAAAATATTTATAAATGTCAAACAAGGAGGAATGAACCTGATTAAGGTTAACCAAAGGTTAATAAAAGATTCAATAGGAATGCATTTTATTAAAGAAAATTCTTCTTTGACTTGTAAGTTCTCTTTAACCGCTGCAGCTTCTGCCAGATTCTAAATGTTAAAAAAATGATGTTGTTAAAAACAATTTATAAGACTAGAAATCATTTGTCCTAAATTTGCAGACAGTTGCTTTCATATATAACAAGAGGTTTCAAAGAGAAAATCCAGACATGTCAGGACGCCCTGATACGGGAGTTCAGTACTACCATCTGATGCCCTGCGCTATAAAATAGACATTAAGCATCTATAACCTGATCACAGGTCATTTAGATCTATGCGGCACTGTATCCATTGCACAGAGAAAAGACAAGGAACTGCCGAACATAGAAAAAAAAAAAGACGTAAAAATGATCTGCTGCAGACAATGAAAGATGATTCACAGGACAGACGTCTGACAAGCAAACCAAAGATGAAAGAATGGAATTTCAAAGCCTACCGAAAGTGCAGGAGAAACAGACAGTGACTAACTGGCATAAACTGAGTGTTAGAGGTCGTATATGGAGGGTAAATCTAAGGTGTAACCTCAGCTAAATGATTTTTTAAGCTGAACGTTAAATTATTCACAAATTAATGTACCTAATATAGTCATAGTCCAATGCCCCTAACGGTCTCGGCACAATTTTTTTTCACTAGGTTTTTGGAAAGGAGAAGGACGCACATACTAACATGCAGGGAACATAGAGCTCCATGTACATAGTATCCTGGCCACGTTGTAAACCTGGGACCCCTATGTTGCCAAAGAGTGCCAGCCAATAAACCACAACAATGGCTGCTGTGAACACTAACCAATTAGGCCCGCATTAGTCTGGTCCATTCTATTGCATTTTGTGCCCCTGCAAAAATGAATTTTCTGCATTACCAGGAGTTGCATAAATGCGGCCACTTAATGGCCGTCTAACACACAATAGGCCAACAATCTGACCCGCTACACTTTTGGCAGCACATTACAAGATAATTTAATAATCCGGACACATTGGGCCTGATTTAATAAAACTCTCCAAGACTGGATAAGGTAGACTACCATGGAAGAACCTGAGTGTTCTAGAAAACTTGGAATGGGTCTGATCCAGGAAAAACATTTGCTAACTAATGGCAAATGATTTTTACGAAATCCATTCTAGGTTTGCTGAGTCACCCTGGTTCTCCCATGATAGTCTATCCCTTCCAGTCTTGGAGAGATTTAATAAATTAGGCCAATTGGCTTCAATTTGCTTTGTTTGGCATTCAATGAACTTGCTCAATATAAATGTTGAAATCAACTGATGCACGGTTCATTCAGTATTGATTATAGGTAATCCAAACTAAAGCTGATTGCTCTATTTTCACTCAATCAAGCTCTCTTTTATTGAAGATAAGCATATTTGTGCTCATTCCAATGGAACAGAAATGAATCAAGACGTCTAAAATTTAGTCTTTCAGCCTTGGGTACTAAGGAACCTTGTCCCGTCATTGGGCCAGATTTATTAAAGCTCTTCAAGGTTGTAGAGGATACACTCATCAGTGAAGCAGTGTGATCCAGCAAATCTGGAATGGATTTCTTCAAAGTAATATGCTATTTGCTAGCAAATGTTCCGAATCCTGAACCAGATCCATTTCAGGTTTGCTGGATCACCTCGTTTCACTGATAAAAGTGTATCCTTTACAGCCTTAGAGATCTTTAATAAATCAGGCTTATTGCCTCTCTATAACATTTACAAGGTGAGCTGCTCAATCTGTGTATAATCTGAATCTCCCCTCATTGTTTTTGCAAATGTGTGTACTTTGCATTGTCTATTGTACAGCACAACTGAAGATAAAGATGCTATGCAAAGCACTAACCATAACAAAATGACCATCTGTTCACCCAAGAGACAGAATATTAAAGTGAGTCTACCCAGCAACATATTTCCCCAACAAAAAAAGGTACTGATAGACTAGACCAATGTATCTATAATCAATATGTTATCAGCTGTTCTCCTAAATCTTTACTGTGACCCTGCTCCCTGAGGACTCATCTATCACTTTCATTACCTTTTGTGGTTATTGGTTAATTACCTGCAAGGCAATCTAGTAACATGGCATGGAAGGGGGTGTGTGTGTATAGTTTATATATTTTATATATATTTATTAATATATATATGTTTTATCCATTGGGGCAGCAGGGTGGCTCAGTGGTTAGCACTCTGGCCCTTGCAGTGCTGGGTCCCAGGTTTGAATCTTGCCCAGGACACTATCTGCATGGAGTTTGCAGGTTTTACTCGTATTTGCGTGGGTTATTATTATTATTATTAAACAGGATTATTATAGCGCCAACATAATACACAGCGCTGTACATTAAATAGGGGATGCAAATGACAGGCTAATACAGACAGTGATACAGGAGGAGAGGACCCTGCCCCGAAGAGCTTACAATCTAGTAGATGGGTTTCCTCCAAGTTCTCTGGTTTCCTCCTGCATTCCATAACATACAGTTCGGTTAATTGGCTTTCCCACAAATCTGACCTTAGGTTGTATTAAAAGACATATGACTGAGGTAGGGACATTGGATTGTGAGCTCCATTGAGGGACAGGTAGTGACATGACTGTGGACTTTGTACAGCACTGTGTAATACATTGGCACTATATAAATAGTGGATATGAATATTAATGCCACACATTAAAGGGACAATCTTCCCAAATTTACTATTTCAGTTCTAAGTAAAGTCAGATTAGCCGAGCCACCCCCTGGCTTTTTATTATGTCTTTTGGAAGCAAAATCTACCTCAACCCCACCCCACCTTGTGTGTGTTCCCAGCTCCTCCTGTTACATTTTCCATAACAAAAAAATGAATAATAAATTTGGTTAGGATGCCGGGAGCCCCCCATAATGGGTACAGCAGGTGTACAGACCCAAGACACCTATAGGTAGTAGATGCTGGAGAGTAAAACCAAACTTAAGTGACTTTTGGGTGGTCTGGTCCTTTATTACACAGAATTCTGGATTTACTTCCCCCACCTCCTAGATTGTAAGCTCTTTGGGGCAGGGCCCTGTCATTTGTAACCCCTATTTAATGTGTAGTGCTACATAATATGTGGCGCTATATAAATCCTGTTTAATAATAATATTAATGGCTTTAAGGACACAGAATATAACTTTACCAGGTTCAAAAGATTAATGTTCCTTCTTGACCTGCAATGTGCCTATTATTCTGAATTGTTGAATATTTTCTAGAAAAATTATGCAGAATGCAAGCCTGTCCAATACTTCTACACCTGAATAACAGCAGTAACATGAACTTCAAGCTGAAATATACCATTAATAGCTCCAATTTCATTTCAGACAATTAAATCAGTAGGTACAGATGGTGGCCACACAGGCTGAAACATCTCCTGTAGATTAAACACATCATAATTTATTTAATTTGGATACGATGGCGAGCACTCTGTCCAAGCCTGGGATTAAGACTAATGAGTGCAGCAATCCTATATTGTGACTTGAAAGCCGTTTGGGTGATTTGCAATGGCTATAAAACGGTGAGCCTGAGAACGAGTCCTGCAAAGTGCCGCTCAATAGATCCTTGTGCCGATTCTCCTGCAGAAACTGCGAACGATGAACGTGATTGTATTTATTCAAGTAGAAGATGCAGGGCTGTCACAAATCTAGTTAAATATCACACCAAAATATCAGAAAAATAAATATTGGTATACACAGATCATATAAAACCGCCTACTGCACTGTGATAAAAAATATTTCCCAGATGGGGAAATCGCACTTAATATTTGTAAATTAAACCGAGAGTAAAATTTAGAGCCCAGTTAGTCCAATCTCTGAATTGGCAGACATTTTTAGGGCACTGTATGAGATGGATGCTTGGATGCAGTGTATTAGAGGTTAGTGATATAAAAGCAATAGAACAGAATTACTCTATGGAGTTCGTAAATGTTTCTCCTTAGCAAAAAAAAAAAAAAACACAAAAAATATTTTGCTATGCAGAAGTTAAAATAAAAAAAAATCACAATACTTACTTTCCTTCCAGTTATGTCCCAAAAACTTGCAACTTGCGACCTATGCCCTACGGCGCTGGTTCTTCTGGGTGGAATTACAAAAAGCATTATTCAAACCATTTCCTATGATCCCAGCATGTCAAGGACCTGCCCCCAGGGATATTTTATCAAGTTGCCCTGGGCACATGAGGCAGGGTACACCATTACATCAATATGTGGCAACCTCCTCAGCAAAAAATAGGACATTCTCCGCTGTCACTGGAAGACGATCTGAGATGTCATTATTAGGCAAAATGGTGCAAAATGCAATGGGGCAGAAATACCTAGAAACTTAGAAATCTCACTGTGTACTGCCTTAGGAAGTAGTAACTGGAGGCAACAAAGGAAAGCAATCACAGAACTGTCAATAAGCCATATGAACCACTGCAGAAAGATTTTATTAAAATATGCTTCCATGCATGGAAGAGTACTTTATTTTGCAGGAGTAATGATATTCTGAGCAGCTTTCCACTATTTCTAAACATTCTTTAATAGGTTAAAACGTACCTAAACTCTAAACTTTTTACTTTACATAAAAGGGTAGAGAAAAAAGGGTGCAGCACTGCCCCGTTAAGTCTTAATCTCTGTGCCTGGGGAGAATGGGAGCGCAGAACCTCCTGGGAAACCTACGTCATGCATTCTGAGAGACCCTGGCTGCTCCTTCTGCGATATCAAGCATGCGCAGAAGGGGGATTTTTTCCACTAAGGGTAAATAGATGCTGATTCCATGCATGCGCAGTGAGATCCGCTATTCTTTTTTCCCCTTTGCAGTAGGCTATGTCACCTAATCTCCCACCTGCGCAGTGCGAGATCGGGTAACATAGGAAGAATAATCCGGAAAGGAAGCCAGAGGATGGCGGCACCAGGCGCTTTCTCCGAGGAATTCTAGAACGATGCAGGACTGGATTGAAGGAAGGTCCAGCGCCATCAAGGGATGAAAGCAAATGTGTTTTTTATTTTCAGTTCAGTTACGCTTCTGAAACACAGATAGATATCCATAGAATAACTAAAATAAAAGCCTATCCCTCTTCACAAGGAGAACGCTGAGCAGTACAGTAGTGACCACCAAAATCACCAAATCTCTAACCAGATTTGGCGACACTAACAGTAAGGCACTTTAAAGCTGGCTCGGACTTCAGATTGAGCTATTGGCTCAAGGCACCGGATTGTCTAAGTACAGAAAGTGTATTGCAATTTTTTAGGATGAATGCAAAAAGACAAAAGATGCCACAATGGCTCTGTAGGTTTACTCTGGGCACTCCTGTTTTCCTTCATATGCCCAAAATACTGCTGGGTTAATTGGCTTTGTGCTTGAAAAATTGGTTGTGTACTATGTTAGTGACAACAAATTGTGAGCTCTTTTGAGAAACAGTTGGAAACATAAACTATGGAAATACATGATAATAAAAAAATTTGCAATGTACTGCTTAGGCACATAGTACATACCTAGGTCCTTATAGCAAATCTTCACTTTTTGAATTTTGGTCTACATTAAATTTAGAATGGGGTGGGGGAATTAGCTCTAGTTGTAAATCTGCATATGCGATGATAGATATGAAATATATTAAAATCATTTACATTTTGCTGATTACATTATCTGTTTTTAAAATCATAAAACTGTAAATATATATATATATATATATATATATATATATATATATATATATATATAGTTTTTTTCTGTGTATAAGCCTGTAATTGTCAAAGAGGTTTATTTAGGTCTACCTACACAGGTGCAGTATGGCCACAGGGACCTTGCCTGGCTAGACACGGCTTCCTTTACACACCTTATTAGCACAAATAACATGATTTCACATCATACTGTTTCTGCCTCTGCACTTCATTTCCTACCAACGATTAATATGTAATAAAGGTGCTGTGAGTTGGCTTGTCTCTGTTACGGCAATCCAGCGCTGAGAAGTGGATTTATAAAGCTATTACAGAAGCCTTTTCCTGGTAGTAAAAATGATTCTGTAGGCAAACAGAAAGGAGAGTGCAGGCCCTTTATAAACCCGCTAAAAAAAAAATCCCCTCTTGGTCATGTTTGACGATTGAATGAGAATGGTTATTAGCTGCTCTGGCAGGTGTGCAGCTGTTTGCAAGGTGAGAGGTGATAACTCACATGTATAAAGCGGGCTTGGGATGCTGGAACAGTGCACAAATATCTGGAGAGTCAAGAGTAATTCCTTGTGCTACTGCTGGGTAACCGCAGGTTGCTAAATGAACGGCAGGCTCTGAACACACAGGCTTATTCTCCTGCCGAGCTGAACAGGAAATAGCTGCCGTAAATCTGTTAATGCACCTGATATTGTTGAAATAATGGCACCTGAAGTCCAAAAATGATTAAGTTGGCTGAATGCTGAGCTAGCAGCTCAAAGACAGGGATTTGGATGCCTAGGGCCTGCCTTTAAGTTGGTGGCTGTAAGGAGTGTTGAAGGAAACTTAGCCTATGCTAAAACACATGAAAAAATGTATCAATATTGCAACCTTGTGCCCCTAACAAGAACATAGTACATACTCAATCTTTCTTGCCACCTGCATTACTAATCTCCATTGAATTAAAGAAACCTTGGTCTGTACGTGGGCTATCCCAGGTTCCCACTCTGTTTTATGCAGGGGTGTAGTTGTAAAAAAAGAAGAGGGGGCACAGTATTATCCGTGGTGAGCATGCATGCGCATCATTGTTGTGTAAACGTGCCCACTACACCCCTGGCTATGGGTCACTCAAAGGGGAAGAAACATCCCCCAGAGTGGCGTCATGATAACAGAACCCACCATTTCCATACAGGAGACATGGTTTGCAGCTCTGGCCGGTGCGCCCCCCCGCCTCTTCTTCTGACCCCGCGGGGGAACGGACTGACCAGAGCCTCGGGCCACCAAAGAATTTTTTGCAAAATAAGAGTGGGCACGCGTGCCCATTCCTGAAAAAAGTGAGGACAAGGCATTCCTACCAGTGCCCAACCCACTACACCCCTGGTTCTATGTTGTTTCTACTGCAGGCCCCTACATCGCTACAGTAACAACATATGGAATAGCAGAATAAAATCATTGAGGACAGCAGGGGACCAGAAACCTAACATTCTAAGGTTGTCTGCTATTGTTGTTGAGCCCTCCCATTGCAAGCCTCATGATCACTGGCATGTGGCAGCTTGCTATCAAAATTGAAAAGTAATCTCATGACTCTGAACGTAATGCATAAATATATTGTACTCATTGTTTAACTTACTTATATAACAAATAGCATTGTAACATCACTAACCGTCAACATCAGTCGCCTCTGTGGCGTCCGGCTTGGCTTCTCTGTGTTGCCCTTCTGCAACTTTTACTGCAACTGCTCTGCAAATAGCTCCCAGTTTCCTGTCCAGTGAGCGAACCCCTGCTTCACGAGTATACCTGCCAGAGAAGAACAGCATGGCTTTAGAATACACGGTTGTGCTAAGTTTTAAACAAGATTCCTAGGCAATATGTGTAACCAATAAGAAAAATGCTCAAAATATTCTTAGTTAAAATGAGCTGCAGACTAAAGTCATCCAATTCTGTCCAACTTCCTCCCATCGAAAAAAAATCCACAGTAGGCAAGACTGTGACCTGTATGTTCATGTGGCTCAGCAAACGATATTTTCAGAATCCCAAATTACCAGGAAATGGAAATTGTAAACTGCAGGTCTATGTGATGATCTGCTTCACAACAGATATGACTATTTAGAATTTGCCCTTTGACTAAAGAGAGTTTTTTTGGCCATGTGGGGCAAAGTGAGTCCATGTTCTCCACCACCACCCCATACTCTTCAGTACTACTCTGCCATTACTATAATTGTCTCAGCAGCAATATACCTGGTGCTTCTGGGTATAAGAAATCGTGTGACTTTTTTTTCCATGATACAATGCATGGACCTAGAAGAAAATTGCTAGGCCTGAGCATTTTAAAATTATTATTGTTACACAGTATTTATATAGCACCAACATATTACACAGCGCTGTACAAAGTCCATAGTCTTATCACTAACTGTACCTCAAAGGGGCTCACAATATAATGCCCCTACCATAGTCTTTAATACAGTCTAAGGTCAATTTTGGGGTGAAGCCAATTAACACAACTGCATGTTTTTTGGGATGTGGGAGAAAACCAGATTACCCAGAGGAAACCCACTCAAACACAGGGGGAACCTGCAAACTCCATGCAGATAGATTCCTGTCCAAGATTTGAATAGTGGGGTGACATCCCAGCTCCCACAGAGCAAACTCACATAAATGTATTTTGGTGATAGCTGCAACAGAGAAAGACAAATGGAAAGTAGTCTGAAATCGGCTTTAATTGTGTCACGATGTGATTTGCTCAAAGGATAACCAGACACCCTGGTTGCTAAAAGCAACATTCACAATTTTCTATATATGAGGTGCTCACCTGGTGATAATTTCCAGGGTGGTTTCAGGTGGAATCTGAATTTGCTGAGGGGTCAGTCCATGCTGTGTCAGTTGTTTAGCAATGAGATGTCTGTGTGCAATCTCAATCTTCTCTTCCTGAGTGTACCCTGTAGGAATGACAATATTTGGTCCATGCAACCAATATACATATTACAGACACATGATTCAAGTTATGCCTCTGCATTGTTCTGCCCAGAATGTTTTTTAAGCTGAGTGTAAGAAAGCTGTATGCTGTATTGTGACCCAACTTTTTAGTAACCACCTAAAAACAGCAGGGTGGTTACTAAAAAATGCCAGGTGGTGCGCACAGCTAAAAGTGTGTGGGGAGAACACTGGTCTGATATTTAGTGAATGCACCAGAAAAACCTTCAGTAAAACTGCAAGCTTGAATTGTCCTTGTGTATGGTCCATAATATGAAAGAGTGTAGGCTAGGCAAGTTTACAGCTTCCTTTCCTTTTAACATATATGACAGTGCTGGTGTTATCTTAGGGCTGTATAATAGAGACATCATAGAGAGCAGCATGCACGCAGCATGCTTCCACATATGCTTGCAATTTTAGGCAACGGATCACATTTTTGAGTTAGAAAAAGATTAGACAGGTTTTCTACACAAGTTTCTGCACAGGAGCATTAGTATTAATCTCTAGAATGACCCGAGGAGTATCTTAGAGTAGAGCTATGGCCCTTTAAATTCAAAGGTTCCAGTTTAGTTTAGTAAGTAAAGCGTGATAGACCAAGATGAGGGACTTATTTCATTTTATTACAGAGCAGTTGCCTAGCCTAAAATAGGATCATTTGTTAAAGAAAGGAGAGAGTAGTTTTGCTTTTCTAAGCAAAACTACTTTAAAAACAAGGATATTTTAATTTCTCAAAATATGACAACTCAAGTAAATAAAGAAGCATAGTACAGTTTCCTCAACTAGACATCACAAAAAATATTTTTCCCAGTTTTGTCTCAGGGCCCCAACGTGTTTCGCCCGAAAAGGCTTCTTCAGGGGATTTTGAGACTGGGGCTGTTTGTAATAAACAAAACAGTCAGGTTTCAAAAATATTAAGAAAGGGGTATATACATAATATTTATATGATGATATAGGGTATGCAATAGTTCATAGTTGTAAATAATAGTAATTACAGGATACATAAGATTAGTAAAGAGACTTACTTGACATTAAGGTAAGTTGATCCTAAAAAGGACCCTGTAAATATTATTATATACAACTATATAAATATATTGCACTTAAGTCTTTTTTCAACCTGAGTAACTATGTGCAGAATGATAGAGAGCACTGTGCAACTTGCAATGACTATTAGATAGATACCTGGGATAATGTTATTATATTATTGGATGATGCTTTGCTATGTACAGATGACTTCTCTTATACCGACCTCTTTGCAGTATACTGCAGCTTGTCATTTCTATCCTCCTCATACAAATCTCCTGCATTTTATTATATCTACTTAGACATCCACTTTAAAATCTGAGCTTACCAGGAACCTCCAGAACCTCCATACGATCCAGCAGGGCAGGTGGAATGGTGGCGGTTGTATTAGCGGTGGCAATGAAAATGACCTGGGAAAGGTCGAAGGGCACATTCAGGTAATGATCTGTAAAGTTGTGATTCTGCTCGGGGTCTAGCACCTAAACAAGAGAAACAAACAACCACAAGTAGTAATATTAAAGATAAACTGTAGTGTGTTTTATATGAGAATATTTTACTGCATTATTTACCTAAAACTATTATTTCAAATGTAATAATATTTATTAACGTCTGTTAAGAATATCTTGTAATGAACCCGTAGGCAAACTATGGGCAATCAAGAACATATATTTTTAGCAAATAGTGCACAAAATTTAAAATTTATGTCCAAGGAAAAAAAAAAAAGGCTAATCGTTCTATAGTCTTTAGAAAAGGACTAGTGTGGGGGGAATAAACACTCCAATAAAATAACATTATTATTGAACAAAGGAAATCTCTGATCAATGGCATGATTAGCAAACCGAAAAGGAAGCAAAGTAGGAAGTCCATTGTTATACATGGAAACAAAACTGTATGGACATTGTTACCTGCAGACACCATTAAGCAATTTATATTTAAGGTTGACAGCAGAAGTACTGCAGTATCTGCGAGCAAGGGGAGGTGTAATGTAGTCTGCAGAAATTTCTGGGTACAATGTAACTGATATAAAGAGTTCAGCACAGGCAGAGAGTATAGGAAGTTAATAGGTTACGTACACATGTAGGATCTTTCACGATGCTTTTCAACGTGAAAAGACTGAACGATGTATGAATGAGTGCTGTACATACAGCACCATTCTGCTCTATGGAGAGAGGAATGAACGATAGAGTGGCACCCCGCTGTGCTTTCTCCCTTTAACTTGCATTGCGGTCATCATTCGTTCGTGGGTCTGCCAGTATAGATCCATGAACGATGTTGGACGGCTGCTATACACATGCCAGATTCTCGTCCAAAATAAGCGGTAATCAGATGAGAATTATCTGACGTGTGTACGTAGCCTTACTTCCTGAATTTTTGAGCTCTTCTCAAACAAATATACCAAATGCTTTAATGGACTGAATACTAGACAAAAAAGGAGCAATGCATTAACTTCAAGGAAAATTACATCCAGATCAACAACTGTGATTTAACGGTGATCAACAACTAGTTTCTGAAAGGAGCCGGAAAGTTTTACACATTCTCACTACAACTGCAGCCAACAGAAAATGTTGAGAAAGCTCTAAAAAAGAACACAAGATGACAATAAACAATGACTGAACTCAGTAAGACTTCCACCCCCCAGCACAAGCAGACATGTCACAGACTACAGCGCTAATCACACAATCTATCACCAACTCGTTCAGAAAATTTGTGGGAAGGGAAGTAGATTCCAAAAATAGCCCCTAGACTTTCTACTACAAAAATCGTTTCCCTTTCCTTCAACTCCTGCAAGACAATGTTCTCAGAGGCCACACAAAAACATTGATCTGCAATTAAAGCAATGTACAGATTTGTAATTATTGTCTCTGGAAATGATATATTGATTGTGAATAAATGAGTGAAAGAGGTTTCCGTGTTGTTTAGGGATCCGGTGAAACAGATTAAGAAAACGTCTGAGAGCTGCTGTAGAGGCACTAGATCTTTGTTCACGGCAATGAAATTCTTACATTTGTATGCAGTTTAGTGCCTTAGTACACACAGACATAATATTTACTTTTTACTGCTCCAACTCACAATATAAGATCTGAGTGGGCTTAACCACAGTCCTATCTGCTCCCATTCAAGTAAATTGGACAAGATAGAAAACGTTTTTTGTATGTGGCTGCATGTGGCTTTTGGATGTACAGTTGCCAGTTAAAAATTCACACCATAGCTCCGTACAAATGTCATTACCTGCAATGCAGTTTGCCACTTTTGGATACACAACAGCAGTTTGCTGTGTGACCGGGAGCAGCCAACAGTGCTGTTTCACACCACTAGTGTAAAAGGGCCCTAAGTTGGCAGACTTGATGGAAAACATGCAGCCCTCACATGGCTGGTATCCTTTCCTAAAAATTAGTGAAGCAGAACTTCAGATAAATACTGT
The DNA here is from genome assembly GCF_032062135.1 of Pyxicephalus adspersus. NCBI lineage: Eukaryota > Metazoa > Chordata > Amphibia > Anura > Pyxicephalidae > Pyxicephalus > Pyxicephalus adspersus. The sequence goes on along the minus strand of NC_092866.1, from coordinate 8,144,194 downwards.
AAAAGACACAAATGAATGCACTTTATTCATCAATACATAATAAAGTATGTTTGTTTTTGTAAATGCATGCAGTGTACTGGGTTCTCCCCAGCCCTTTTTAACTGGGCACACTACTACCGGGCACGTTTCCGTAACCACGCGACTGTTTTTGGTTGGTTACAATATAGGGGCACTGGTCAGATGAGACATAATACAAAGACGATGGAAAAAATGAGACATGCTAAGGACGTGGACATTAGGGGAAAAAAAGTATAGGGGAAGAGTAAAAAGCTATGGCAACAACAGCATTCAATTTGTGTTCTCCCCAGCCCCTTATAGCTGGGTGCACCACATGGCATTTTTCAGTAACTAACCTGCTGTTTTTTGGTGGTTACTAAAAAGTTGGGTCACATTACAGGGACCACCACCCACCAACAGCTTTTTCCCACCCAGCAAAAAAATGTCTGGAGAGAATACAGAATTCTTCCGACCCAGGTGGGACAGGTCCATGACAGTGTGGGTTCACAGGAAACACAGTGGCTCAGTGGTTAGCACCTTTGCAGCGCTAGGTCCCAAGTTCGAATCTTGGCCAGGACACTATCAGCATGGAGTTGGTATGTTCTCCCTATGTTTGTGTTGGTATCTCTGGGTACTCCGGTATCCCCCCACATTCCAAAAACATGCAGTTAGGTTAATTGGCTTACCCCCAAAATTGACCTTAGACTGTGGTTATGAAAATGGTAGGGACATTAGTTTGTGAGCTCCTTTGAGGGACAGCTAGTGACATGACTTTGAGCTTTGTGCTTTATACCGGTAAATACTGTGTAATAATAATAGGTTTTTTTGGCTGCTTATAAAATACACACACATATATACAAATAGTATTAGTTAGGATACAGTATAAAAATTTCTATCATATAGTGTGCCTTGTTTTAATTGTTAACAATTAAATTAAAATTAAAATTTTGTGATAGAGATAACAAAAACACTGTATCGCCAGAACCATTCATACTTAACATTCAACAGTAACATCATTCATGTGCCAATACAGAATCTAATTCCAAAAGTAACACTTGAACACATTACTGTCCAAGTGACACCTACGTATAATTTTTGCAAAATACACTATATCCATCAAAAAGGTCAGGTTATTGCACCATGCCTTGTATATTGATATAAAAATTCATCTTTATGACTGTCTGTACTATATATACAATCTCTTAGCTATTCATATATTTGAACCCTATTAGTTTGTCCATCTTGAGTGCCCCTGAGGAAGGCAGTAGGCGAAACGCGTCAGTATAATAGAGACATTAAGGACGTATGTGTATTGTTTTCAAGCAACCTATTCTTTCAATAGACTTTATGATTTCTTTACTTAACATGATAAAAATGTACGTAAAGCTAAACACCCCAAGTACACCTAGAAGGCCCGAGGAGGTGGGGTACAACTCAATTAAAACCACTGTAATTTATAATGTATCCTAACAGATACCATTTGTATACTAGCCTACTCTATATATTTTAGATTCTAGGGGTTGGCCAACACTACGGTTTTGATATATGGAAATATAGCCACTTTCTTCTCTTTCAGAGGAAGTGAGCTGAATGATGATGGTCATCAGATGGAGGACATCTAGTGGAAGAAAACAAAAAAAAAAAATACCTACGGGAATCATTTTTGAATTGAAATGATGAACAATGTAGAAAAAGATGTTTTGTTTTTTGTTTTGTTTTATTTTACAGTGGGCTGTTCATTTTTATTTAAATTTTGGCTGCATTTCCAATTTAACCAGGCAGACCCTGCTAATCTGCAGCTGCTAGTAGAGAATCAAAGTTTAAAAAAAAAATTAACAAAATATGGAAATGCAAACATAAAAAAATGTAGTCATAGGAAAAAAAATGCAAGCTAAACACCAAAATATCTAAAAATAGGTCCACTGAAAGTGCATTATCCTTTCCCTTTAAAGGACGATCTCCCTGGTGTATAAATATCTACAAACGTCTGATAAGCGGCGTACAAAGAGATATGACAAAAATAGAAGGTCATTCTCATAATAATACTGTAAGTTGTGCAACAGCAGCAGCATCTGCCAGGCATTTACACCACTCGGCTTCAAGTCTCTCCAACAGCGCAGGAGGGTCGCGCAAGCGTCCAAGACAAATACATAAAATATACGGCCGGTCATAAAGCTGAACATGTTCGTCCCTGGAAACTGCAATTTGGGAGGATTAAGCCATAGTGTCTCTCTGGCACAAAATGAATATGTTTCAGTCACGATCTTTCGGCTAAGTGCTCGCCTTTGCACAAAAAGCACACTGTAATATTTTATAACGTGCTGGCCGAGGAATAAATGAATGAAAAATAGAGCAAGCCCCGGGCCCCGTTTTAGCAGAATATAGCAAACAATCTCTTGTAGACGTATAATCAAAGGTCATCTAGAATTAGAACAAATGCGGCCCTGTTGTTAAAGAACGATTGGAAAAAAAAGAGAAAGGAATTTGCTATTTTCCTAATGACTTCGAAGACAGGAAACTTCGGACATTCCGACGACAAGGGCAGGCCATGTGATTTCCCTGTCTCGGACGATGGCTCCGATTCCAAAGATTTCAGCAACACATTGAACAAGGATCCGTTTCACTTCACAGGGAAATTTTGTATTTTCACTTAGCATTCATTTTTAATTGATTTTTGGAACATTTAGCCTATCCTAACAAGAGGAGCTGTAAATGACTGGCATTAATACATTAGCATTAACAGGATTTAAGAAGTGTTTGCAAGGTTTTGCATTTCGGAGTATGTTTTGGAGGGATTTATTATGAGATTTTTTTTTTTAATTAAAGCCAACTCTGGGCTATTTGCTTTGGACACCCAGCAGTATTAAAAAAAATAAATAAAAAGCAGTTCTGGTTACAACTGCAACCTGTTGTTTGGCACATTGCCTCATGGTACCTCTTTTCTGCCACAAAGTGCCCTCAGATTTCCAAGCTGAACAACACCCCGTGTCAGACAGTGCCTGGCGTCATGAACCTGCCCCACCTGGGGTGTCACCAGGCACCGTACAGATGAAGTGCTATGTCTTATCGTGGGGTGCGGTAATGCATATTACCACAATACGTGTTTAAACAGCCTTTTATGAATCCAAGATCAGGCAGGTCATTATTGCATGCAAGGGACAAGCAAAGCTCGTTCTGCAATAAACCCTCCTACCTGCTTGATCGCTCCTGGTATCTGTTAAAACTCTGAGCTGCGCATGCGCAGCCTTAAGTTTGGTTGGCAGAATATCTGGGGGGGATGAATGAACTCCTGCATGCCTGTGACGGAGTTACGTCCTCCTGGCCCGGTCAATCTAGATGACCGAAGGACGAGAAAAAAAGATGGTAGCATCCTGCAAGGTAACAGGGACAGGCAAGTATTGCGGGTTTAGTTCCGCTTTACGTATGAATGCCCAGCGTGTTCAAAATGGAATTTTTTAAAAAGAATTTTTGAGTTAGAAGTTGTTTATTTTGTATGCCTGCGCTTGTCTCTAGGATAGGAATTGATGGGTAACCTCACTGCATAGGAGAACCTTTAATAGGTTCACCCCACTAATGGAATGCTTTTGATACTACAGAAGAAATAGTCAACCCCCCACACACCGCAATTAAACCTCCACATAGTTTGTAACCATGCTTTTCCACTCCAGGGGTTCTTCTCAGCCCCTTTTAGCTGGGCGCACCCTCCCACCACCCCGCACTTTTCAGTAACCACCTGGCTGTTTTTGGATGATTACTTAAGAGTTGGGTCACAATACAGGGGCTGCCACCCACCTACAATTTCTTCCCACCCAGCTTTCCAAATTTCCGGTTTGAACACAGTACTCTATCCAAAGCAGATTTTGCTGAAGTTCCGCTTTAATCCATTAAACTGAAGCCAGGAGGCAGCATCAAAATCAACTAACGGATATACAACTTAGTGACACGGCAGATTAGATCCATCCAGACAAGTCAGGGTAGATTACAATGAGCCTAAAAGATTACAAGTGAAATAATGGGTTACAATAGTGCAGAACTTATAGTTCTGGCACTGAAACAAAAGCAAATAAACAAAACATTAGCTCTAATTACTACTAACTTATGGACAAGATGTTTTCTCGAATAACAGATTAAATGGCTCAAATTGCAAGCCAAACAAACAAATCCTTCAAATGCTCCGTGCTAAGGCAAAATACGGCATTGTGAACTCAGGTCTATGGAAGTCTGTGGAATCGTCTTCTGTACTACGAGAGGCCTTTGTTAGCAGCTGTGTAAACAGCTGGAGTGGAGGTTGGTGCTTCTTAAGGCACAGCGAGATCAGCACAATACCACGAAGGCAGAATTTTATTTAAAGGGAATGCACAAATATAATCATTATTACCATTACTATGCAGGGCTGTATGAAGTCAAAAGACTCACAATCTAATGTCTATCTACCATAGTCATATGTCTGTGATACAGTGTAAGGTCACATTTTGGAGGAAGCCAATTAACCTAGCTGCATGTTTTTGGAATGTGGGAGGAAACTGGAGTAAATCCACGCAAACATGGGGGGAACCAGCGAACTCCCTGCAGATAGTGTCCTGGCAAAGTTTCGAACCTAAGACCCAGCACTGCAAAGGCCAGAACACTATCCATGCTGCCCAATTGCAAAATACACCTATGAATATTATCAGATTCAACTTACCTGGCATAAAAGCTCTTCATGTAAAAGTGTTTAAAGTGGACCTGACTGTATCAGATATATCATGCATGTAAAGTGTTGTACTTTCAAATATTTATTATCTCTCACAAAGTTCACAGAACCCCCTCTCTATTATACCTTTATCTGCTTTCTATTCCTGAAATATGGCACCTTTTCATTTCAGACACCATCCACTTCTTGGACCATACCACAATCATGTAAATCCTGGTGCCTGTGAAGTTTCACTCAAATGTCCGACACAGATCAGCAAATTTGAGCTTGTGAGTTGTTGCAAAGTTATAATGTACATCAAACAATCGATAGGGGAACTGACTTGCACCAGACTGATGCCCTCACCCCAGCCTAGCCAAAGTCATTTCAGTGGAGCTGTTGTATTTTGTTAATATGACACTAATGTGTCCGTGTGGATTTGTGTTGTAATTATCCACTTAAGGTTAGTGAGAGTTAACCTAGCAAAACATGAAAGTTCAAGTGCATTAGTCTTGTGTTGGGCTTTCAAAAGGAACAGGGACTTCTTTATGGCCAAGATAGGCCTCTTTTAGCAATTAGGATGTAGTACATTTCCAATCAATCTACAATATTTACATTTGTGATAACATTGCAAGCAAGTAATATATAGAAATTTTAACAAGCATGAGAACTCCATGCTGGTATACACTCAGAAATATATATATATATATATATATATATATATATATATATACACACATATACACACACACACACAAACACATATATACACACATTCCACAAGGCCTTTTAGCAGCAGATGCTTTATTTCCTCTAAGTTGCAAGGTGGGACCTCACGTATTGTTCCGTTCAGACCGAACATTTACCAAGCCATTATAGTGGTTTTCGGCAGTGGAGAGAGGTCAGCATAGGTATTGACCAGTCCGCAGGTCTGCACCTGATACACAGCAAGCTGAAATTAGCTGTGTGTTCCGATTCCTTTTTTTCAAATTTTTTTCTTATTTCTGGAGCAGTAGAATTTCTGTGGCTGACCACCAACGTGCATCAGTAAACTTTGGGCACCCATGACTGGATGTACTTTTTTGACCACTATTAGGTACTATCTATTAAACTCTATCCCTTGTCACTTAACCGAGAATTTCCTGTAGTAAGCACTGAGTAATGATAAAGTGTAAATCTGGGACAAAACACATATACAACACATTTTCAGTACCTCCACATTTATTCATGGTTTGTCCATTTTTTAAAAAAAAACTTGAATGATATAGAAAAGCTTTTATCCCTTTTCATCAGTACCACTCACCCTTCCTCATCAGTTCTGGGACGTAAAAATACATTACCTTCTAGTGACAATATTTCAGCAGTAAAGAACTAGGTACACTTAGGGGCCAGCGCATACACAAATGCAGGTGTTGTGTTGTAAAATGAAGTCTGCAATGATGCTATGACCAAGCATTTTGGTAATGACCAACGTAGACATGGCTGGCATCTATTGTACCTGCAGCCCAGATTTTGGAGGGGGGCAGGGTAGGAGTTTGATGGAAGTACAATAAAATCTGCTCAATTCAGAGCAATGAAAATCTATTCTTTTAAGTGGCTTTAAGAAAGCCAGCATGTAATGACTATATAGTAGAGGTGAACAGCTACAATTCCTTTACAAAAGCCAACACAATGATGGCTTCCCAATGCTGGACTTTATGTTTATCTTGGTATGTTATACAGTACAATGCCAGAACAAATTGGAAGATTTATAAACCCTGAGGGGACCTTGGAACCCCGGAAGATTTTAGTTTTATTTCTGAGCTGCCTAATATTAAGCTTGCTTGTGAATCTTGCTAGCACCAGAGGATAGAAAACGAAGTTGTGCTATGCACTTAATGCAATAAAACAACTTTTATTTCCTTTAATCACAAAGTAAAACCGTTCTTCAGCAAAATATCGCTGCACATATTTTGTATATTTACTTTAAGTGGTTTAAAAACAGATTGTTGTCTTATTGTTTATGCTGCATCTGAAAATGTCTGCCTTTATCTTTGCATTTCATTACCCAGGTTTGGGTAACAGGTTTTGCTGCTACAATGGTGATTCGGCAATTTGGGCCGGCGGCTGCTCTGCTCTCCTTTTGTCCTTGAAGAAGACACAGCGCACGGAGCGGCTGATGGAGAAGTATGGTGTTTTTCAGGAGGTAATTTGATCCAGACAGAGATCGGGTCACTGGACAGTATAAAATTGCTTTGTTTTTGATGCTCTGGTTCGGATTAGTGTTCCACGCACATGCACCCTGTGAAAAGGTCTTCTTATGCCTCAGGGTGAGTTCATAGCCACAGCTGGTTGTGATCTTAGAACTTTTTAGATTACTTGAAGGCATATAAAAAAAAAATCTTCTGGTTACTTCACTGTATTGGCTTGTACATGCCGTCCAATATCTCTTACTTAATGCATTGCTTGATCTGACTCCAGTCTGTCCCAATTAGGATTTTTGTAATGCTATCAGACAATGATGCTGACTGATATGCTCGGAAATAGGATGGAAGGCTGCTGCTGTACTTGTACAAATTGCTGAGAACAATTTGTCTTGTCTGAAAGCAGTGAAAACAAATTGAACTGATATTATAATTTCAGCCTTGCATTGTTTAGAATGCTGAAATTTTAAGCAGTGAGGAACAAACTGATCTGAAAATCAGAATCGGTAAATAGTATTTGTACATAGACTACGAAAATTTAAAGTGGTATTAAAATCCTACTTCGAACATGGCGATTAAGGCAGGTGGTTATATATAATTACTGTTCTTACCTGCCTGATCTCTGCCCAGCTGTCAAATTGTACTTATCTGTACATGCTGCAAATCTAGCAATCCTGGCTTCCCTTATGTGCCTTACCTCATGCTGGTCCAGCCAAAGGACATCTCCAGGAAGAAAAGAAGGAAGATGGCGGCGCCCTGCGGTAAAATAGGGACAGGTGTGTATTGCGGGTTTAGTTCTGCTTTAAGGTATACCACTCCAAATGATTTAAGATTAGGTGCTCCCAGTGAAGGCCACTGTTAATGATACAGCATAGAAAGAGACCTGTGTTTTCAGCCCCATGCCAATTGTTAGAGGAAATCTCTTTTTTATTCCAGCATAACTGTGGCCCTTTGCACAAAGCCAGCTCCATAAAGAAGTGACCTGCACAAAGGCCTAATTTCATTCCTACTAAGCACATTTTGGCTGAGGACACAGACTGTGAAGCAAGGTCTTATTGTCATTCATCAGTACTTGACCTCATGAAAGCTATTTGGGCTGAATAGGCACACATTCCCATAGACTCCAAACGTTTGTAGGAAGCTTTCCAGGAAAAATTGCAGCTGTTACAGCCACAATAAGGTATTGATTGCTTATTAATACCCAATGGTTTTAGAATTACTGCAGCAAGGTGGCTAAGAGATTGGCACTCTGGCCTTTGCAGTGGTAGGTCCCAGGTTCGGCTCTTGGCCTGGACACTATCTGCATAGAGTTTGTATAATCTACCCATGTTTGCGTAGTTTTCTCTGGGCACTCCGGTTTCCTTCTACAATCCAAAAACATACTGTAAGGCCCAGGTCAGTACCAGTATTCCCCAGACACCAGTCCCCCAATCTATAGCCTCAGTCTTCGCCTAGAACAGCCCCCGCTCAGCCTTGGGAGACTGGTTGGGTCTCCCAGCACTTGGCTGCCCGCAGGACTTGGTGTGCGCAAGGGAAGGGATGGTGTGTGGAGATAGGCCGGCAGTTGACCTGGAGCCCACAGTACAGAGTAAAAAATGTGAGGAAATCCAAAAACAAGCCAAGGTCAAAAACACAAGGGATCAGTCCACCAAGTGAAGTACAAAGGGAAAAGCAAAAAGGGGTCGGGGTCACAAGCAGAGGTCGGTCCAGGCAGAGTTCAACGGATAGTCAGGAACAGGCACAGGTCAGTAACAGTGAAATACTCCAAAAAACACTCCAACACAGGTAGGCCCAGAAGACGCTATAACAGGCACATCTGACAGGGAGCAGAGAGGCTATAAAGCCCCAGCAGCCAATGACAGCAAGGGAATTATTAGGAACCACTCAGCTAATCAACTGCACTCAGCTCCAATTCCCCCCAGCTGTGCGGCCTAGTGCAGAGGAAAAACCCCAGCTATAGGGATGCTACCACAAGCGCAGCCCCCGGAGGGAATAGGCTGCGCGTGCCCTACTACGTTGGGGCATCGCCTGGGATTGTAAACCCAGAAAGCGCCTCCTAACACATGAAGTTAGGTTAATTGGCTTTCCCCAAAATTGATCTTAGACTGTGTTAATGACATATGACTATGGTAGGAACATTCGATTGTAAGCCCCTCTGAGGGACAGCTAAGGACATGACTATGGACTTTTTACAGCGCTGCGTAATATGTCAGCGTTATAAAAAAAATAATAATAATCATGTTACTAGATCCACCATTGGCACTAACAAACAGAAACTAGCATTAAGAGAATGGAAAAAAAAGCATCAGAAGCTAAATGGTATTTTTTAAGCAAAAAAAAAAAAAAATGAAACAAGCTTTAACTTTTCCCCACAGATTTCAGAGCAGAAGGGCACTGTGTTGTCAAAATGCAACAAGAAACTGGGAGCTTCTGCATTTCTGCAAGACTGAATGGTATATCCGTCCTTGCAACTTTTTCAAGAGACAAACATCAGGAAGATGTACTGAAGACGTACTGAACATTGTTTTTTTTCACAGGTACACGTTTTTCTATTACTGTACTAGGCTTACTACAGGAAATTCTCAGAATATTTGCATGATATGCTACATAGACTGTCCACATCAACATGAAACCCCACAATCTCACTGTATCCGTTTAGAAACAGGTTTTGTGGTAAAAACAAAATTCTGAGGCTCTATGAAAACTTAGAGAATTGTTATAAAAAAAAACAAAACTGGTTTCAGTACTGATAGCTCAGTTTGTGTTTGTGTTACTACGTAAATTACCTATTCATTGCCTTGTTTCTTTAAATCTATGGTGCACTGTAAGATCCTATCCCTTATGTATCACAGGGTCCATTATAACGCCCACCCAAAAGCGTGAAAGCTACATCATTCCAGGATGGCTAATCAAGATGGCTGAAGGTCGTCTTTAGGAGAAAAAGAAAAAGTGAGGATAGGTGGGAAACTGGTTTTAGTTCTGCTTTAACATTTCCTCATTCTGCCCAACAGCAGAGAGAAGGTTTTGGCTAACAGCTAGATTTGGCTCAAGGCAAGATAGCAGTGGCCACAAATCCCTTACATTATCATCTATTGCAATGTACACAGAAAAGCCTCATGCATTGGAAGTTCAGGCAAAGCTCTCCCTACCAACTGCAAAGTTTTATATTGTCTTGGTTTACTGCAAGTGCACTGTATTTGTTGCTGGGCTCCTCGACATTCATCAGGCTCTTACATTTTGTCTATGGACTACTGTAACATCGTCCTCTCTTGTATTCGACTAACCCGACTTTGTCCTCTACAATCTATTATGAATGCTGCAGCCATCCATCCTTCCCACTGCTGCATCTCTTTGTAGTTCTCTTCATTGGCTTCCTTTTCATCTTAGAATCAAATTCAAGCTCCTGTGCTTTGCTTTCAAATCCCTCCACAGTTCTTGTCCCACTTACCTTTCTGACTTGATAGAAAAATACCCCCCTAGCCGCTCTCTTCACACCTCCAATGACCTACTAATGACTTCCTCACTCATAACCTCATCACACGCATGGCTCCAAGACTTTTCTTGCGCTGCCCCGACTCTCTTGAATGGTCTTTCTCGTCCTATTCCACTTGCTTCTACTTTCTGCTCATTTAAAAGACCCCATAAAACCCATCTTTTCAAACATGCCAACCGGTTTTCTTCTCTTACTATTTACCCACCATTCCATATCTGCCCTCCTATTGTGTGTTACTTCACCAACCTCCTAGATTGTAAGCTCTTCAGGGCAGGGTCACTGTCTGTATCTGTCTGACATTTGCAACCCCTTTTTAATGTACAGCACTGCATAATATGTTGGCGCTATATAAATAATAAAAATTGTCTTGTGTCTGATCCAGATCTTAAGCGTGGCAATAAAGAAAACCTGTTGCTTTGAATGGGCAAAGCACAGGTATATTTTAAAATATGACAAAACACCTTGATTTACTTGCTTCTGGTATAAAAAATATATAATGTATTCCTCAACAATAATGCGCAGCCCACAAAATACCCCATCTTCATTTCATGCACATGAACCATTTCACTGCAGACATATTGAGCCAACTTGTAAAGTAGGTTTGCCCTAAAAGGAGCCATTGTATTTTAATTTAAATCTTATGTAAAAAAAAAAAAAAAAAAAAAAAAGCCTTCTCTGTTATTTTTTTCCTGGCCTAGAACAAATTGTTACAAACACATTTATTTGTTATCCCAGCACCTCATCATTTGCTTATGCTTTACAACCGCACTTAAAAGAAAAAAAATCGTCCATAAAATACAGAATTTTTAACCGGCCTTTTTCAAGAACAACTCTCTAATGAAAACAATGTGGATTTTGGCAGACAAACTTTGTTTTTTATATGTTTTCTTTAGTTTTGTGTCCATTTTAGAAAAATAAAAAAAGTAAATAAAATAATCCTGTCAACAGCAGGTGCTGAACTGTTGTAGGTCGATATTTCAAGTCGCCTTCTGAGCTTTGTGTAAGTAAAACTCCAAACCAAGCATTCAACACATAAAGAATTCCTTATTATGTGTCCTGGGAGGCATTATTAAGGCTGCTTAAGGATGTAAAATGCATCAGCACATATAAGATGTGGTGCAGCTGTCTGGAGCGAGAAAAAAAAAAACAACAGTTGACGCAATTAGGAACAAAAGGAATACTTAAAGGAAAAGTCGACCCGAAACTGATTTTTCAGATTTCACTCCAAGAGTGACTGGTGAGAAATTAGGCCTGGGATCATGTTGAACCCACCCCAATTCTTTGCCCCAGAGGTTAGTACTCTGGCATTTGCAGGGCAAGAATCTAGGTTCGAATCTCAGCAAGGACACTATCTCCATGGAGTTTGCAGGTTCTCCCCATGTTTGTGTGATTTTCCTCTGGGAACTCCGGTTTCCTTCAACATTCGGAAAACATGCAGTTAGGTTAATTGGCATCCCTTACGTCCTTACGTCTTTGCAATACTATAATAATTGACCTTAGAGTGTATTAATGACATATGACTATGGTAGGGACATTAGATTGTGAGCCCCTTTGAGGGACGACGGCTAATGGCATGACTATGGACTTTGTACAGCACTGCATATTATGTCGGCGCTATATAAATACTATTTAAATATAATATTAATAATATTGCTCATAGGCTCCCTGTAGCTGATCACCATTGTTGGCTTAGTGTGACTTGCATCCTGCATTTCTGTGTAAATGTGGCCATCTTGGTAGAGGAACAGTGCTTCTTCATGTCAAAACTACTGCCCTGATGAATGCAACCAGATGGCTGGTAATGATTAGGGAGCAGCTGGAAAGGTGGAAGAAGCACAGATCCACAGAATGCATAAGGCAGGAGCAGGGAGGTTGTGGTCCTGTAGCTCCTCAGTTACAGCTTCCTCTCCAGCAAGGAGAATATTGAACAGCACAACAGGGACATTTATCTGATCTCACCCCAAACCAAGTGATGCTAGCAGTCAGAGCCAGCAGTGCCTTAGATGACTTTACCCTTCAGATATACACATAGGTACTGTACATGGACTAATTCTTTAGGATTTAATGCAGAAGTGCCTACAATCAAACTGTCAATATAAAACACAAAAACTTACCTTTACTTCTGTAGATGCCTCCACAGTTGGGCCTCAATTAGGTCCCATGCAGTCCAGGAATCTTCAAAGATTAGGCATGCACAGAAGGGGAGCAGCGCAAAGCCTCCTGGGATACGTAACATATGTATCCCAGGAGGCGCTGCATTCCCATTCAGTCTTTACCACCACGTTGGTATCAAACTTATGAGAAAAAAAAGCTGAACTTGGGCAAGTTTTTCTATGATCACTTATTCAGAAGTTATGGTTTTGCGATAAACTTTTTAAACCATTGTGAAACACTCAGTAGTTGATAGGTTCTAATAATGCATGTTTAATACAATAAGTGTGAACAACAAAATCATGATTTTTCCACCACTGTCATAAGCCTATGTAAGTCCCTCAATCTTGTGAAAAATACACTAAAAGCCAGGGCACAGAGAAATGCTCTAGCATTCATCTTTTATAGGATTACCCAACTGAACATTAAGGCTACCGACAACAATAGGTTGTCATTTAAAATGATATTTAAAATGATATTTAAAATGTCATTCCCATTTTCCAACTGGAGGCAGGAACCAATACAGATTTTAAATGGATCAAAAACTGCTCCGTTTTGTGGATGATGCCATTTTAGTGCTCCATTATCCTAAATTATACTGCTTGCAAATAGAACTAGTACGGCTCTGCTGAAAACCAAATTCTGTGTTACATAGAAGAAGAGTTGAAGATTATCTGGTGCTGCATATGTGTTCAGATAGCGGTATCTGTTTATACAAAAGATATGAATTGTTTATTTCTTGCAAAATTTACTGAGCTAACCTTAGAAGTTTCTTATCTAGAAGTTTATCTTGAATTCTATCAAACATTAAGTAATACCACAAAGTGATGACATTGCTGTTTGAGATGTTCCATGCAGATAAATTACCTCCAATAGTGCAGCTGCTGGGTCCCCTTGTAGACTCTTCCCCAGTTTGTCCACTTCATCTAGCAGGAAAACCGGGTTATTCACTCCGACAATCTTCAGTCCATTTAAAATACGGCCAGGCATGCTACCCACATAGGTACGTCTGTAATATAAATTATAGAAATTACACATTTCATACAATGTTAAATAAACTACCTGTTGTGAGATACATACACATATGGGCTATCATCTACACTAAATTTTATAATCCAAAAGTTTATGAACACTTGACCATGACACCAAGCTTTTTGGTCACCCCATTCCCAAACTATATGGAGTTGTTCCCCCACAAACCTACTTTGCAGTTATAACTGCTTTAACTTTTCTGACGTTTGCCACAAGATTTTGAAGTATGTAGGAATTTGTGTTCATTCAGCCGAAAAGAGATTTTGCGAGGTCAGGAACTCATGTTGGGTGAAATATTCTGGCTTGTCATTTGTAGTTCAATTCATCCACAAGGTGCTCCAACTGGGCCAGGGTCAGGGTGAAGTTGAGGTTCTGGGCAGGTTGCAAGAGTCCCTCCACACCAGACTTGTCAATCCATGTCCATATGGAAATGGCAATGAGAAAATATTCTGTAACAGAAAAGGTCCTTCTCCGAACTGGAAATATAAAGATATCTACACTGGAAACACCTGAATTCAATATTTTGGAGGAGCATCTTGATACTTTTGGCCATATAGATTGCAGTGTTGTTCTCAGCCCCTTTTAGCCCGGTGCACCACCCTGCACTTTTCAATAACCATCTGGCTGTTTTAGAGTGATTACTGAAGAGTTGGGTCTCAATACAGGGGACACCACCCACCTACAGCTTCTTCCCACCAACCCTAAATACATTTCTGAAGAGAATACTAGGATTTTTATATGTCTATGTTTAAATAGTGTTCACAGATGCTGCTTGTTAGAACAGTTTGTCAGAGTTTAGAGAGTTCCAGCATTCTAATCTATGCATAGCTGAAATTATAATACCAGGTCAGTGTTATTGTGCTTTAACATGCCAAATTGTTCTCACTAAGGTGTAGAGGTATGTAGAAGATTTCGCCTGTGTCACTTAGGAGATTCCATACTTACTTGTATGAGAAGGAATATGATCAACTTCTTATACGTGTCATTCGGCATCATAATTTACAGTTGCTGATAACATATGCATACCATAGCAAAACACTGACTTATTCACACTTAAAACCAATTTTTAGGTTTTTCAATAATGTTGGTGAGTTAAGGGAACCCGTACTTTACACATAGGGCCTGATTAATTAAAGCACTCCAAGACTGGAGAAGATTAACTATCAACATAGAACCTGAGTGATCCAGCAAACCTACAATGGATTTCATTGCTATTAGTTGGCAAAGGTTTTCAGTCCTGGACAAGGTCCATTCCAAATTTGCTGGATGACCCAGGTTCTCCCATGATAGCCTATCTTTTCCAGTCTTGAAGAAGTTTATAAATCAGGCCCATAATATAATAGCAGAGTACAAATCAACCTTTTATCTGCCCTCCTCTTAACACTTTTCAAATAAGAAACATATAATATTTCATGGTGTCCATTGGCCAAGGACTTGTTCATTTAAATGATGACAGGAGTTTTGGGAAGTGGATGGTATGTGTAGGTTTCATCTTGCACAGGCCCCCGGAAGCAGATAAGCGTACACAAGACTCTGCTTAGAATCAAAATAAACCTACCTGCTTTGGTTCAGGTTCACGTCAAACTCATTTCTAATGTATTTTGGGAACTTCTTGCTTCAGTCACTGCAAAGGTATATATGCTACCTAATGTACATTTTTATTAATATTATGTAATATAAATAAGATCCCCCCCTCCAATTGTACATAAAGTCCAAGGTGATATAGAAGGCAGATTTGACCACTGGATTTTCCAGGGAATTGTTCCACCATGTTACACCAAAACCAAAATATCTTTTTGGTCAGATGAAACAAGTTCTAATTTCTTATTTTAAAAAAATAAGCAACAGGGATGAATGACACAGTCAATTGCTTTATTTTTGTGTAAACTGTTGTAGAATCAGGAAACATTTTTTTGGTTTGTTTTTTGTTCAGATGAAGGGCCAATGTTTTTCTAGACTGCTTCCAGAAGCATTGACATCATGTAATCATAACATGGCCAACCTTAGATCTGAGTGCTGACTCGACACATGCCATCTTGGATCAGCTGTCTTTGGATACAACTCAAACTTCAGGTGAATTTTCTTATCTGGTGTAAGAGATTCACAGCAGTGTAATGGCTGCTGTATGTATACACATAGCCATAATTAACCAGAATAGACGGATTGTTGGATTCATCTTTATCTACAGTCATACTTCTGTGTTACTACGTAAAAATTCCTCACATGAAAAATGGGCCAAATTACCTCTCAGCTCACAGCGAATGTTTATTTCTCAAATCACGAGGCCAGAATTAGTTACATTTCACTTGTAATAGATCAAGTTCTCCTGCCAAGAAGGCTAACGAGAGTAGGTTGTTAAAGGGCAACTCTAGGGAATAAGTTATTAGTGAAGGGCTTCGGGCATTTGAGCGAAGATACAAGGGTAAAAAAGTGAAAAAAAAAACAAATTTACCTTTAGTCTGAATTAAAAAATAAATTGTAGTCATACTTCGAAGGCTTTACTAGGTACTTCATTATGCAGATCTAGGTTCTTTTTTATCTGACTCTATGGAGTTGATGTTAGTAAGACACCATCATAGGGACTTGTTTCTAAAGGTACAAGACTCCAAGGCGTTCATCAAGATATTGGATTGAAATTCAATCCAAACATTTGAAACAAATATGCAGCCAGTGATACCTTAAAAGTTGGAACTTCCAAGACACAGCATTGTGTGCAGCAATATGACTATCCACAGAGGTTTACTTTAAAGTCAGATTGACTTTTATTTTGCAATCCTATCTCAGAAATTAAATTTATATATAAAGACAGGGATAGGTTGCATGGCTAGTCTTCCTGGGGCAGCTGTTCTAGGCATAGAAATCTGACCAGTAACTTCTTCCCAGGCAGTAGTATGATAATTTGCTCTTCTTCAAAATATTAACACAGTGCTGTACAGGTTTTTCAAATAAATAGGAATGCAAAAAAAAGAACAGAACCTAACAACATCTCTGCATCCACTAAGGCTATATACACACGTCAAATGATTCTCATCCGATATTCGCATCAGGGCGAGAATCTGGTGCACAGCGCTCGTCGTACGAGGAATGATCATATTAAAAGTGAAGGGAAGACAGCACAGCGAAGTGCCGCTCCATCTTTCTCCTCCCTCCCCTGCTGTATGCTGCTGTATGTACAGCGCTCGTTCATGCATCATGCAGTCTTTTGTCATTGAAAAGGATTGTGAAAAGGCTGCTCACTGCCCATGCATTTGCAGTACATTTACCACTTCCTCATGCCAGGGAACCACTACATGTAGCTTCTGCTAGCAACAGCTCCATAGGGAATGAATAGGTTCTTAACCAGCATCTGTCAAACAAGCAGGTGCTAGTTGAAAACCCACGATGAAGTGCAATTGACAGAGCGGCTGGCAAAGTACCAATCATGGAAGCTGCATGGGAGTGCTCGATACTGAAGCAGGTTTAAACCTGCCCTAAACAAGAATACACAGCTCTTGTTATCAAGTTAGATAAGACTTGCACTTGCCAGCCACCCAATTTACAGATTTTTTAAGAAATATTCAATACTGACTAGATCTAGCTCAAGCAGAATCAAGCGGTCTGCTCCCCAGACTACAGAGCAATGTCTCTGGGTATCCTCAAGTCTCTTAAAGCATTGAGCTTGCTGCATAAAGCTGATCTAAATGGAGAAAAAAACACCAGGAGGCAATACAATTTGACGTGAGACATGAAATGTCAAATAAACTCCATGGCTCCTGGTGGCTTTTTGTTTCAGCTCCAAACTACACAGAGAATGAGGCTCACGCTTAGAATTTAGCAAGCCACTAGGAATAATGAACAATCAGGAAGATGGATCGCCATCTCAATGGAAGTCTGCTGTGGAGTAGCTGATAAGGATGGTAGGTCACAAACTGCAGCAATGACTGGTCCTGGACCTGTTACCACTGCAGGACAACAGCACAAGGCAAGTTTGTGCACAGCACACTTGCTGATTATGTCAGAATCTCACCATCCACCAACATGTTTAGCTCTGCTTTTCTGTAGCCTGAAACATGTGCCTTTCTGGGGTGGATCAGAAGTTCTGGAAGGTATGACATTTTATACCCACACAAATGTGGAACGGTAGTCTTGATCCATTTAATCTTTTTTACATGGGCAGCACGTTGGCTCAGAGGTTAGCACTCTGGTCCTTGTAGTGCTGAGTCCCAGGTTCAAATCTTTGACAGTAGTATCTGCATGGAGTTTGCAGGTTCTCCCCGTGTCTGTGTGGGTTTCTTCCGGGTACTCCGGTTTCCTCCCACATTCCAAAAACATGCAGTTATGTTAATTGGCTTCCCCTAAAATTGACCTTGGACTGTGTTAAGGACATATGACTATAATAGGGACATTAGATTGTGAGCCCCTTTGAAGGACAGCTAGTGATATGACTATCGACTTTGTAAAGTGCTGCATTGGCACTATATAAATACTGTGTAATAATAATAACAAGAAAATTGCCCTTCCTTGGAGACAAGTAGATATCAAAGAATAAAAAAGGGCAAAATCTTCTCATTTTTGATCTCATGATCTTATTGCTAGACAGCCAAGACTTGTCATAATGAAGTCTTTGTCTTGCTTAACTGGTCAATGCAGGGCACTTATGGGTATTATGTTTGGTATTTTCCTTGATAGACAGAAAGGGGAAGGATTTGAGGTCTCAACAACCTTGAAAATCTCAGCGCTATAAATCTTCCTTTGAGTTTATTACTGCCACTTGGCCAGCCTATATGCTGCAATCATTGCAATAGATTGAATTAGGCAATGAATTAGATGTTTAAGGGCATTATAGCTAAGTTGAAATATTTATACCAAAAGAAAAATCCTCTTATTTGGTCCTTTCCAGTCTGCTAAATATACTATTGGAAAGGTTTTGTTATATCAGTAAAAAAGGAAAAAAAATATCTGTTAATCCTACTAGAATTCATGTGACAGGATCTCAGTCTCTCTACCTGTGCTGAATATCATCACTTTCACTGGGTCTGGTCTATTAAATCTCTCCTGGAGATGGTAGACTATCATGGGAGAATTGGGTGATCCAGCAAACCTTGGATCTGGTCCAACTATTAGCAAATGATTTTTAATCGATTCAAGGTTTGCTGAATCACACAAGTTCTCCCATGACAGTCTAACATCTTAGGGAACATCCACTCCTGGAGAACTTTATTAAATCAGACCCATTGTTCCTATGAAGATTACTTTATGTTATGGTAAGTAAGGGAAGAGCAGAGTCCTGTGGTCCTTTCCTGTTTCTGTTGTCTTGATACAGTAGAATAAATGATGTCATGCCAGGACAGGAAGTGTATTACTAGCAGAATCATATAAAAGGGGGGAAGATTAAATAAAGAAAACAAATGCAGCCACCACATTTTTTAGAATGATAGGCTGCAATACATTATATTTTTGTTTTTAGGTTTAGATATACTTTTCACGTATATACCTTATTCAGCGAATTGAACTCCAAGGGCATGACGTTGATGGATAGGGTCAGAACCCAATTGGTGAACAGGAGTTCAGAAATACAAAGATGGGTCTAACAGAAGGAAGAAGCAGATTGAATCTTGTGCAGCCTCACAGTGAATTGGTTTGTTTTATTTTTATTGCAGAACAGACCACTATTCATAAGTCTAACAGGCTCATGTGATCGTCAGCAGTGTCGGCCTCATAAAAAAATAAGTTCTGAGGATTCGCCCAAATATAATGAAATTAAAAGCTTCTTAAACTGAGCCTTTGAAAGAACAGAAGGGTGGCCTTGGTGGAAAAGAATAGCCTTCAAGTAAAATATATATTTTATATTATCCGCTTTAGAGTTGTGCTATGTATATATTAGCACGGTGGCTCAGGGGTTAGCACTCCGGCCTTTGCAGCGCTAGGTCCTAGGTTTGAATCCCAGCCAGGACGCTATCTGCATGGAGTTTGCAGGTTCTCCCCGTGTCTGCGTGGGTTTCCTCCGGGTACTCCGGTTTCCTCCCACATCCCAAAACCATGCAATAGGATTAATTGGTTTCCCCCTAAATTGACCTACATTAATGACATATCACTATGGTAGGGACATTAGATTGTGAGCTCCTTTGAGGCACAGTTAGTGACATGACTATGGACTTTGTACAGTGCTGCGTAATATGATGGTGCTATATAAATACTGTATAATAATAATAATAATCTCCTGAATACAATTTAGACAGGACAAGCAGGAATTATATGGACCTTGCCCAGAAAAGTTATATGAATTGAGATTGCACTTTGATGAATGTCAAAATGATGGCTATTATTATTCAATTAAACAATCATAAAACAAGGTCGGGGACCCAAACCCACAGCCAATCTCCTTACCTGTGTCCACGGATATCCGACTGGTCGCACACTCCACCCAAGGCAATCCTGTGGAACTCTCTGCCCAAAGTCTTAGCGATAGACCTTCCTACACTGGTTTTGCCCACACCAGGGGGTCCAACAAAGCAAAGGATAGGGCCCTTAAGGTTGTTTTTGAGCTGCCGTACAGCCAGATATTCCAGAACTCGCTTTTTCAGCTTTGTCATGGCATAGTGATCATTATCCAGGAGAATTCGGGCAGCACGGATATCCAAGCGATCTGCAAGATATTTTTTCATTGCTTTAGATTTGGATTGCATTGACAGATAACAGTTTAAAAAAAAACAACATGCATAAATGATTTTAAAATGATTTTCAGTCTATTATGCAAAACAAAGTGCCCATTTTTTCTTGCAAAAAAGATGATTTTTAATGTGTAAAGCAACACAAAGAATGCCTATAACTAAATATTTTTACACAAGATTACATCTTTCAACCATGATTTACACATTTTTCTTCTTTAAAGCTCACACTTATGTCTTCATAGTCAAAGGCTAATTTTGGGTGCAGCAAATTAACCTACAAGTGTTTTTGGAATGTGGGAGACAACAAGGTGAGTATATTTAAAAAAAAAAAAGTGATCAGGCAGATAAGGGTATTTTGTTGCAGAAAGGCCATCATGTTTGACAAGCAATGCCCCTTCTGCAACAAAAGGACCTGCTTGCTAGCAATTTTTTTAAAAAAGTTTTATTTCCAAATATATGTGGATATATGAAGTTTAATTTATGTCCAAATATATGTGGATACCAATCCAAATTATTGGTGGAAGGACACTGTTAGAACAATGTCATACAAAGGCATTATATACAACTGTGCTCTCCAACCTTGTGCTAACAGTTTGGTGAAGGTTCCTTTCTGTTCTAGCATGTCTGTGCCCCCTGTATACAAAGCCAGTTCCATAAATACATGGTCTGGCGAGTTTGGTGTGCAGGAAGGTAAATGACCTGTAGAAAGCTCTGACCTCAACCCAACTGGACATGAATTCCAATGTTAATTTCAAGTCATCTCTTCCTATTTAATATCAGTACTTGACTTAGCAGCCATGCTTGGGAAGTGATTTACAGCAAGCTGAACAATAATACAAACTGGAGGGAGGTCTAACCCTTTCCCCCCCTACATCTTCTATAGAGATATTCCTGAGCATTTACTGTACAAACAGCAGCATGATGCAAAGAAAGTGGAAACCTGTCCCCACACCATGGCAGTTTCTAACCCTTCCACATTTTATCTAAGACTCTCTCCTCTACAATCTATTGTAAATGCTGCAGCCAGACTCATCCATCCTTCCCTCCTCTCCTCTTCCGCTGCATCTCTTTGCAGTTCTCTTCATTGGCTTCCATTTCACCTGAGAATCAAATTCATCTCCTGTTCTTTGCCTTCAAATCCCTACACAGGTATTGTCCCACTTACATTTCTAACCTGATAGAAAAATACTCCCCTTGCCGCTCTCTCCGCTCCTCCAATGACCTACCAATGTCTTATAACCGCATCACACGCATGGCTTCAAAACTTTTCTAGAGCTGCCCTGACTCTCTGGAATGGTCTTCCTTTCCCACTGCTCTTGACCTTCTATGTAAACTAACCCTTAAAGCTGACATTGAATCAGCTTATATTTTGCTTTTCCCTTTCCCTTCTCCCCCTCACCAACATACTAATAAAAGTACAAGCTGCTGTGCTTTGCCTTCAGATCCCTCCACAGTTCTTGCCCCACTTACCTTTCTGACCTGATAGAAAAATCCCCCCCAGTGGCTTTCTCTGCTCCTCCAATGACCTACTAATGACTTCCTCACTCATAACCTCATCGCACGCATGGCTCCAAGACTTTTCTAGAGCAGCCCCGACTCTCTGGAATGGTCTTCCACGTCCTATTGGACTTGCTCCTACTTTCTGCGCAAGAGCACTCAAAACCCATTTTTTCAAACTTGTTTACCCATCTTCTGCTGTTTCCTAAACCCTCATTACTTACTACCCACCATTCCATATCCCCCCTCCTATTGTGCGATACTTCCCTCAACTCTTAGATTGTAAGCTCTTTGGGGCAGGGTCCTCTCCTCCTCTTGTGTCACTGTATGTACCTGTCATTTGCAACCCCTATTTAAAGTACAGTGCTGCATAATATGCTGGCGCTATATAAATCCTGTTTAATAATACCAATAATAATAGTAGCTGGAGTTCCATCTTAGCTCCTGTATATTAGTTTCTTCTTTAAGCTATTGCTAAAGAATATTTATTTAAGATTCTATCCCCGCTTGCGTTAACACTGGGATTTGGGTCAAAAAGGATGCTGGTTTGTTTTTCAAGCTGCTCCTGCAGGAATACAGCAAAGGAGCCGAGTTTAATTTATCCTCTAAATCTTTTTTTCATGTTACTTTGTTCATTTTAATTAAAAAAAAAAAAATACTCCTTTGATCTTTTAAAAGTGCGCAGATTAAAGAAATCCTCTTGTGATGGGCCTGTTTTACATGCAGAACAATGGAGTTCGTGACACAATGATTAGGTGTGGACTCGTCCAAGATTATTACATCCCTGTATTTAAGTGACGCCCACCTTTGGAACTATGACGCTCGCCCTAAGTGCCATTATTTGTGCGTGCAATTTGGGGTCTTGAAAGTAATGTGCCAATTGCCTCATGATCCATTAATGAGCCCATACAAATGCTGCCATTAAAGCCCCAGTTAACCGCAGCCCACCGCTAACTATTTGTGACATAGTTGCTATATGTTCTGTATATCCTAAATTATATTTAATTTCTCTCCTTTTTTTTTCTTGATGATTCTTTAATGTAGTAAATTCCATCACTAAAATCTCATAAGCTTAAACATGTTAGAGCCCATTCACATTACCCAAAGGTGGTTAATGCGCCCATTGGTGCAATGCAATGTAAATAATTGTGAATTGAACCCTAATACACCTGTTGAATGGAAAAGCACTGCAGAGTGGTAATGCACTAGAGTTGTGGTGCAAAAGGTTGTTTGAAATATACATGTGCCTTTTTTTGGCATAAATTAGGCAGCTTTAACACATTGCAATAATGTGAATGAAACCTTGGTGTAATGCAAGAGTTTTTTTTAATAAGGGGTCTGTAGCCTTCATTTAAAGAATACTTGGCTATCTTGCTTCGCTGAGACGTTTCTTGTTTAGGGTTGGCAATACTCTGTTGCCAAATTGTGCCCCTGCATTGTCACCCAGCCACAAATGCCTTGAGAAATGCCACGTAGCCACTGTATGTAGAGAAAATAATAAGAAAATATGGCTACTGACAGACTGCATGTAACAATGCCAGATAAAAGAAGCTGTAGTCACACTTTAAAGTTGTGTATCTCTGCTCCAATGTTATCTGTTAACAGGACATAATGTGGGATGCTCAGACAAAGTCAGTATTATTGCTGGGGTATGTATTTTGAGAAGATGTCAATCTGCAAGAACCTGAGGGCTACCTGCCCTCCTGCAATGAGAGCAGCAGATGACTTTTTAATAACTTTTTATCTAAACTTTATATCTAAAATATCACTATGTATAAAAATATAATATAAAAACAAGCAGCAACAGTATAATTTTGCAAATAAAACATATAATCTAGCAAACGCCGGGGAGATGGAGGTGACACAGATCTAAAGAATAAAGCGGAAGCAGGGGTATTCTTGCACTGAAGGTGTTCAGGAACAGCTTCCCTTCCAGCAAGGAGAACACTAAGCAGCATGATGACATTAACAAAGCTCAGTCTGGTGAGCTGAGCAGTCAGTCTGTATCTCAGGTGCTCCCACAGTGCAGATTTACAGCTATCAGGCTGTAGGCACGGTAAGTGCACAAATTTTTTTTTTTCCATAACAAAAAAGTAGATTTTGTGGGGTACAGCTCAGGCACATGAACATTTCTAGATGTTCCTTGTAACAAAAATCTTCACATTTAGAACTCTGGTCTACTTTAATACATACTTCATCACAGGTACATTTTGAGACCTAAAATGGTTTTTCGTCGCGGTTTCATGTCTGCGGTGGATGATAACACGGCGTTCTATTTTCGCCGTAATCCATGTCACCCGGCTGGAATGTCAGGCATCCCCTGGGAATGGAGCCTTGTTTTGTTCAGTCAAGCGATGTGGAATCAAACCCTTTACGCTGCTAAAGGTTACTCGGAGCCGTACGAAAACAATTAGCTGGCTCGCCACCAAGTTCTTGTCTTTCCGCTGTTCCCTTGTTTTATTTTCTTTTCCTGAAATCACGATGGCGAAACAGAGACCTCCACGAACAAAAAAAAAAAAAAAATCGTAGGGTCTGGGAATGTTTTCTTTATGATCGGAATCTTTTTACGAATTGTGCAGATAAGGGCTGTACAAACATCAAAAGCGGAATAGAAAAAACAAGAGATGTCGTGTAACTTTTTACCTATTTATACCTAAAATTAAAGTTTCAGACCTTTTAGTCTTCTTTATAACCCTGTATTAACACGTGGGATCATTTTCAACAGATTTTTACTTGAAAATGCCTCATCCACACTTTTAGTGGAAATGCTATTTTGCTCCTCCTATATTCTAGTGCTTTATGCTGGAAGAAGAGAGAGTCCTCCCAGACCTGAGGAAAGGAGGGGGCAGTCTGACCAGGTCTGTTATACGATACAATGCTCAGAAGAGTGTGGTGTGATGCCTTTACATTGTGTTTAGATATATCCCACGGCATCTATATAGGAATAGAATATTCCTATATAGAATACAAATTGTAGGCGGTTGGCAGCCCCTGTATCATGACCCAACTCAAAAACAGCTGGGTGGTTACTGAAAAGTGCCGGATGGTTAACTGAGCTAAAAGGGGCTGGGGAGAACACTGCTAATGGCTGATAGCACAACTGCTGCCCAGGTGCTTTACCAGTTGCAACTTTATGCAACACTTGCAAAAAAAAAAAAGCCACCGTGCATGACAACTTGCCTGCTTGTTTGCTAGAAAAACATCTGTGAGAGTTCAATGTCCGCTGAAGGAAAGTTCAGTGGTCTAATGTGGCATAAGCCAACCACTGCACGTTCTTAATAATGCACCATCCCTACCGTGAAGCATAGTGGCGGCCTTGAAGGCTTCCAGGTAAAAGGGAACAAGATAAAAGGAAATCCTAAAGCAAATGCTTAATACAGTCTGCAAGACACCTGAGCTTAGGGAAATGATTAAATCAATGTACTTAAATTCACATTTACTTTCAGCGCTAAAAGTCCTTGCCCAAAATGCCCCTTCCCCAGTCTCAGTGCCAAGAAATGATTGCACTGGTTCTAAAAATATCAACAATGTCAGAGCTATTCTTCATGAAATATCAGTTTTATGCTTTTAAAAATAATTCCTGTAGGCTGGGAGAGAGTATAGAAACCCCACATACAGATATGACCTGAGGTTACACGCTGCTGATGAGGGATACAAAACAGACTACACACGGCCTTGTGACTTGTCGTCCTCCCACAGTCACAACCAGCTCAGGAATCTGCAGGGGGACACAGCTAAACAATATACAATTACAGTGCGTAGCATGTTACAAATACTTGCTGAAAATACAACAAAAACATTTAACTTTTGGTTAAAGCAATACAGACCCTTAAAGAGGACCTGTAAATAACTAAATGCTTCTTATGACACAAGATCAGCTAAATGTATATAATTATATTAAAGAGCTATGGCAGGATTGTAAAAAGACATCATTCTAATGTGGAATTGCTCCCTCGCTAGTGAAGCCTGCAACATAACTAGTGGTAACATCCATATTTATTTAATGCATAAGCAGGCTTTGCTTCCTGCTGATCCTTTTCCTGTATGAGGACAATAGATTCTCAGCAGTCTGTAATGATGGCAAACACCCACAATGCACCTAGAAGCTAGAGGCCAGGATATCTATGCTTGTGGCAAAAAATTGACATAATTTGATATGTGTGCTTATTTGTCAATAAATGAGAGAAGGACAAAGGCAGGGTATTTAAATGCAGCAGTGTATTAATAATCCGTATGGATATAGCATGTACAATGTTTCAATCCACAATAGTACATGTATTAATTATGCATAAAATGTTTCCACTTGATATTCAGTGTAGTAAAGTGTGGATGCTGGACATTGATTCCTAGGTGCACATAAGCTAAATGGGAAAGGCAAGTAGATATTAAATCCCGACGCGTTTCGCTCTATATGGCTTCCTCATGGGACTTGTAGACATCAAATTGCACTTAAAAAATAATACTGTACTCTCATCAGGATATGCAGCAACCTACCGCTTAGAGGAGAGGAATTGGTGTTATTCATAACATTCTGCTTTTTGTCTTAGATAAGTTTAAACCAAGCAGGTACCAAATCACGCAAAAAGAAGGCGAATGCAAAAGATTAGTGCAAGTGCACTACAGATGCTGAAGCCTTTCATTTTGTGATTTGCTGCAAAGCTACAAGGTTGTAGTATGATCTCTGAGGGAGAAACTGAGCAAATGCTTCCTTTTGCCTGCAACAAACCGATGATATAGTCTAGCCAGAAACGTCCAAGGAGCATAAGGTCCATTTTATTAATAGGAGAAGGAGCTTTTATTGTAGTATATCAGAGATTCTAAACCAGGGTTCATCCAGAGGTTTCTAGGGGTTCCCCGAGCAATGAGCAATTTGTTCCTCTCAGATCAGTCTAATTGACCCCAATGATCTTTTTGGCTGTGATCTGTAAGGGTGACATTCTTCCCAATGGCCAACAATGTGGGAGGCATTCTTCTTACTGACCAACATACTAATATACTGTGACCTGTGGTTATAGTAATTATAGTCAGGGTTCCCTGAAGACCTGAAAGTTATTTCAAGCCCCCCCCCCATGTCAAAAAGATTGAGAAAAGTTGCACTATATTATTGTTAAATATTGTGACATGTTGGGTATATATTTAGGCAGCCTTTTACCGAATTACTGAAAGACCCATTTTAAAAAATTGCAGCATGGCCGGATCATTTACCACTCAACGTACCTGACATCAGCCCACCTACGGTTGCCGTTTTCCCTATAATTCATTCTGGGTTGGAAAGACTTAGGCTCAGCCTTTCCACACTTCCTATTTTCATCTGCTACAGAACAAAGGTCTTGTGGAATAAAAAAAATCACAAGTTCCCTGGTTGTAATCCAAGTTTTATGATGGTTTATGGAAACAGGAAGGACAATATCCTGCATGAAAATCTGCAATCTTTGTGAATCTACTTTTACTACATTCACTATTGTCTGGTATGATGACCAGGTAAATCTGCAGCCCTCTGGCGGGGAGAAAATTTTCATCTCTGCAGATGGAAGGATATGGAATGTGCTAGAATGTGTAGTTCCTTAAGAATGGGAAGATCAAAGGTCACTGTGCACCAACTGCCCATAAACTCTAAGCCAGTGTTTCTCAACTTTTTTAACATGGGGGAAGCCCTTAAAATAACTTTCAGGCCTTTAGGGAACCCCTGCTACGATTACTATATCCACAGCTCACAGTACATTAATGTGGTGGTCATTAGGAGAATACCTCTTACATTGCTCACCAATGTTACAAATGGCAAAAATTATCATTATCAATTCAATTGACCTGAAAGGCACAAATTGCTCAAGGAACCCCTAAGCAACCTCTGGAGGAATCCTGGTTGAAACACTGCTTTAAGCTCAAATCATTCAATTAAACCTTATTGCATCTCCCCTTCTATTGTGTGATACTTCTCCCACCTCCTAGATTGTAAGCTCTTCAGGGCAGGGTCCTCTCCTCCTCCTGTGTCACTGTCCGCATCTGTTCTGTCATTTGCAACCCCTATTCAAATTATAAAATGTTGGCGCTATATAAATCCTGGTATTAATAATATTAATAACAGGATTTATATATTATAATAATAATATTTGTAATAATGGTTTACCATCATGCATTGTTGCTTCTATAAGAAAATCCTATTTTTGCAAATCAATTGTTGATTGTGTTGTCACAATCCAATGTGGACCTAACCTGAGCAAATATAGAGGCTGCCATTGCTGAACTCATTCTTACTGCTAATTTACTGTGCTGCAATGAAAATATCAGAGTGCCTCCTTACCCCTGTAGCATGTAGAGAATGTCCTCCATTGATGGTGCTTGTGAAGTGACCTCTAACATCAGTGGTAAGTATTGCATGCCCATTACATACTTCTGATATTGTGCATGGTTGGCTCAGTGGTTAGCACAGGGTCCCAGGTTCCAGTCTCAGCCTGGACACTAGCTGCATGGAGTTTTGCATGGGTTTCCTCCGGGCACTCCAGTTTCCTCCCACATCCCAAAATTAATTATCTTTCCTTCAAAATTGGTCTTAGACTGTGTTAATGACATATGATTATGGTAGGGGTATTAGATTGTGAGCCCCTTAGAAATACTAGAAATATTGTACAGCTCTGCGTAATATGTCAGCGCTATATAAATACTAGTTAATATTAACAATACTTGTGGCAGTGGAATGTAAATGTTAGTGATCCCTTTGGATCACAGTAAATCTGCAACTATGGAAAGGGAGGGTGGGTTAGGTTAGAGAATAAGAGAAAGTTTTGTTAAAATGCACTTATGTTTTAACTCTCCACAAAATGCTGCAGGCAGGGCATGCTGAGAGTTTTGTCCAACAAAAATTCCCTGGCAAAGTCACAGGTCCAGGTTAATTTTCTAAAAAATGGAGCCTAACATGCCAAGAGTTCTGGTCAACAACCTATAAAGGTTGAAGGGGCCAAAATTTAAGGAACATTTAGAAATGTACAAAACTTTCCTAATCTCTGCACACAAAGTTCCTACAGCAAATCAATGGTCTGAAATATAACTAAAACTTTCCATTTATAGTGGTCACATAATTCACTTTACACTTTACACTTTAGGGTGCAATGGCAGTTACAAGGCAGTGACGACCTTGCAGACGTCACAGCTTTGACTGACTGGTGCTCTTGAAATTACATGGATGCACTGAAAAAAATGAACTAAAATATTTGGGCTTACTAACACTGTAAAGCTCTACAACCCCCTGGAACGCCACAGATCCCTGGGAATGATGGGATAAGATGTGGACATCCCAGTGCATGCTGGGATTTGTATTGCCACAGCAGCTGGAGCGCTACAGGCCAGCTAAGCCCGCTCTCAATGACCCCAGGCTAACAATTCTGCAGCAGCAGCAGAAATACATTCCGGCGGTCCTCTTCGTCATACGTATTATGCATCAGCCAGCTGTTCCCTCTTAAAGTTTGCGGTGCGGGCTGCATGGTTAAAAGATGTGAAATGACACGGTAAATTCCTGTCTTACACACACAAATATATCATTATTACTATCTATTGACAGATCACCATTCTGTTTTAGGCAAAAGCTTGTTTTGATGTTCCTAACCAAGTCATCAGCCACTCTGGGGAAAAAAAAAAGTTTATATGAAAGCAAAGCATAAAATCAATAAACAATAAACAATGTGACTAAAAGCATGAGAATCCTAATAGTCTTAGTGTAAACAGGGTTATGTAAGAGAGGCACCGATGGTCCTGTGACGCCATCTGCTGGATTGAAGATAATTCTACATTTCATATTAGGTCACAACACAGATTTGTGGTTTTCCTGTAGTTAACTGCTAAATTTGAGACGTTAGACTTTTTTAGTTGGAAAGGATCTTTCATGACTGAAAGATGCATGAATGAGAGATGTACATACAGCGTCGTTCTGCTCTATGTAGAGGAAAGGGGGGAGAATGAGCAAGCGGTACCCAGCTGCGCTCTCTCCCCTTCACTTGTATTACAGTCATTCATGGATCCATACTGTTGTACAGGCGCTGTACAGATTCTCATTCAATTCCAGCCCTGAAGTGATAATCACACGAGAATCATCTGACCTGTATATTTAGCCTAAGACTGAAGAAAGCAGATAAACATAGGAGAACCTGGGTGATCCAGAAACCCTGGAATAGATCGAGTCCAGGAATGAAAATATTTTCCAATAGCAAATTAATTTTAGGAAATCCATTCCATGTTTCCTATATCCCCCAAGTTCTCCCATGATAGTCTACCTTCACCAGTCTTAGGGAGCTTTATTAAATCAGGCCCAAGATCTCAAATTTAGCAGTTGATAACTACAGGAAAAAAAACACAAATCTGTGTCATGAGGATGCACAATAGTGTTCTGATTGGCTACAGGTGAGGTGTTTTATGTTAAAGCCAAATAAAATTAAAGCGAACATATTTGGTACACCTCTTTATATATCATATTATATACAGTGTTCTCCCCAGACCCTTTTAGCCGGGCGCACCACCCGGAAATTGTAGGCAGCCACCCGGCTGTTTTTGGGTGATTACTGATGAGTTAGGTCACAATACAGGGGCTGCCATCTGCCTACAATTTTTTCCCACCCAGCTTAAAAAAATTTCTGGGTTTAGCACTGATATATATATATATATATATATATATATATAGTATTTCTATTCTTTTACAAAATCTGCAAGCACTAAAAACTCTATATTGTGCTCCTTACTCTGATATGAAAACACTGAAATGGACATGAAAAGTTCTTAACTGCTATCCTAAGGGTTTCTTTAAAAACAATTATTTGTTAAAAAAAAATGAGAAGCGATGAAAGCTAACCATGTAGGTTCTCCCAGTGGAAGCCCCATAGAGAATGAATAGGGTGCTAGTGAGTACTAGTATTGCTCACTGTACAAGCTGTCAAATGTGCGATTCTTTAAGAATCAGCACTGCAATGCAAATGACTGAGCGGGACGCAGCGCAGGGTTGTTCCAACCTGAAGCAGGTCTGCACCTGCCCAACGTCTTGTTGGTGGTCCAGTAACATTAAAGGACATTCTACTTTTTCTTCTCGCAGTAGTGACATTGTTCCATGGCTGAATTGCACCCACACATGGACATATGAGCACCATTTAGCCCTGGAGTACCGTCAGCCTGGTCTGGAAGGGTATGCACATGACAGGCTGGGCTCACAGGAAATGTACAGCATGGCACAAGTGTCATTCTGCACAAACAGGACTTCCAGCATTGAAGCGTAAAATAAGTAGAACTTCAACTTACAAAAAAAAAAAGAAACTTTTACAATGCAGTGCATTGACTGCCATCAATAAGTTGAAGATCTGGAAATGCCTATTCTATTTGTTTCTGCAGATCAGGGATTCCCCATCTCTCTCCAGTCACATCCTCTTGAAAACACCAATTATGAGTTTCTTCGATCCCTCTGGATCTCCTCTGGTGTTATTCCTGCTCTGGGCTCCAGGGTCTGCACACCTGCTGTGCTTATTATGAAAGTTTCCCACTATCCCTGATGGATTTTAATAGGGAGAGCTAAAATATACAGTGGGCAGAAACACCCTAAACTCCCAGGAGGACAATAAGGGAATATGACAAATCCACTGTTGGAGCATCCAGTACATTTAATAAGCTCAGGGATGACTCAGCCCAGCAGTCCTCCCATAATAAAAATTCACTTTTGAGCAAGCTAACATTTTAAAGCATTATTAGATCCTTGTTAAAAAGGCAAACATGGCTGGTTTACTGTGCTTTTTGTTTGCCAAGTCGGTCATAATACTAATAATATTATTCTATGATAGATCTCTTTTTCCCTTGCCTTTGCTGGGTGGCTATGATGCCTTGCTGAGTCCAATGGAGCCCCTCTATAGCCACTTGTGTGCAGTGTTCAACTCAGAAATTATTTTAGGCTGATTGGGAGGAAATTGTAGATGGGTGGCAGCCCATGTATTGTGACCTGACTCCTTAGTAATCACCCAAAAACAGCTGGGTGGTTACTGAAAAGTGCCAGGTGGTGCGCCCAGCTAAAATGGGCTGGGGAGAGCACTGGTGTGTGCTCCCACCCAGGGACTACAGACTGATATCTGGAGAGGCCAGGAGAAGCACATGCATAGCAGCTAAACATTAGCATTATGCTAATGCTGCACATGCAACTGGAGCAAAACTATAGAATGAATGCTCATGGGCAGTAGAACACGTGCTCCGTACATGGAGAAGGGAAGTGTTCATGCGACGTTCAGTCTTGCCAAAAGTTCAGCAAAGTTTTTCCAAAAGGAGAAAACCAGCAGGATCTCAATGGCATAAACCATTCTATAATATCTCAAAAACATTTTGGGATTATTTATTTTCTTCTGGAGGGTTTTGCTACCTAATCTCTTACGTTTTAAACTATTTTTGGATGCTTGAAAGGCCTAATCCTAACATTGTATAAAACTAACTTTAATGTTGATACAATATCACGTATCATATCATGGAACAGTGTTTGCCGTATTACATTGTCGTCATACAGCTAAGAGCGCGCAGCTCTCCAGGGTTTCCCATGGGAAGCAGACAATGTCTCAGTCCTGGGTTCATGCTGTGTTACAGTGTTGGCAGAGCTGGCTGCATTCCTGAAATAACAGCTGCTGCGATAGATGTCATGAGATAGCGGCATGGAAAGTTTTGAAAGTAAAATCATTTTCATGGGGAACATACTGTAAAAACACAGACAGGAGTGAAAGGCAATGAACTCTTAAAATTGACAGAGATCCTATCACCCGCAGCAGACAGAAGGAGCCGTCAGATCGAGTTAACAAGCACATCGGCAGGTAGTGGAGCCAAGACAATAAATACGAGGACGTAATGATTGAATAACGCTGCTGTTGCTGGAAGAACAAAGGGACTACTAGATGAACATTTTTTTTCCTCCTAAAGTGCTCCCCCAGTTGGCAGGTCTGTGAATGTGCACTGGATCACACACTTCAAAGGGCCTGAATTATTAAAGCTCTCCAAGGCTGGAGAAGATACACTTTCATCAGTGAAACTGGGTGATCTAGCAAACATGGAATGGATCTGGTCCAGGATTCAAATCATTTGCTTGCTATCATTTGCTCTGAGAGCTTTAATAAATCAGGCCCAATGTTTTCAAGGCTGCTCAAGCAATGCTGGCCTCTGACCTGCATTGCTTTTTCTAGCCATGTACTAGCCAACATAGCTTGGTGTACTAAAGCCCACAACACACTTACTGTAAAAGTTGCACCGGCAGCAGAACAAGGGTCGTTGAATTATGGTTTACACCTACTTTAAACTATTATTTTTATTATTATTATCAAGTATTTATATAGCTCACAATCTAATGTCCCTCAGTCATATGTCTTTAATACGGTCTAAGATCAATTTGGGGGAAGCTAATGAACCTAATTGCATGTTTTTAAAATATGGGAAGAAACCAGAATACCCAGAGGAAACCCCATGTGGATAGTGCCCTGGACGAGATTTGAACCTGGGACACAGTGCTGTAAAGGCCAGATATATATTCTTTATCACACGTTTTTATAATTCTGCAATTGTACAACTGTTAATCAAAGTGACATCAAATGTGGAATAATGTGGGTAAAATACAAAAGGTTAGGTTGTGTCCAGTAAAAAGATACAAAATATATTAATCACTGCATTGCAAGAGTTCTGGTCTTGAATTATAACTCTCACTCCAGCACATGGGACAATACATATTATGTGTAGTGAGATTGTCATTCTTGTACAAGGTAACATTCTGAGCAAACTTTTGCAAATTGTGTGCGATCCAAAAGCTTTTTGGATGTAGTTTTTTTTATTAAACATGAATTTTTTTTTGCCATAACAAGTAGGCTAAATAAGCCCCTAAATGATAGCAGTGACAGGTTCTAGGGAGTGTATAACACCTCCAATGTAGTTTCTGCATTTGTTAAGACATTTTGAGAACAAACCATGCTCGTCCAGTGACTTCCCTGGCCACTGTTTTTCAAAGAATGACAGCTGTGAACCAGAAGTGCTCAGAGTTGAGGGCTTCTGAAATTATTTTTGTCAGCAAAGATCAGTAAACAGAAGCTTGCTCCTTTCCCATCACTTTCCATCCTGACCCCCATCATGTTTGCTAGAGCAACGTGTGTGTGTGCGTGTCTATATATATATATATATATATATATATAATTATTGTACAGGACAGGATGATGGGGATAAAGCATGGGGTCTTTAAACCAGGGTGTATGCTGGGAAAAGAATCCAGGAATACTGGGTGGGCCTTCCCATTCCATTCTGGTACTCCCAGTGATTTGACTACAAGCAGACTGCAGGTCTGCCATATGTAGCACAGGTGTGCTGTCAGGCAACAAGAGTGGAAAGTTGTGTTGCTTTAGTATGAAAAGCTTTTGCTGATTTGATTTACTTTATGGACTGCAGAGTCGTTGATAAAGACTTTAATAAAAAAGGACTGTTCTGTACACACACACGGCGATATAATACACAGTGATGAAAACAACAATTCTAAGGGGACAGGTATTAGAAAGCTGGAATAAATTATAGTTGGTAGTAGACGTTGACACATTGTTAGGGTTTACTAGATACCCAAGGCACTAGTAACCAAATTTGTTTCATGTACTAGTAACCAAATTTGCACTAGTAAACAAATGTGTTTCATGCTTGTCCACTTTTTGACCACCTGTAGCCAGGTGGTCAAAAAGTGGACAAACCTGAAACAAATTTGGTGTTCAGAGTGCTTGACCACACTGAAAAAAAATATCTGTAGAGAACACTGCAACTGTGCTCATATGTTGTCACTTTGTCACATGTATCCCTGGTGTAACCCAGCATGGTATATGGCTGTCACAATCACAAAGCTGGTCCAAAGCAATGTTGTGCAGCTGGCACTGACGGAAGCAACTGGTAATGATAGACAATGACCCAGTTAGGCTTTACATTTTCTTCCAGTTGCATTTCCTAGCATGCTATTCTAGAGAACCTACCTCGTGTGCTCTTGCTCCAGGGCAACTCAGACATCAGTTCAAGGTAGTTCCTAGTTAAGGCATACTCCGGCATTGATTGTGGCATCTTCTTCAGCCTGGGGAATAAAATAACACATGGGTGTATAATACACTGGTGTGGTGTTCAGCATTTCATCCATGGAATGTCCTGATAGTGTCCTACCTTTTCATTTCCTTCATGCAGACTTTTAGTGCTTGCTCTGGCATGCTGCATGATTTCACCTTCTTTTCTAGCATTAGAATGTCATCAGAATCATCATCATCATCATCAGCGTTTTCCAGGGAAAAGCCTTTACCAGAGATCCCACCCAGCTTCTTCAGGGGACGAATGGCTACCACCTAAACAAATTGAAGGAAACTTTTAAAATATTTCCATAAATTGAGCCTGCTGCATTATTTTTTTTCTTTAAAGTGTATCTGTTTGACCAGGTTAATTTCTTGGGCCCCCTTCCCTCTAAGCCAATAACATGGAAAAAGCAAGATGACCGTTGTGGATGGAAAAACCAAGAACCTCTCAGGATATAAGCACTGTCTGCCATCAAACAAAAAAAAATCACATTTAATGGCAGGATTGATAATGGACAGGGGTTTCGAAACAGAGCTGTCTCAAAGTTCAGAAAACCTTATAACCGTTCAAAAGCACACATAAAGGGTTTTAGCTTAACCACATGGGCTGTATATCCCTTATGGAAAATTCTTACATTTCAGCTATAATTAGGTAAGATTTTTAACCTTTCATAACAAACGCTTTACAGAGCCCACGGCCATGTCACTAAATGTCCCTCAGAAGGAGTCACAATCTGATGTCCTTACCATAGTTAAATGTCATTACCACCATCTAAGGGCAATTATTGTGGTGAAGTTAATTATTCAACTTGTATGTTTTTGGGGCGTTGGAGAAAACCAGAGTGCCCAAAGGAAACCCATGCAAACATTTGAAGAAATTCTATGCAATTCGTATCCTAGCAAAACACTGAACCTGGGACACTATTGCTGCAAAGGAGTGCAAGTGTGAAAAGAGGGCAGGGGTGAAAACAAAAGTCATATTGTATCTTTGGTATATTTTTCTGTTTCGGTTGTGCCTAAACAATGTTTATTAAGCACAGTGTCAGATGTGTTTTGACAACAACGGCAGACATATTTTGACAGCAATAGCAGAAACAGCTAAAGCTGATCTATTTACAAAGCAACTCCTGCTGTCACTTTTGACAGGTATAAACTACTGTCTCATATTTACACAGCTGAGGAATAAAGTGGAAATTTGTGGAACAAAAAGTCACCAGTAGGAAGAGGTTTTTGGGTGAAGAGATATTCAAAGTCTCTATTGCCAAAAACCCTTTTACCAACTTCTAATGACTTTTCTTTCTCTGTTTACAATGTGCCATGGAGTGTTGAGCCAGGTTAGATACTGAAAACAATGTATCTCCTGCACATTACACATCAGTGCACACCCCAATGGCTAAAGAAGTTCACTGTGCACCAAGTTGGCAGCAGAGATGAGGGCTGCGAGGGATGAAGTAGTATTGGGATCCTGGAACTGTCAAACCCAGAGGGCACAGAAAAGGACAAAGGTGTGTACTAGAAGAGGCATGTATGCTGTGCAAATTTGTTGACTGTGGAAATTGTTTTCCCCTTCAGTGTTTATTCCCCTGTTAATGAAAGTTGCAAATGAGAAGAGTTTACTGTAGTCAAAGCAGAAAGTGGTTATCCACTTGTTATTAAATGCTCTACATTACTTTGGGGTGCATCATAAGAATAGGTCACTCTCACATACCCTTTTGTCATCATCTATTTTGGGGTTCCTTGTTTTGTTGAGCAGTTTTAGACCTTGAATCTGTCTCAACAACAGTGGGATGGTCACCTTGAATCTCTCTTCTAACCCAACAGCATCGAGAATCTGCCAAGAGAAAAAAATATAGGAAGAGCGGGGGTTAGAGTTCTGTTATTTCAACACATAAGATATAGAAATAATTAAATTGTCAGGTGTGTCAGAAGCACATTAGCATTATTATTATTATTATTATTAATAATAATAAAAATAATAATAAACAGTATTTATATAGCGCCAACACATTATGCAGTGCTGTATAATAAACAGGGGTTGCAAATGATAGACATATGCAGAGTGACACAAGAGGAGGAGGAGAGGACCCTTTCCAGAAGAGCTTACAATCTATTGAATATACACACATTTAAAGTGCCTAATGAAGATGATCCCTATGCTGATGATAACTTCCTTACTTCTTTACCCCCTCTTCTACCCGGCTTCTTTCTTATGATGATGTCCTTCTGGGGTCCATATCATTACCTGTGTAATGTCAGCAAGCTGGTTCAGGTGGGGACCGACCAAATTAGGAACATCTTTAGAGCTGGCTTAGCATCCCCCTGCATCTGGATGCATACATCTTTCTTTACAAATAATATGCAGTATGGGTCAGAGGAGGGTGGGTTATGAAAAAGGTTTGTCCCCAGAGATCAGCTTTAAGAATATTGGGTCAACTATGTATAAAGTGACTTGACCCAAATATATAAACTATTTTAGGTGATGGGGGCTGATCCACCTACAGATTTTTACTGATGTCTAGGATCAGGAGAAAGGCAAAGTTTACCTGATATACCTTTCTTTTCTAGTCTAGGATGGTAGGAGGGGAGGTTTATTAATCTGCTGAAATCTAGAGCCTCCCTTAGGACATGGCTGGCACAAACAATCTGGAAGCAGGCAGCCTGGTTTACAATCATATGACTAATATGTCAACATACAAACTTAGACTACTTCAGCTTTATAAGTATTTTTCTGTACAAAGCTATAGACTGCCTAGGAGCAGGTGGAAGAATAAGTTATTTTACTTGGCTGGAGTTCAGCGTCATAGCTAAACTCTAAGCCAGTGATTGTAAACCTTTTCAGTGAAGGTACCTGCACTAACTTCACAGGTCACCCCACATCTATTCATAAGGCGGAATATAGGCTCTGCTATCCTCTCCATACTTTCTCACCACTCCTCTGCAACTTCTCATTTGCCCTATTGTTCCATGGCTCCAGTTCCTTTTCTTTCACCTCTGCAGCACACATTTTCTCCATGCACATAGTTCCCTGTCTGTTTTCTGCAGAACAACTCCTCTCCAGCTCTGTGGTTCCCCAGCTGCCCTGTCCTGCTCTTTGGCTATTTTCTACCAGAAAGTAGGACAGGCTACATCTGGTGGCCACGAAAGTGACCAACTAATTCTTTTTCCCTTCTCTTGTGCTACACTGCAAAATCAGGGAGGGAGAAATGTGAAATGTCAGTAGCAATCGGTGGCTTCTTGTATGCAACACTGTGGACCCTAAGGACAACACTGCCTGCAAATTTTGGGTTACCCTCCTGGCTGGTGCAAAGTACCCCAGGGGGTCTATGAGCCCTGGGTTAGAAAACACTGCTCCAGGCAGATATAAAAAACACAAATAATGCAGATGTATAATCAGCACATCATTAACCACCTGAGCGTTACACTGATTTCTAGATTTCTGTTCCAAAAGCGTCACAGGTTTTCATGAAATTTTTTTTTTTAAATTGTAGACCTGTAACTTACAGAAATATGTCCGAATAGGGTTCTAGTAGATATCATGAATATAAAAAATGTTTGAAACACACAATCATGTAAAAAAAAAACAAAAAAAAAAACTTTTAATAAAATTAAAGGAAAAACACAAAAATCAGCTTAAACAAGAACACATAAATAAATGAAAAATACTGAAAATGCGATAATTCGGTATAATGTATAGTAATATATTTTTCTAAAACACCTCCCTAGTGTCCGTCACAAACCTATAGACAAAACCACATAAATATATTTTCTATTATTTTGTATTGGATTGGATACAGGACTTTGTATTAAATCCAATACAAAAAATTTGAATTTTCCGCTACGACCCTCATCGACGGGCGCACGCACGCGCATCACCAGGAATCGCCGAGGGACGCGTACGCAAATGCCGGGTATTCTAATTCTTTCCAAACTTCCATGCAAAAAGTGTTACATTTTTTGCATGGAAATTTATTTTGGATTGTAGGCTCTAATTCACCGAATTACCGCATAACTCACCAAAATATGTCCAAAATTTTATAAATTTAATAATTAAATTTTTTTTATAAAACATAAAAAAAACATAAAAAAAAAAAAATCTTTAAAAAAAACTAAAAAAAGTTAAAAAAAAAAAAAAGTGTAAAATGTAATGTACAGTAGCTTATATAATATATATGTAATACAATTATATATATATTATATAAGGATTTCTTTGTATTGAACTCAGTACAGCTTTTTTGTATTGAGTTCAATACAAAGGAACTCAATGCAAAATTTTGAATTTGCCGCCCCGCCTCCCTCCCGCGCCGACGCACGCAGCGACGTCACCGGGAAACCCCGGTGATCGTCTCTGCACTCGCCGGCTGGACACCGAAGAGGACAGACGTGTCCGGAGGAGCGGAGGGAGAAGGTGAGTATTTTTTTTTTTTTTTTTGTCCAGCGATCGACGCTGGACAGGCACAGTGACAGGCACAGGGATAGGGACAGGGAGAGGAGGGAGAGGAAGCCGGCTGGCTTAGAAAAGAAAGCCAGCTGGCTTTCTCCTCTAAGCCGGCCGGCTTTTTCTTTTAAGGAGAGGGACACCCAACGCTGGAGGACGACGCTGGAACATGGACCCGACGCTGGAACATGGACCCGACGCTGGATTAGCACAGCGGGACCAGGTAAGTGGGGATTTTAGTGTAGGCGAAAAAATACGGGCTTAACCAAAAGAGCAAAAATATTTAGTGCGAGAAATTACGGGCTTAGCGGTTAGGGGGTTAAATGTATTTTTAAAGCATGCTACGTATCCAACAGTTATTATCATCCTTTTACAATATACTAAACAACGGAGCTCTGAGAGGGGGTGAAGAAGCAGAACAAGATGTACTGAAGAGCAAAGAGCATGTTGATAAGAGAAGAGCGCAAAGTGATAAGGATCATTCTGCGTTTTTTTTGTTTTTTTTTTATTGTACAGTCACAGGCTGGGGTAGGAAAAAGCCTGTCAGTGTTACCTAACTGCAGCGGAGAAAAATCAGGTCTCCTGGACTGTCAGACCGAGTTGTGCTTTCGTAGAGCTGTGGGAATCCCATAACTAGATAGACCAAATACAAAATCCTTCAGCGGGTAAAACAGCTCTAATATACATATTTTATCTGTGTATTTAGCAGATTGCCTGGAGTTTAACTTTAAGATAGGACACTAGTTTCTGAACCAGTTCTTGTTATATAATTGTTGCAAATATTTTCTTTAGGTTCTTACCTGAAGCTTCTCCTCATTGGTGGTGCGGATAATCGATGTCAGGATGTCCGGCAAAAGCTCTCTAGGAAGGTTATCTAACAACCTTTTTAGTTTGGCAACTGCAGGCACTGAATTATCCAACATATTCACCAGCTTAAAAAAAAAAAACAAAAAAAAAACAATTTAGTTATGGCATGCTCATACGTCAGCTAGATAGCACAGAAAATAATAATCTTGCACTTTACAGGGTCTATAGTCATGCCACCAATAGATCTCGAAATCTTGTGTCCCCTCCAATTTAGGGGAAAGCCATTTGGCCTACCAATATGTCTTTGGAATGTGGGAGGAAACCCATGCAAACAAGGGGAGAACATATGAACTCCATGCAGATATCCTGTGCAAAATTCAAACCTGTGCCAAAGTGCAAGCCAGTGTACAGTCTACTTTAACTTTTAATGACGCACATAGCAACAACAAGAAGTCTTTTCTTATTGGAGAAATAATTTAAAGCAGCAGTCGCCAACCGGTGGTCCGCGGCTCTGGCCGGTGCTCTCCCCCAAGCAGGGTCAGGGGAAGGACCCCGCTGTGTGGACGAAATGGGCGGGCTGTGTCCCTGGACATAACCCGCCCACTCTCCCATTGCAGGCTCATTTCTGCGATAGGAGGGTGGGCGGACCTATGTCATTATGACATCACTATGGAGTTTCTCCCCCTTTGATTGACACCTGGCTCCCCGCGCACGCACCGTCAGGAGCTGGTGATTTTAGTGGTCTGTGCAACTAAAAAGACTGGCGACCACTGATTTCAAGTGTATGTTGGGGCAGTTTAAAAAATCTGTACATCTCTATAACGCTCACACATTTCTCTGTGTTATTTCTCTTTAAAAAAAACTATACAGAAATATCTGTTAATTGGCCAGAATCCGGTGTCTAACTTCCTGTTTGAGCTGACAGTGCACAGAAATCCACACTATTATCCTGCCAAGATCTCTTCTGGTGGACTACAGAACTTTCCTTCCCTCCTTATTTCAATAACATAAGGATGAAGTGTTTGAAACCTCACTATTAGTAATGCTGAAATCAGCAAATCCAGCACAGTGACTTGGAAAGGGTTATAAATAAAGATGGGAGTTCCAGTGTTCGTATAAATTCCTTTTTTAAAAGGCAAAACATAGGAACTGATGACCTACCTGCACAGCGTATTTATAGAACTGTTCGGACAGATCACCCAAAGCCTCTTTAAACTCGTCTTTACTGCTTAATTCCTCCAAGCGATCGAGTTGCTCCACCTCAGCGATTGGATAGGGTCGAGCTTTCACGATCTCTGTGATCTGAAATCGGCACAGCCCGGTGACCAATAGGGTGTAGTGTGGTTTGGGCCAGTTACTGCCAACGACTTGCACAGCTATTGCCGCTGTTCCGATCCTGAAAAGAAGTGAAAATGAAGTGAAATGTTTAGATTTTTGGTATCCAGAAATAGGAAGATTCTTCATCAGGAAATAAATTATAAAGTTTACATTTTAGGGGAGAGCAAAGCAAAAGGTTTATTAATGGTTTCTGGTGTGGAAACGTAGCTGCAGTGGCTGCGTTGTCGCAAGGTTGCCAAGAAGTACAAATCATTTTGCAGGC
Organism: Pyxicephalus adspersus; assembly: GCF_032062135.1. Lineage (NCBI taxonomy): Eukaryota > Metazoa > Chordata > Amphibia > Anura > Pyxicephalidae > Pyxicephalus > Pyxicephalus adspersus. The sequence continues at coordinate 8,102,607 of NC_092866.1, read as the reverse complement.
ACTGCAGTAATATATTCAACCATATATTCAGCTTCCTGCATGGCCAGCTTGAATAAACTGTTGTTTCTGAACAGAATCCACTTTCTAGCACCCTTGGAGCATCAATCTATTCTGTATAAATCCTCCTTATCCTCTCCAACTGTTTTTAAATTGGCCACCTTTCACCCAAATCAAATGCTTTGCATTATCGATTGCAAGATACTTGCAAACAACGACTGCCTCTGGCTGTGCCAATATAAATATTTGTAAAGAAGCGATAATTAAACTCACAAGGCACAGAGATGAGGAAGCTGCAGCAAGCAGTGCCCTCCACATGATAACACGTATGTCAATGCACAAATGCTGCCCTGAACATCAAATTAAAGGATACCCGAGGCTTAAACCTAACCACATTTATGTAACCAGGGCTGGGTTTAGGGCAAACTAGGGCATTGGGAAAACCTAATAAACAAAAAGTGTAGAATAACCAATCAGTTCTAATCTCTGGGAAAGGAAGCAAAGGAAAGACTCTTAATTGGCCCTTTCCAGACTTACAATAAATTGCAGCTTTGCATTAAATACTAAATCAGGTTGAAAAAAGACAAAGTTCATCAAGTTCAACCACTAGGGAAATAAACATATCCCAGATATAAAACCCTATGGACATAGTTGGTCCAGAGGAAGGAAAAAAAAAATCCTAGTACAATTTGCTTCAACAAGGGAAAAAAATTCCAGTCGGATGTTCCCTGAATCAACAGTCTCTGTTATTTTTACTTTAAATCCTTAATCCCCAGTTATATTCTGTGCTTCTAAAAATCATCCAGCTTTTTCTTAAAGCAAACTATAGTAGTTGCTGAAACCAATTCCTGCGGGAGCCCATTAAACATTTTCACAGCCCTTACAGTGAAGAATCCCTTCCTTATCAGGAGAATAAACTTCTAAAGTGAATGATCAGGAAGAGAGTTTATGGACTGTTTATATATTTATACAGGGTGATCATATCTCCCCTTATACGTCTCTTCTCAAAGGAGAATAGTTTCAGTTCAGCTAATCTCTCCTCCTAGCTGAGCTCCTTCATTCCTTTTATTAGTTTAGTTGCCCTTCTCTGCACTCTCTCTATTCCACAATGTCCTTTTTGTGAACTGGTGCTTTGGGGTACGATTTGCATTTCTTGGCCCATTGCTGCAGTTTTGTGCAGCCAACTGTGTGTTTTTTGACTGCAAATTTAAAAAGGGGCCTAAAAGCAGAACTACTGTCTTATAGTATTAAAGTTCCGCTTTACAAATTTGCAAACATGCAGGATTTTTATTGCAGGCGACGTCTCTTCTGCAATAAAACACTTACCTACCCCCCACCTCCTAGATTGTAAGCTCTTCAGGGCAGGTTCCTCCCCTCCTCCTCTATCGCTGTCTGTCATTTGCAACCCCTATTTAATGTACAGCGCTGCATAATATGTTGGCGCTATATAAATCCTGTGTATTAATAATAATATCTTACATTATCCTGATCCCAAAATCAGAAGCACAGAAAAGGAGATGGAACTGGACAGCTGAATGTTCTCAAAACCTTACTTACCTGATCGCAAATTTATTTTATTGCAGAAGGGACATTGCCTGCATTACAGAACCTGCCTGGTTGCAATCTTTGATATGTTAGGATTTAGTTGGACTTTAACTATAGAACTATAAAAAAATTAGCTTAGGCCAGTGGTCTGCAAGAAAATTTTGGTGGTCCACAGAAAAATTTGGACAATATTTGAAATTTTTACGTTTTATTAATAGTAAAACAAAAATAATATTCTCATAAATTCTTATATTCTGAATGACAATTTTCGCCTTTATATTGCACTAAATTCAGGAACTGTACTAGAGACGGAAAAACAAGGCAGGCGCAGCGTGACGTCAGTGTAGTCTTAGGTTGTATGAGAGAACCGTTACCGAGCCGTACGCTTCAGTATTGTTTCCACCATTACAACAGTCACCCCGCTAATACTGATTCTCATCCCATTGTTTTATTTTGTTTATTTCTCAGATGTTCTTTTAGGTAAGTATGACCTTAGCTGTGTATTTTCTTTATCTGTTATATTTATTGGCATCAAATAGTTTGACTTTGATAACTATCATTTCTTGTTTGGTCTTAGATTCATATGAAATAAACTCATAATGAGTGAGAAAAAGCAAATTAATATTTTGCATTTCTTTAGTAATACCAAAGATAATACAACTAATGATAATAGTAACAATAGTAATACTTCACCTAACCATGAGCTGATCAATGAATCAGAACCTCCACAGTCCTTGTCAGCAACATTAGGAAGATCATTATTTTACAAATGTATTTATTTTTAAAAAAAATGTCATATTAATGGTCAGCGGGATTTAAAATTATGAATTAATTGGTCTGTGAGGTCCGAAAGGTTAGCGACCGCTGCCTTAGCCCGTGTCCATTTCTAGGGCCCATTTAGAGGTTTGTATTGTAGGAATGCATGAAGCATTTACTAATGCACATCATAGATTTCAATGCGTTGTTAGAATTGTTATAGAATAACAATCTTATATTGGTTTTACATAACTCATCTGACCTGCAATACCAGTCACATGACATACCGTGAGAGATATCCGTACATCTGTATGTTATGTCAGGGAAGACAAACAACAGTACAAAGGCTGGGGAAGATAGAGAGAGCGGGAGGTGGGGAGCAGCCAATCACAGGAGAGGATGGATCGGGTATATACTGCTGCCCAGGAATCCACTGATCACCTATTACCTATTTACATTGTCACTAGAACAGGAAGTGATTGGAACACAGAAGATTATAGAGTAGGCAAAGGTTAACCCCTGGGCCTCCATTGGTAAATCTCTGTGTGAAATTGCTAGTTGCTGATCTGTCTAAGGTGGGAACGGCTCTCGGCCCCCAGTGGCCCAGGTGCGCACGGCTCTCGGTCCCCAGTGGCCCAGGTGCGCATGGCTCTCGGCCCCCAGTGGCCCAGGTGCGCTCGCCTCTCGGCCCCCAGTGGCCCAGGTGCGCACGCCTCTCGGCCCCCCCGGTGGCCAGGTGCGCACGCTTCTCGGCCCCCCCGGTGGCCCAGGTAGAAAGGCTTCCAGGCCCACCCGGTGGACATGCCTCCTGGCAGCCTCAGTGGCCAGGTGCGGACCCTTCCCGTCCCCCTCGGTGGCCCAGGTGGAAACGCTTCCCGACCCCTGAGGTGAGAACACGTCTCGGCCCCAGGTAGCCAGATACGCACGCCTCTCGGACCCCGCGGTGGCCCAGGTAGAAACACCTCCCGGCCCCCGGTGGCCCAGGTGGAAACGCCTCTCAGCCCCCCATGGCCCAGGTGGAAACGCCTCCCGGCCCCCCATGGTCTAGGTGGAACCGCCTCCCAGCCCCCCGTGCAGTGCTCAACCCAGGAATTTTTTTGAGCCGGGTGGGAAGAAATTGTAGGCGGGTGGCAGCCCCTGTATTGTGACCCAACTCTTCAGTAGCCACATAAAAACAGCCGGGTGGTTACCGGAAAGTGCCGGGCGGTGCACCCAGCTAAAAGGGGCTGGGGAGTACACTGCAGTGGGCCAAGTGGAAACGCCTCTCAGGGGTGGGGGGAGCCAGTGGAGACAGGGTAGCAGGCTGGGATTTGGAGGTAGCCAGAGGGGATGGGGCAGCTGGCCAGGGATGGGGGAGGGAGCCAGAAAGAGAGGGCCCCTATGATTCTGAGCAGACCCTTTGCTCAGAGGGACCCCAGGCCCTTGCACAGGAAGGCTTGCATCTTTTTTGGGGCCCCTGAGGGACCAGGTACGTTCACAGGGGCCCCAGAATGAACAGGCAGTTTGTCAGGTGCCCCAGAGGAGGGCAGGCACTTGTAGAGGGGGGCGGGGCAAGCAATCTACAAGGGCCCCTATAGAGAGCATGCACTGTCAGGGGCTCCTGGGGGGCGTGTCAGACTCTCCAAGTGAGGCCCAGGTAGGAGTGGCGAGCCCCCAGAGTTCCCTGTACACTGACCTGTGCAGGGCGGGCAGCTCCTCGCTGTCAGAGGCTGGGTCGCTGGTGTTGGGGGTGACCCCAATGATGGTGCTCTTCAGTGAGGTTCCCCTCAGCAGACGGTTCCGCACCAGCTCCATGTTCCCGGGGGTGTCCACACTGCACCTCATGCTGGAGCCCGGCAGCAGTACCCCGTCATGGGTCAGCAGCAGAGGCAGGCGCCGGGGGATTTGGATAGAGCCGCTGGAAGCCATGGTGACCGACCGAGCACTGACAGTCCCGGGGCAAAGAGCAGCCGGACTACAACTACGGGGAGCGGCAGGAGGCAAAACACCGCGGAACTCGCACCGGCGCACGAGTGCTCTGCTGCCACCTAGTGTCCATTTATGGGTATTACAAAAACAGCATTTCCCATACAGAACCGGGGAGAAGAATAATCTCCAACCCCTATAGACCAAATACAGCATCCACTTAAAAAAGAGCAAAGAAACTCTATAATGTAATGTGTCCCCACAATCATATGCCTCAAATTACATCCAATATATCAAAATTTATAGGCACCAATTGAAACAAAAAACTTATCTTTTATGAAGATTGTTAAAATTGAATAAAATCAACCGTGGCAAATTCTAACCTATCACCACTACACAAAAGTTCATGACAATCTTCCTATTTAAAACACACACACATATTGCAAATGACCTCACAACCATAGTTCAACACGTTTCACAGATTTTAGCATCCGCTTCTTAAAGAATCATATATCATGAGATATATTTGTTTGACAAACCATCAAAAAGGTGAAAGTCCTGGTAAGGACGCTGACCTGGTAACTTTGTGCAGGATGATCTATACTGGCCACAACATAGAATGCTAGTAAGTTGCATTTCTATTGTTATCTACCGAGTGGGTGCTGAGAAGTTCCTGGCTTTACCCCTTCCAGATGAAATAGAAAAATGAGTGTGGGGGGATATAACAGCCTAATATCTTAGTATGCAACTGCAAATATCAGGTCTTTGTGATTCTTAAAACTGTTTTTTCTTTTAGTGAGAAGCTGTGACGGCAGAGGCACAAGTAAGTTTCACGTTATTGGAGTTACGGGCCATCATGAAGTTTTTGTTTCTCCAGGGAAAGTCAGCAAAGGACATTCACACTGAGATGTCACAAACACTGGGGGAGAAGTGTCCTTCCTACAGCACTGTCATTACCTGGATATCTCGTTTCAAGACTGGGCATTTCACGGTTTAGGATGAGCCCCGCAGTGCGCGCCCCCCAACCTCAACTGACCAGGCAACCTGCAATGCTGTCCATGAGCTGATTATTGAGGACCGGCGAATATCCGCAAAAAAGATAGCCCAGATACTTGACATCTTACGGGAGCATGTTGGGTTTGTTATCACCACTATCCTAGACATGCGCAAGCTTTTCAGCGAAGTGGGTGCTGAAATGTTTGAACAGTGATCAGAAAAAGGAATGAGTTGAAGCATCCAAAGCCATTTTGGCCCATTTTGAAGCTGCACAGGACTTTTTGGCTAAGTTAATGACTGAGGATGAAACCTGACTCCACATCTATGATCCTGAAACCAAGGAACAGTCAAAGGAATGGGGCCACAGCGGGCCACTCGAACCCAGAAATCTGCCAAAAAAGTCATGGCGTCCGTTTTCTGGGACAAAGACGGTATTCTGTTGGTGGGCTACCTACCTTAGGACTCTAGTATCACCGGACAGTATTATGCTATCCTCCTGGACCAGCTGAAGGAGGCAATTAAGACGAAACGCCGTGGAAAGTTGACCAAAGGCAGGACAATGCACCTGCGCACACGTCCAACGTTGTGGCTGCCAAACTGAACACCCTGGGTTTCCACTTGGTCCACCATCCCCCCTACTTACCTGACCTGACTCCTTCAGACTATTATCTGTTTCTGAATTTGAAGAAACACCTGAAGGGGCAACGTTTTGAGGACATTTCTGACGTCAAAGATGCTGCTGAGAGCTGGTTTGTGGCCCAACCAAAGGACTTTTATTTGAATGGTCTAGAAAAGCTGCAACTACGCTGTACCACGTGCATCAGTCTCAGGGGGGAATATATTGAATAAATGTGTTATTTCATAACTCTGGCTCTCTTCTTTCTGGGCAAAGCCAGGAACTTCTCAGCACCCCCCCCCCCTACTATCGAGATAAACGGTAAAAAATTAAACCATTCACATGCTGAAAAGAAAACTATGCAAGAGTACAATGGTGTAATATTGAGACTGCCCTGTCATCCATGATCGGTGTCTTGCTTTATCTGTGACCTGCCTCCCATTATGGTGAGCTTGTGTTCTATCTGAGGAGGCGCTTTCACCTTTTTGAGGGTTTGTCAAGCAAATATATCTCACGACTGATTCCTGAAGAAGCGGATGCTAAAATCGGTGAAACGCGTTACACTATGGTTTGATTTTTTTTGTTTTATAATAGCATTCATTCACTACAAAGACATTTTCTGGGCCCACTAGTGCAGAAACATGTGCATTATCACAACATATCGGAATGCGCATGCCATGCGCTGGATTGACCACCCATTCTCAATGCCAGATCATATTTAATCAATACCAGGGAATGTTTGCTGAGAATCAGATTCACTGCTTTATAAACAGACTATATGTCTTGAATTGGATAAGAAGAAAGAAGAGAGGGGTCACACACCTGTGCCTATGTCTCCTATGTTCCTGGTATCGGCAGGCATGCCCTAGCTGCCCCTTTTTTCCTTGCCGGCCATGTTTTATACCTTTAGGCAAGTCCAGTTTCAAGATTAGGGGCATTCCTTTTTATTCATTTTGTTCAATAAAAAAAAATCACTTGTACAGTCATTTGAATTATTTGTGTATTGGCTTGTTACAATGTTTCCCTCAGCTGCTGACAGCAATTGTCCCCATAAAATACAATTAGTTTTTCCAAATTATATTGGTAAGTGTTACATTTAATGAAAAATTGTCAACTGACCAGGAAAAAAATACATTGTTTATAAAAGAATCGAGATGCTGATGAGCTTCATTCCAATGCAGATGGGCCCCTCTAAAGGAGCCCATCTGCAAATGTTTTCTTACCTATGCTTCAACTTCCACAGACAGGCAGATTCCCCAGTATTAGACACTTTAGTGGTAGGTAGGCACTTCAGTGATGGGCAAATTCCCCAGTATTGGACATTTTAGTAGTAGGTGGGCACTCCAGTGATGGGCAGATTCCCTAGTATTGGACACTTTAGTAGTAGGTGGGCACTCCAGTGATGGGCAGATTCCCCAGTATTGGACACTTTAGAAGTAGGTGGGCACTCCGGCGATGGGCAGATTTCCCAGTATTGGACACTTTAGTAGTAGGTGGGCACTCCAGCGATGGCCAGATTCCCCAGTATTGGACAC